>NC_139219.1:197092865-197657865 GCF_055691185.1 Crinia signifera
TCCGTGTGTACCCGCAATCCCGCCGCGGATCAGGTCGGCGCCGTGTCCGCACGTCCTGCCGGGTTTCACGGACTTAGCACAGGACTAGACTTCCGGGATGTGGATGACGCGGTATCCCTGCACCCGAGTCTAAAGTCCTGGCGTCTGCTGTGCGCTCTACTCCCGACGGGAGGAGACTGGGGTGGGTGTCTGGTAGGTAGAGTGTCCTCCAACGCGTGTCGACCTTGCGGCCTTCTTCAGGGAGATGCTGTGTATTGGATGTGGTGGCCGGGGGTATTTTTAGTACAATCCTGGGGGCGGGTCTCTGGGGTTGAGCCGGCCATATTGGTTATGGGCAAACGTGCCCTCAAGTCTGTATTCGAAACCGGTCAGTTTCTGTATAGTTCTAGTGGGTATAATCGGTATCTGCCGTGCCTGGGTTACGTCTACTATTATTTTATAATAGCTCTGCTGTGGTGGGCTCAGGACAGTGTTCTAGCTTGTTTTTCTGAATGGGAATCTAAAAGCAAGATTCTACACTGCAGGAGTCGCCATTTTGATAGTGGGCACTATGCCCTTCTTTGTAAAGTGGAGCTGTGGTTTTATTACGTGGTACTAATTGACCTGACCTCGTTGTCCACATTGAGGCCTCTTGGTGTAAGGGTTTTAAGGTTAAAAATCCATTTTAGCTGTTCTTTATTTATCATTTTTAGGTAATCTCCTCCTCTCCAGTTTTTGGTTACTAATTTTATCCCAATTACTGTGAGGTTTTTGGGGTTGCAATCATGTGTCTCTTTGAAATGTCTGGAGATGCTGTGTGTGTCTGAACCTTTTGCAATGTTCCGCATATGCTCGCCCACCCTGACCCTGAGTTTCCTAATGGTTCTTCCTACGTATTGTAACCCACAGGGGCAACTCGCCAACATTTGTTTACGTATGAGACAAAGGCAATTGGGTGTGAGATCGCTATGAAAATCTGGGATGATTATATACCTACTTACTTCATAGGCCCTGAAATGGACAACTGTTTACCAATGCTCATTCCAGTAATATCCGATCCTGGCGGTGAGGGTAATATAACCCTCTGTGTCGCTCTCATTGCCCGTGCTACTACCGCCGGATATACTGTTTATGGGACTGGATACCCTATGGCTCAGATATGTCCTCTGGCCGTACTGCAAGCTCCTGTCTACTGTTTGTTTGGATTCTGTGGCATGGATGCCTCCTTGTCACCGACAGTGATATTTCTCCGGCTAGTTATCGGGGCACTCCAAAAGTCTGCATACAAGGGACTCACTGTTACTGTTTCTAAATTACTGTGGCATGGTCCTAGCGCTCTGCTTTCCTACTTTTGAGATATTCCACGCTGGCCAGACTGAGATTATTTTGCACATGATAGATGTAGCAGTCCTGATTGTGGGTTTTAGGCCAATCAGACTTGGACTGCACTTTGTTTCTCTATGTATGTTTGTATTTTGTTCTTCCTTTTAAAGTAAGTTCTCTTATGCTATAAAACTCAACAACAATTATTGAATAAAAAAAAAAATATCCAAACTTATTCCAAAAGCTGATTGGGATAATGACATTGACAATGTACTGGTGGCTCCCTCACTATTTATAGGAGCAGTATCATTATATTATAAATTTCTCCAAGACCTATGGACTATTCCTGCCTACGCTCGGCACTGTAAAAGATTTACTTAAAATGTTACAGTATTCCATTACTACCTTCCCAATGGCCAAATATGTTGAAATTTACTTAAATATTTTTCATCATTAGTATGACAGGATTTAGTATGGGTATCCTAAATGCTCCAACAAGCCCAAAGTGTATATTCTCTCAAGCTGATCTGTATCATTGTTTATGGTCCTGCACTGTTATTAAACAAAAAAAAAATAGTAATTTTGCTAAGGAACATCTAGGTAATTATGCTCCATATACTGCTGAATGGGCCATTCTTTGAAACTTAAGGATAAGTTGCTTTTCATTTTTCATATGGATTGGCTTGAAGCCTCTCTTCAAAAAGAATCTTGCACAATTTTTTTTTTTTTTTTTGATACCTGTGGCAACTATATTGAGGTTCTTCCACTGTCCATAAGACAAGCAATATTTCACTGTTTTTGAAAAACTATTTGGTATGAAGAATGAATATTGCTTAATGATCCTCCAATTTCTTTTGAATAATAGTTTTTATTGCGCAATGTATTAGCACACTGTCTATAACCTATAGTTATTGCTTTTATTGACTTGATAACCTTATTGTGGTTTTGTGATAATCTTGGACTTGTAGTTCAAGTACTGTATTCATTGCTTTGTCACATTCTGAAGCTTTTAAATGAAGCATTTACCCCCCCCCCCCCCCCCCCCATATTTACAGATAGACTAATGTTTTCATTAGCATTTTAGTCATTAGCATTGTTTCAACATAGAGATGCCGGAATTATGAAACCAATAAGAACATGGTCTGTGATGATGTTGTCAAGATTATGACTACAATCTAGGGCTTAAGGGGCATGTGGTGTGTCTGATGGCAAGGGAGGACTGTCAATTAATGGGCAGGGTCAAATAACATGGAAGAAATAGAATTGCCACAAGGAGCATGAGGGCAGACCGACTGGCATTTAATGCCATTTTGGGAGGTCGGTTTGGCTCCTAAGCTGCCTGTAGTGTAAATGATGGCATGGGGTGGTCTATTTGGCATTTAATTTTGCATCTGATAGTATGTAGGAGGCCTGAATGAAAGTTCTAGATCATGAGGCAGTGGTAGGATGGCACACGGAGTCCAATTGGCACTTAAGGTGTATGTGGGAGGGGAGTTAATGAAATGTACACAAAACCATAACATAGTACAGGACTCAGAAAAAGTAATCAGAACTTGGTGCAATCATTGGTCATATTTCTGCTATTATACGATTTTCATATAGCCACATAGTATTACTACAATATTACATACAATAGCTGTAGAGCTTACCCTCCTTAAAATCCTCCAATGCTTGTTCTCGGTCACACTGCTCTCTATTACCATGTAATGATTGAACAGGGATTCCTTGGAGACTAAAGTCACTTGATAAATCATCAGCACTAAAAATGATAACATAAGATAATTCTGATAACAGAAAACAAGATTTTGTACTTACGTTACATCCTTTTCTCAAAGTCCACAGGTGGCACTGGAGTGCTTTACAGTGGGGAAGGCACAAAGTGCTCATTACGGGAGGGAAGGCCCTAGGATCCCCGTAAAACCGAGTGACCAAATCGGGAAGCCGAAGCCGCAAAGGTGACAAAATGGTAGAACATGTCAAAATTCTTCCGAGCCGACAAAGTATCAGCACGGCAAAGCTGCTGAATGGACACTCCACGGGCAGCCGCCCAAGAGGGTCCCACAGATCAAGTGGAATGCGAGGAAATGAAATAAGGTGGAGGCAGAGAGGCCACCACATAAGGCTGGCATATAGTCTGGGGAATCCACGGAGCCAAAGCCTGCCTGGAAACTGGCCAACCTGGCTTATTGGCATCATAAAGGACAAATAAGGTGTCTGACTTGCGGACAGCCGCCTTCGGTCCACAAAAATGTGGAGTGCATGCACCACATCGAGCAGCTTGGAGACAGGGTCTTCCTCATGAAATGACAGAACCACAATCGGTTGATATGAAAAGCTTCAAAACCTTTTGGAGGAAAGACCGACTGGTGCAAAGCTCCGCTCGGTCCTCATGATATACCAGGTTTCCTGGTGCTCATTATGGTAGAGATCACCGCAGAGGGAATCCAACCACGCCGTCAAATGAAGATGCCCTATGTCTGGATAAACGAAGGGGCCTTGAGACAGCAAGTCGTCCTGCAAAGGTAGAGGCCATGGATCATCTATCAGAAGAGACGTGAGGTTGGTGTACCAAGTTCTGCGTGGCCAATCCGACACTATGAGCAGAACGGTCACTGTCTCCCTGCTTCTGTGCTGGAGAATCCGAGGCAACAACGAGAACAGAGGAAAGAGGTATATAATCTGGTAACACCAGGGAGGCTGTTAGGACATCCACCGCAACAGCCCCTGGATCTCTTGTGCGAGCACAATAAAGAGGCAGTTGATGATTGTGGCGAGATGCAATCATGTCGATCTGAGCACACTCCCAACACCTCACCAGCCTCTGGAACAGCCGAGGATGAAGACACCACACTCTCTGGTGGACGTCCTGCCAACTGAGATAGTCGGCCTCTCACGTCTCTACACCTGGTATGAAGACCGAAGAATCACCTCGGCATGGGCCTGTGCCCAGAGCAGAATCAGACTTACCTCTTTCATGGCCGTGCAACTGCGTGTACCTCCTTGCATGTTTATGTAGGTCACTGCTGTGGCATTGTTGGACTGCACTGTGATAGCTCAGCACTGAAGAAGGGCTTGCGTCTGTATCAGTTCATAGAACACGTTCGAGGACATTGATGGAGATGAGTCTCATGGAGTTGTCCACCAACTCTGGTAGTCCAGCGTAACCGCTCCCCAACCCCGGGGATTTGCATCCGTGGTGAGCTGGGTCCAGTCCCAGATGCCAAAGCACTTCCCCTGGAGGAGATTCACTGATGTGAGCCACCAAATCAAAGATAGGTGAGCCTTAAGAGAAAGCGTCACCCTTTGCTGGAGGGATAGGTAAGAACCAGACCACTGACGGAAAAGGGCAAGAGCAAAACTGGCCGTACAGAACTGACTCGAACACAGCCACCATCTTACCCAGAAGGCAGGTGCAAAGATGGACTGAGACCCGTTTGTGCTGTAGGATCTGATGGACCAATAGCTGAAGAGAGCAAACCTTGTCCTGAGGCAAGAGGACCCTCTGGAGGGACGTGTCCATAATCATCCCCAGAAATAGCAGTCTCTGAAGGCAAAAAATACAACCAAAAAATTCAGTGGCCCTAGGGACACTTAGTAGCGCTAATCGGGCTAGATCCTAATTCTCTTACTCATTTATAGAGAACAGATTCATAAACACTTATTCCCCTAATAAGATCAAATATAAGGGGTAATCCACCAATTTGGATGTAACAAAGATTTTTAGCTGTGCAGGATTTTTGCTGCTTCCTAATTAGGGAGTGTTAATCCCTTAGGGTACAGAAGATCAAGAGATAGTGTCAGATACCTAAGCATCTGGCACTTTAAGAAGCGCAATCCTGCCCAGAAAAAATTAGAATGTCCTTACAGTTTTTAGAAATATATAAATCAATTTATTAAAAAATATATATAAAGTGGAATCAATCCACACAAAAATTCATATAACAATACAATTGTGCACAATTCAACAGACAGACATGACAGACAGACATGTAACATATATTTGCAATAAAAAGCTGATTTTGCTGGGATTGCCGTTTTTCTTGTGAGTATTAAAGTCACTGAATTAGGAATGAAAATGTCTCATATTTTCATTCCTAATTCAGTGACTTTAATACTCACAAGAAAAACGGCAATCCCAGCAAAATCAGCTTTTTATTGCAAATATATGTTACATGTTGTCTGTCATGTCTGTCTGTTGAATTGTGCACAATTGTATTGTTATATGAATTTTTGTGTGGATTGATTCCACTTTATATATATTTTTTAATAAATTGATTTATATATTTCTAAAAACTGTAAGGACATTCTAATTTTTTCTGGGCAGGATTGCGCTTCTTAAAGTGCCAGATGCTTAGGTATCTGACACTATCTCTTGATCTTCTGAAGGCAAAAGCTGCGATTTCTGAAAACTGAGAATCCATCTGTGATGTATCAGTATCTACCTGATGTTGTGCATAAGAATCTCTTGCAAAGCTGCTTTCAGGAGATCGTCCAAGTAAGGTATTATCATAACACCCTGCGCTCGAAGTAGCTCCATCATCACCACCATGACCTTTGTGAAGATCCGTGGCACCGACAACAGGCCAGGGCCCCAAACTGGAAGTGCCAGTTCAGGATTGTGAACCGTAGGAACCCCTGGTGAGGTGGGCAAATAGCAATCTGTAAGTATGCATCCTTGATGTTCAGAGACACCAAGAATTATTTTTCCAGTCCCACGATCACTGAAGGGACTTCATCCTGAACTTGACGGCCCTCAAGAAGGGATTGAGCTGTTTCAGGTTTAGGATTGGCCTGGCCAAACCGTCCGGCTTTGGCACAAGAAACAGACTGGAGTCAAACCCGTTTCTGTTGATCTTGAGGCACAGGAATGACCATCCTCAGTGGTCAGTAGTTTGTCGATAGCATCCTCCAAGACCTTGCGCTTGTCTGGAGAAACTGTCAAACCAGTTGAAAAAAAATGTCAAAAAAATTCATCCTGTAAATGAAACAAACTGCCTTAACCAGGCATCCCAACATGAGTGGACCCAAGCGTCCATTAAGCAGAAGACGAGCCCCTACTGTATTTTATCAACACACCCTGTACGTTACCTTGTAATTTGTTTGCTATGTACGGTGCTGCGGACACTTTGTGGCTCCTTATAAATAAACGTACTACTACTACCTTGGGATCCCCCCAGTGGGTTAGAAGCCCAGCATGTTGAATTCTAGGATGAAGTTTTAAAGTCAACATGGGTGAGGTGAAAGTACCCCGACCATGGCCATTGGTTCCTCTAGAGGAGGATCCCTTCCCTTAGATGGCCTCCAAATCTACTGGCCAGCCAAAAGGACGGCTCATGAAGGGTTCTACGGGGGGGCCGGGGGACCTGCAGAAGATAGAAAAGGAGACTTCCCTCCTGTCGCCTGAGAGATCAATTTGTATAGATCAGGACCAAATAAAACCTCTCCATTGAAGGGCAAAGCTTCCACAGCCCGCTTAGATTCAGCATCAACCTGCCAATGGCGCAGCCAAAGAGCACGACGTGCTGAAACAGATAGAGCTGAAATTTTTGCAGCCACAAATACAGAAATATGTAGAGGCATCTATGAGATAAGCCGCTGCCTCACAAACTTGCTAAGCTATAACAACCAGGTCCCCCTCAGCCGGGTCGGATTGCAAATGTCTGGAAATCTGGCCAGTCCTGACCTCCATAGCTTTGGATACCAAACAGCCTACTTGAGCTAGGCGTTATAAAGACACCTTCAGCAGTATAGTTTTTAACGTGGTTTCCAATTTCCTGTCAGAGGGTTATTTAAGAGACGAAGCCCCTGGTACAGGAAGCACAAGTTTTTTTTGGAGAGTCTGGAAACCGATGGGTCCACACTTGGAGGGGTCTCACTTAACTGTCTATCAGAAAGAAGGAAGATAAAAATTTCCGCGACAATTGAAATTTTTTATCTGGGTGCTTCCAAACATCCAATAAATAGTCTAGCTCTTCAGAGACCAGAAAGGCCGCTGTCTGTTTTTGTCTCTTACCAAACATAGTAGGTCAATATGGGACCTGATCCTCATCCTGTACCTTAAAGGTTAATTTGATCTTGTCAATTAAATCCACTTCAGGTTCCTCTACAGCAGAGATTTTCAATCTTTTTAACTTGCGGCACACTAAATAAGATTTAAAAATTGCGAAGGCACACCATGAGGCCCCCACAGGAAAAAAAAAAAAACTATTGGCCCCTATATAAAAAAACAATCACACTGGTCCCCACAGGTAACAAACATAAAATACATTGTCCCTTTACATGAAAAGAAGACACCAGTAAATAACAGTAAAACTGGTGGTGGCTGTTAACTGGTTTGAGCATCTGTAGATCTGGGGGCACACTTGAGAACAGCTTAAGGCACACTAGTGTGCCATGGCACAGTGGTTGGAAAACACTGCTCCTGAAGGTCACCTTCTTAGAAATGCCTCCTGCCATCTCACACTCACAAAACACTCTATACGCACTTGTTAGTATAGGATAGTAAGAATTACTGTACAGGAGAGAAGCACAAAGGAAAAGGCTATGCCATAGTGCTCCAACAGCGCTATGGTATATGAATATGCAGAGCGCTATAACAGTAAATTTATACACAGCCTGCTCTCTCCCCGACAAGCCACTAAACCCCACTGTCTTGACTCACAGATCCTGGGGTAGAGGCAGTGGGGCACAGGACACCTCCACTTACTTCTCCAGCAGCATGCGCTTTAGAAAATGGCTGCCGCAGGAGGAAATGCTGGGGCAGCTGGGAGCCAGAACGTGCAGTGTAGCTCACCCGCGGCTGGCCCCGCCCCTTTAATGGTGTGTGTTTTGAAATGCCCACCTAAAATGCCGTCTTCCAGCCTGGACCCCATTCTAGCTGGGAGCCAGAGTATACTTACCGCTGCCCAGCTGCTGGTGGCAGCGGTATCCGATCCTCATTGTAGTGGTGGTTACAGCAGCGTGCAATAGAGACCCCCAGCAGCTCATGCAACGCAGGCAGGTAGGGCCTGTCCTCAATGTTAAAAACAGAAAATATTAAAAACCCAAGAGGGCTAAAAAAAATTACCAGCTCCTGCAGGGCACAATCTAAGACAGTCTTGGGGGAATTAGAAGGGGAAGAGCTAGCCACACTGTTTAATATTTAATGCGTCCATGCTCCTTGTGGTCGCCTTCTATTCCCCACTGTAAAGCACTCCAGTGCCACCTAGTGGATGAAGGAGCAAAACAATTTTACAACTAGCATAAGGCTACAATGGTTTGTCAAAAACAATTCACAACTAATGGAGTATACACTGGTTTCATAATATTACTAAAGCCGTTAATTTATTTCAAATTAGCACGCTGTAAATAATGTATACAAACTTGCAAAAAGTCCAGAGACCCCAAAACACCTTGTCAATATCATCTATAGAATATATATGTGTCTAGTGTCCATGTGACTCAGAAACACTGCCATCTATTGGTAGCAAGTAAGACTACATCTTCTAGCTTTGGAAGCATCTGCTTTGAGCGGGCTTATATTGTCACCTGGGTACTCTTTACCTAGAAGGGCGCCAACGATCAAAATCGTGGTCATCGCGGGTAAAAATCGCGGTGATCGCGGTAATCGCGGGCATCGCGGGTAAAATTGGATGGTCGCGATGCCCGCGATCACCGCGATTTTCCCATAGGGAACAATGTTAAAAAAGCTGATTGACCGCGATTTCACTGTTAAATGGCTCAATTGACCCGATTTGGCCATATTAACCCTGAATTAGGCCCAATTAACCCTTAAATGTCCCCCCCAATTTTTGACGCCACCCCACGATCCACGCCAACCCGAAGCGTGGCGAGCGCAGCGAGCCCGCGAGGGGCGGCGGTACGCGTCCTCCGACCTTTTCATGCCCTACTATCCACGTCGGCGTGGTGTGAGAATAGAATAGTGTGGCGAGCGCAGCGAGCCACCGAGCCCGAAGCGTGGCGAGCGCAGCGAGCCCCGCGAGGGGACGCGGATACCTTCACAGGTAGACGCGTCCCCTCGCGGGCTTCACAGGTGTCCGGGTCGCCACGGACACCTGTGAAGCCCGCGAGGGGACGCGTATAACTGTGAAGGTATCCGCGTCCCCTCGCGGGGCTCGCTGCGCTCGCCACGCTTCGGGCTCGGTGGCTCGCTGCGCTCGCCACACTATTCTATTCTCACACCACGCCGACGTGGATAGTAGGGCATGAAAAGGTCGGAGGACGCGTACCGCCGCCCCTCGCGGGCTCGCTGCGCTCGCCACGCTTCGGGTTGGCGTGGATCGTGGGGTGGCGTCAAAAATTGGGGGGGACATTTAAGGGTTAATGGGCTCTGTGGCCCATTTAACATTCATTCCTATGGCCAAATCGGGTGGATTGAGGCATTTAACACTAAAATCGGGTCCATCGCGGCTTTTAACATTGCTTCCTATGGGAAATCGGGAGCATCGCGTCGCGGGCATCGCGGGTACGTTTATGGCCGGCCGCGACGCGACCGACACGATTTTCATGTTTTACATTGATTTCAATGGGAAATCGCGGGCATCGCGTCGCGGCCATACATAAATGTACCCGCGATGCCCGCGACGGGCGCCGTACTAAGTAAAGAGTACCGTCACCTGTTGGCAACATCTCTCTTTCTCTCTCATACATGCAAAAATACAGAGGCAATCAGAAGGTAGCAAACTAGCTTTCGAAGCATTTGCTTCAAGCAGGCTTTCCAACGAATTTGTATTTTGCGTGTACAGCAATTAAGTAAACAGTTAAATCCTGAATATAATTAGTATTATTAAGTTTGTATATAGATCTACATTTTGTTGGGGTGCTGCTGTTATAGTTCTCCAGTTCGTATGAACTAATTACCACCAGAAAGAAAGTCTGTGTATAGTATGGGGGTCCAGAACAAGTGCGACAATTACCCTCTGATTAAAACTGTTCCACATGCTGACAATTACAGGTAGATAAACACATGGAGCCACAGATACCTGGGACTCTGAATTATGACACATCTCTTTGCCAGAATGCAGTGTGCGAATTACTAGAGCACTTGTCTCCATTTGCTTCTTTGTTGGTAGATTCATACTTCACATACTGTATATAGTTTTATTATACATACATCAATTTCTTTCCAACAAATATTATGACTTTGTCTTCAGGTTTCAAGGAATCAATGAAATGTCGAGTTATTGCTCTCTTCTCTTCTTCTGGGATAACCAAAACTCTCTGTTGTACTGTATTCACAGCCTGAAAACAAAACAGTATACAGGTGAAAGAAAGACTCCAATTATTTAACTTAAGAGAATGGACAGTGCTAAATGCAAGAGCCAAAGACCATGCCAGCCCATCGCCCCTAAAAAAGCAAGATTGTACTGTATATAGCTCTTTGACCATTGCTTTGGCACCACAGGTAAAGTAAATCTCTTTTTAATATATGGTCAGAAACAGAAATCAAACACTGGAACAATACCCTTTTCATGCATTTTCCTATAGCAACTAAAATAATTTCTGTTACATCTACTATTCACAGGGTTATCAAATGTGCACTTTAGGTGTCTTATCGGAATAGGAAAGGCTTGAAGTACAAACTTAAAGCCATTTAATTTTTGAGTTTAAAATAAATCTCTAATTACTATGACATTTAAATGGCAGTATATCGTGCTCTTCCAGACATATACTGTATCTACCACTTTTTTTTATTTTTTAAGTTTGTCCTGGTTACAACATATATGAAATAAAAGAAATTTTAATTTATCAGAGACTGAAGACAGATTGTTGAGAAATGTGGCACCCAGTAGGCGTATGGACCTAAAAGGTGCCCATACACTGAGCCAATTTGGGCAGATTCACAGTTACAGTAGGTGCACATACACATTGTGAAGGATCACATGCGTTCCTGCCTCCCGGGCGGCTCGCAGGGTATCGGGTGGATGTGCACTGCTGCGAGACATCGCAGCAGTGTATGGGCACCTAACTGTTCACTGATTGTACAGATATAGCCACGGTCATTCATCCTGATGGGGTGACTACTGTGCCTGCGAATGAGACTCGCACATGTGTACGAAAACACCATTCATTCCTGTGACTAGTCGCAGCCAGGCAAATACCGCCGCATGCAGCGATGCAAAGACTACCGTGGCTTCATGTCCAGGGACCATTTTGGTGTCTGGAAGTTTGTAGAAGGTAATTAGTGCTGTTAGTTTCAAGAGTGGTTTCAAATTGATAAAATTGACTAAAAATAGTTTAAAGGTTTTCAGGGTTTAAAGGGACTCTAGGTTTCTTTACAAACATACGTACACTAAAGAGAGAGAAAAAAGGATGCATAGAGAAGTGTTCTCATAGATCTTTGCTGCACTCTTGTCAAACAGCTCATGAGACTCTGCTAGTAACAGGCATCTCGTTCACAGAAAATTACTCTACATTGTAATGTGGTGCGGTTAAGATGTATCAGTATACTATGAGCAATGGAGTTTGTGAACCTGCATAAAAAGTGCTATCATGCAGCCGCAACAGCTTTTTTCATTGTCAAGTTCAGTGTTGATTCCTACACAGACTAAATCGTCCACAGATTTGCAGATGTGTTGTAGTTTCATGTTTCGCCATGTAGTGCTTTATAGTACTACTATGATTCACTACGCTATGCCAATGGACTCCCCATTTAAACTGTATAGATAACGGGCGAATGCATAAGCACGCCCAACAATAGAGGAGGACATATCTATAAGGGCTGCACATCAAACGAATGACAAGTTTCCTGGCTCGTCCTGGTCACATCACAAATGCAATAAGCCACATTTCAGTAAAAAAATAAAAAATATGCCTGATGCTGTTGTAGGAGGGCACATCTGTACATCCCCATGCAAATTCAGAAACATTTTCCCTTTCCTGCGCTCTATATTGCGGAGAGATTTTTAAAACCCCCACAGTGCAGAGTTTTTCAATTCATCTGCCTGTGAGAAAATGAGCCATGGAAATGCTTATAGAAATCAAAGCAGCTTTTTTTATTCAAAGCTTTAGAGAAGGACCAAAAGCCTTTTTGGACTTGCCTCTGGACCCCTTTTCCTGTCCTTTGTTTCTGTTTAGAGTATTTTAAAATGTTAGCCGTGGTTAATCCAAGGTAAAGACTTTCAAAAACTTTCTAGAATAACCAAAAGATAAATTACCTTAGGGCTATAGAAATGAGCTATAAAAGGTCCCAATTCAGGTCCAGTTGGAATTGAGTTTTTCAAGCAGTCTTCCGATAACTGGAAAATTGCCCATGCACAGGAACCGTACTCTGTGCAGTGTAGGTCCTGCATCCCCAGGGGCAGGAAGACATCAGCTGGATTAGCGGTCTCCATTTCACAAAGCCAGGATCTGTGTTAATTTCCTGGTCATGGTGAAGAAGCTGCATTAGCCGGTATGCAAAACCTCAGACAAAGGTGTTTCAGATTAATCCTTTGCTGCATCCTCGGACACAGCTGTGGATCACACATGGATTCAAGAGGTATTTACTTATGCAGATGCCTCCTGCAGCAATACCATGTCAGCATTACTACTACTTCTTTAAAGTAAGTAGTAGCTATGCAAACTCAGACCGAACCTGAATTGGGCCCACACAGAGTATACAGTTAACAAAACTCATGGAAACAAATCAAACTAAGCCATTAGTAACAATAAAATAATCGAAATTGCTTGGAGAGACCATCAGTGATCATATTTGCCAGGAAACGCAAAAAAAAAAAAATATATATATTTTTGGTGAAGGAGCTAATGACAGTTTAATTTAACATTACAAAAAACTTGGAAAAAAACCTACAGCTAAATCAAGGGTTCCAACGTATACCATCATTGGATCTTTCAAATAGGATTTTGCTAGACGACGAACTCCATCTGGCCAAGTAGCACTAAAATAAAAAAAGACAAAACAAATGAAAAAAATTAAATCAAAAGTTTGCATAATGAAACAATTAACATAAGCATTACAAATACATAAATATAATACATTTATACCCCTTTCAGACATACTGTACTACCCGGGATTTCACTCCCGGGTTCGATCCTGGGATTTTAGTGACCCGGGTCGATTGCAGCTGCGTAGGATCCAGGAGGGAAAATCCAGGAAGACCCTGGATCAAGTGATTCATGTCATTTTCACGTATGTCTGAAAGGGGTATTACTCTGTGTAAAATGGATATTGCATAGGTTATTAAACTTTCATCTACATGCATATCCTTCTCTATATTTATTTATAATCAATGAGCAGGTTGGCACACAGAATGCAAAAGCATCACATAAATGTAAAATTTTTGTATGGATGCACTCACCAGGGACTTTGAGAATAAAAATAAATTTTATTAATCCATATATTCAAAAATATTACAACAAGCTATATTTCATTGATATCAAGGTGATCTCACCTTTTTAGTTTCCTTTGGTCACTTCACTATAGGTAAGTTATAATGCCCCTCATGCTCACACTGAAAGCTTAGCGTAGTCAGCGTAGTGTTCCTGTCAGGGAGCGCAGTCATCATACTGTCCCCGCTAGCTGCAGCTCTGTCCGCAGTGTCCTTGACCAACCTAATGAGCACCTCTCACACAGCACCGGTAAACCACCAGATCCCCTGTGCTGGCAGATGCCGGCGAACATGCGGGCACCGGAGGAGAGGTGCTCCATCTGCCTGAAACGCACGAGCATCTAATACGCTTGTGTGTCTCAGTAATTCTTGCGGCAGGGTACAGCAACCCTGCCCGTGTCCACTTCAGGGAGATGGACAGGGTTAGGGGTTCGTTCTCGCATGCATGTCATAAACAATAAAGGACGCAAAGCCAGTGCTCTATGTCACATACTGGCAAATGCCTCCATTTCAAACCCCATTATCCACGCCAGCCCGAAGCGTGGCAAGCGCAGCAAGCCCTCTGAGAGGACGCGGAATACACATCAAGTTATACGCGTGCGCTCGCCACGCTTCGGGTTCGTTTTACAGGTGCGCTCACCACGCTTCAGGCTCGGTGGCTCGCCACATTTTATAGAGTCAACTCCTCGCCGACGTGTATAGTGGGGGTATGAACAGGTCAGGACGCCTATCGCTGCGCTCGTCTCGGGCTGGTGTAGATAGTGGGGGTATTTCAGGAACATATTCGCACCTGTCATGTCATCCATCTGAAACAATAATGATGACACATGTTAACTGTCAAATGGATTTTACGCTGACTGACTACACTAACTGCGTAAGCTCAGGTTAGCCGCGAACGTATACAGTCGCAGGATGCTGACTACACTGGCATGGGGGAATACGACGCTGATGCTGACAGGGACACCGACTACGCTGACTGCGACGCTGACACGGACACTACACTGACTATGTAAGTGCTGCCGTGAAACTACACAAGTACCGAAATTACTATTAAGAAAAAGAAAACATTTATAAGGGACTAGGTGATTCATCGCACCCTCCGGGCGCTCTTCACATAGCCGTAAGGGGCTACGGTTGCAACCCCCCCCACCCGTAGCAGCGGGTCTGGCCGCACCCCCCTTCACCAGAGCAGCGGGTATGCCTGCTCTCCCCCAGAGCGGCGGGTCTGCACCCACTCCCCCCCCCTCAAGCTGCGGGTATGCCCGCCCTCCCCCGGAGCGGGCATATCCACCAATGATGAGAACCAGGTTTACCGATCATAGCAGGGAACGATTCTTTAACAGCCCGTTGCTCAGAGTATGTTGATGTGTTTCTCAAACACAAAGTACAATAACTCCCGTCATGCCTTAATGATACAACTAACATCTTGAAACGTCTAAAAAAAAAAAAAGTCCTCTGGAAGGACTCATACATGTGGACCACTATAGAGGTATCCTCACAATGGCCCTTATTCAGATCTAATTGCAGTACAAATTTGTTTGGAAAATGGGCAAAACCATGTGCATTGCAGGTGGGGCAGATGTAACATGTGCAGAGAGAGTTACATTTGGGTGGGGTGTGTTGAAACTGAAATCTAAATTGCAGTGTAAAAATAATGCAGCCAGTATTTACCCTGCACAGAAACAAAATAACTCGCACAAATTTAACTCTCTGCACATGTTACATCTGCCCCACATGCAGTGCACATGATTTTGCCCACTTTCCAAATTTGTACTGCGATCAGATCTAAATAAAGGCCAATATATATCTGTAGAACACGAAAAAGGTATACAAGCATGTAGAAAAGCCCTAGAGAAAGATCCAAAATGGTCAGCAACACAAGTTAACTTTATATGTCAGATCATCACTTTTATATTAACACAATTATTTTAAGTTGTTAAACACATTTTATGTACAAACGGTGGTACGGCGATGGACACAATATTTGCACTGAGTTATGACAACATACTGATGGGCAAATGGAAGGACCAATTAATTTACAACAATACTCTAACAGCAAGAATATCCACACGTATAGACGATCTACTTTTAATATGGGATGGAAACTTAGAAGAGATTATACATTTTATTGAATATATTAACTGTAATAATTTAATTTGAAATTCACTTTGAACATAAATAAGAATTTCTAGATTTGGTGATATTAAGTGAAGGAAACTCAGATATGACAAAGAAAAACTGCAAAACAGTCGACACTAATAGTTACCTTCATTAAAAAGAGTGGGCTTGTGAGAAGATGGTAAAATAATATACCATTCCCTCAGTTTTACAAGATTAAACGTAATTGCAGTACAGCATCTCTCTGTATGGAATAGATTAACCTGTACGCAGATAGATTTAAAGAAAGAGAATATCCAGAAGAAATAATCATGGAAGCTAAACACAAATGTGAGAAATTGAAAAAAGAAGACATACTAGAGGATTCTCATCGAATAAAAGAAACATACATACAAAATCAATTGCCTTCATTACACAGTTTATTGTGAAGAAGCAAAAACCAGGCAAACATTCAATAAGCACTAGAACATCTTGTAGATGGATCCCCTGTTAAAAGAAACATCACATATCAACATTATAATGTGTACGGTCATTAAAATGTGGCCATTGCAATGTATGCAAGTATCTCCACCCAAAAAGGAAAGCATTTGACAACTTTAATAATAGAAATAAATACTGTATGAAACATTTTTGCAACTGTAACACTTAGTAATATATGATATAATGTCCATGCGGCCTCAAGTATGTAGGGAAAAACAAAACACCATCTTAAAACTAAGAATACAGGTGCATATTAGATATATTAATAAACTAATAACACACAAGGCAACAATTCAATACTCCAAGGATTAACAGGAGGACCACAACCATGTGAGTGATGGATGCCTGGATGTAAACAAAGCCAGCATCTGTGTCACAAGTACACATCTAGTAAAAACTTCCGCTTTCCACCATAAATCGAATTCTAGGATTCCACCAGCCACTACTTCTGGTTCCGCAGCTCAGATGCACTCCACAGCTGGATGGACAATGTAAGAGTGGGACAATGTTCTGGAACTCATCCAACCCTGCATGTATGTATTCTACAAGCAGGAGAAATAAACGGTCTAATGCAGGGCTTGACAAATTTAAAAAAAATCTAGGAGCCAGGATGAAAATGTAGGAGCCAGAAAAAAATAGTGACAGTGAGCGCCAAAAAGTAACACCATAATGCCTATTACACATGTCACATACCCATTACACATACCCACATGCCACAATGCCCATTACACATTGTGCCACACACCGAAAAACCTTTTGCATACTATACCACACACAATAATGCTCATTACATATACCACACACACACACCGTAACGCCCATTACCCGGTAAACCAAACACCGTAATGCCCATTACATATAATACCACACGCCGTAATGCCCATGGCCGGGGGCGTAACTAAAAGAAAGGGTGTCTGGGAGAGAGAGGCAGCATCAGGGAGGGAGAGAAAGAGAGTGAGCAGGAGAGACATTGCCAGCACAGTCAGGTAGGATGGACGGACATAGAGGTACAGTACAGATTGGGGAAAATGGTTGGAATGAGCACCATATGCTGCATCTATGAATATATGGATGGACTGGGGCAAAGATGGACAAATGGGCAGACAGTATGGGGGGGATCACACAGTTGGGGCAGGCTGGCACTTGCAGGCCACACATGTGGGGCAGGTTGGCACTTGCAGGGGGGGTTCAAGCCACACAGGTGGCACAGGCTGGCACTTGCAGGCCACACAGGTGGGACAGGGTGGCACTTGCAGGAGGGTGCAGGCCACACAGGTGGGACAGGCTGGCACTTGCAGGAGGGTGCAGGCCACACAGGTGGGACAGGCTGGCACTTGCAGGCCACACAGGTGGGGCAGGCTGGCACTAGCAGGGGGGTGCAGACTACACAGGTGGGGCAGGCTGGCATTTGCAAGGGTAGGGTGGTGGTGCAGGCCCACACAGGGGGGGGGGGGGGGGGCGACGACATATGTATGCTGGAGGTTAGAGTTGGGGAAAATGGTTGGAATGAGCACCATATGCTGCATCTATGAATATATGGATGGACTGGGGCAAAGATGGACAAATGGGCAGACAGTATGGGGGGGATCACACAGTTGGGGCAGGCTGGCACTTGCAGGCCACACATGTGGGGCAGGTTGGCACTTGCAGGGGGGGTTCAAGCCACACAGGTGGCACAGGCTGGCACTTGCAGGCCACACAGGTGGGGCAGGTTGGCACTTGCAGGAGGGTGCAGGCCACACAGGTGGGACAGGGTGGCACTTGCAGGAGGGTGCAGGCCACACAGGTGGGACAGGCTGGCACTTGCAGGCCACACAGGTGGGGCAGGCTGGCACTAGCAGGGGGGTGCAGACTACACAGGTGGGGCAGGCTGGCATTTGCAAGGGTAGGGTGGTGGTGCAGGCCCACACAGGGGGGGGGGGGGGGGGGGGGCGACGACATATGTATGCTGGAGGTTAGAGTTGGGGAAAATGGTTGGAATGAGCACCATATGCTGCATCTATGAATATATGGATGGACTGGGGCAAAGATGGACAAATGGGCAGACAGTATGGGGGGGATCACACAGTTGGGGCAGGCTGGCACTTGCAGGCCACACATGTGGGGCAGGTTGGCACTTGCAGGGGGGGTTCAAGCCACACAGGTGGCACAGGCTGGCACTTGCAGGCCACACAGGTGGGGCAGGTTGGCACTTGCAGGAGGGTGCAGGCCACACAGGTGGGACAGGGTGGCACTTGCAGGAGGGTGCAGGCCACACAGGTGGGACAGGCTGGCACTTGCAGGAGGGTGCAGGCCACACAGGTGGGACAGGCTGGCACTTGCAGGCCACACAGGTGGGGCAGGCTGGCACTAGCAGGGGGGTGCAGACTACACAGGTGGGGCAGGCTGGCATTTGCAAGGGTAGGGTGGTGGTGCAGGCCCACACAGGGGGGGGGGGGGGGGGGCGACGACATATGTATGCTGGTGGTTAGAGCAAAACATGACACACTGGAAGGAGAGGTAGTGTGCATTACCCCCCCCCCCCCCATATCCCCATCCCCTTCCCTATCCCCTTGGGGTTACATACTTTGCCAGGGGTTAACATTCTCTGCAGGGGTTAACATGTGTTCTCTGCAGGGGTTAATAGGGGCATAGAGGAGGCGCCGAGTTCTTTAGCAGCAGCTGCCGCACTGAAAGGGTCGACAGTGCGCTACCACTGTTCCCTGAGGGGGGAGGGCGGGCACCCAGCCCGAGCTGCTGACTTCCAGGAGACGGGGCGGGCGCCGTTCAGTGCGCTGCCACTGTTCCCTGAGGGGGGTCGGGCACCCAGCCCGTGCTGCTCACTTCCAGGGGGCGGGCGCTGCTCAGTGCGCTGCCGCTGGTCCCTCCAGCAGGTGGGGGCTAGGAAATGCTGCTACTGACCTGCCCAGACCAGATTCTGCTTCCTCTCTCCCAAAAAATCTGGTCGCCAGGAAGCAGAATCTGGTCGCCATGGCGACCGGTATTTGTCGAGCCCTGGTCTAATGGATTCCTAATACTTGGAAGGAATATCGGCACATTTCCAGACTGCCAGGGGGAGCTTCCGTTTCCGGTTTTATGTCCAAATAAATATATGGTTTATACAGTATACCCTAACTACAGAACAGTCCCCCACTCCCTGCTTCCTTTGTAGAAGTCCAAGACGGACGAAACGTGTTAGACCTCCTCTTTTGCCTATTTGGACTTCGCGTTTTGTAATTCTTTTTACCCAATCCTAATGGAAATAATTTTTTTAAAGTTAAGTACTTCTCTACTCTATTTTTTTTTTAAATAGAGTATTTTTTATTGTATTCTCAAAAGAAAGCAAAAACTAAAACAAATAGTAGTGCCATAACAAGAGACATAACACATACGGTGCATCATAATATATATGTATAGTTGCAGTTGGACCGGCACTCAATCCCAGTGCAGCATCTAGTGTGTGGTCCAATGTTTAGGTAGGTGCAGAGGCGGCATTCACTCGGATTTGTCCATATAGCAATACAGACTACGTCTGTATTGCTATACAGCAGTCTCACAGTGGAATGCAAATGAAAAAGGGTGGTCAGGTAAGGTAGAATCCAGTCAGCCAAACATCACCATCCCCAGGATGCCTGTCTGTTAGTACAGCAGAGGGTAAAAGGAGAACCGGAGAACAGCTCTGTAGCAGCAGGAGAGTATTTGGGGTATCGGTAAGCAGGACAGGGGTGTCCAAATTCCCACAGCCAGAATAAAAATCAGGATTTATGTGGAGCTCACTCACCCCGCGTCCTCCTACATGCACAGCCAAGCCACGCTCCCCTTCTATTTTTTTGAGTATGTGAAATTCCTTACAACATCATGTATGATGCAACAAGATTTGCACTTTTTTTGCACTTTAAAGAAACTATGTTGGTTTTGCACATTTATGACATAAATAATTTGTTTTCTCTGAAGGATGTTGCTGGCTTTTCGTGTTTATTTGCAAAAAAAATTTGAGCCTTGTACTGTGCCTATATTGAATACTGGAGCAGGTGCGGCTTGATTTAATGCAAAAGATTATTTATATAATAATATATATTTAATAAAAACATTTTTTTTTACAAATAAATAACAAATAAATAATAAAAGTTAAGGCACACTTACCTCGTCATTATGGTTTGTCTGTCAGGACGAATGTCAATAATTATCTTCATTATCTGTGGTTCAAACCCCATGTCTAGCATTCTATCTGCTTCATCCAAAACCTACAGTATTAACAAAATTCCTAGTTAACAGTATTTCTGATGCAGTAACAATACATTGCATATGAATTTATTTATTTTGCAAACTTTTATTGTATTGGAAAAGGTGTCACGTTAAATGGTTTAATTCATGAACTTCTGTTTGTTAGAAAGTTCTTTCTAGCAATTGCAGGTTCTGTAATATACCATTACTAGTTATCAGCCCATCAAAATGAACTAACCGTAATGTCAGTGGCTGGGTGCACCTAACATAGTAACACTTGAATCTCTCCGTCAGGCACCATCTAGTGGCTGCAGGCACTCACAACCCTTGAATTTCCCACATAGAGCTGAGGAGCAGTGTTAGCCTTTTATTATACAGGATATTATGTATAATAAAATGACACACAGATATATTGGCGATAGATAGATGAAATGATTTGGTATGCAGAAGAAGCCAATGCTGTATGTCGAACCTTGATCACTGGCACAGACTCATCCCCAGACTGGACAACGCATCCATATTAAACACCGGGTGACATGTACTACCAAGTTCATAATTTATCTTATTACATGCCTGTGTGGGCTTGGGTACGTTGGCAAAACTGACGCACTCTACGGAAACGGATTGCAGGACAATCCGAGCGGCTATTGGGTGTGAACCCTCCAATATGCGCAGAAGTGACAGATCGCTCCGTCTCTTACAGAGAGAGGCCAGATGGATAAACAGATTAGGCACATTCCCGTGGATTAATCAGTTGGTCTGCACTGCTTTTTATAATGGTCCGTATATTGGTTTCTGCTTCTTACTCGTTGCTAGTTTAAAGAGATTTTTTGTATACTTTTGTGCTACAATTGTTTCCATCTTATATTGTCTCTGCTTCCACGTTCATGACAAACTTAATCGTTATAGTGTTCTGTATAACTATGCATATAGCTCCAATTTTTTATTGCATACATTTATCAGCATTTTGATCGTTGCCACTTGTCAATATGTATTTTGTTTTTAGCAGGTCGCCACGGCAACCAGCTCAGGATGACAGCGTCATCAGTGGGCGTGTCTACCTTGGTCCAGTGGTGTGAGGGCAACCACACATGGTGTGGCTTTGTCTTTTTAAGGTTTGTGACGTTTGTACACTACTATCGTGATGACTATGTGAAATTACATCGAAAAAATTTGATCACATGAACTGCGTCCATTGCCTTATTATTGTCTCTGAGTGCCACCACTGAACCTCACACACACAGAGATGGAGCCACGTCAGTTGGCGGACCGGCTGACAGCAAAACAGCAGGGAGCGGGGACCAAAGGCTAACCTGCCCATCTCCACTTCAGGGAGATGGGCAGGCTGGGGCAGAGCGGGGAGACTGGAGGAGGGCTGCTACAGCCTCCAACAGAACGGGAAGCGCGAGCGTCTCATATGTTTTAGGAGTTGTTAATGAGTGTTCTATTTGATTAAATTAAAAAAATGTATAACAGACATGCATCTTATCTCACCGATATTTCTTATGACAGCGTAGTCAACTGTAGATGTTTGTATACATCTATTGTTTCCTGGTACCCAGCTGACATTTTTCCAGTGTTTGTGTATCATGTGTTCACAGGGTCACTCTGTCTTCACCATGCCTGACCTGCGTGACGTCATCACAGCATGTCGGAACCGGCAGCGGATGGACAGTCCATTTGGGTATTTAGGTGAGCGAAGTTTTGTTGGTCTGCTACTGCACCCTGATGAAATTGCTGCAGTTTAAGCATTTCTAGAACACCGGGTACACAGCCCTCCACCGCATTCTAGAGGTTGCCCACCTCGCCCTCTTCCTCCTTCCTTAGCTTCACCATAGGATTGCTTGGAGGATTGGGACCTACAAACTTTCTGGAAAGAACATCCGCATTGAGGTGCTGTTTCCCTGGAAAATGCTGCACCTCAAACTTAAACAGCTGTTAGTGGGTCACACGAGCATTCACCTCTGTTTGCATGCATCCATTGTAATGGAACATTGTCTGTGACCAACAAAAAGTCTTGTACCAATAAAAAATATTTTAAGAACTCCACTGCCCACTTAATTGTCAAGCATGCCAGCTCTACTGTGAATACTTGTGCTCACTGGGCAGTCATTTACAGCTAAGGGGGAGGATCGGCTTATCCTCTCCATCTACCTCTTGGGAAAGGATTGCCCTGAATCCTCGCTCAGAGGCATCAGTCTGCAACACAAACGGTTTTGTAGAATTAGGAGCTTGCCATAAACATAAGGGTGTTAGACAATGTGCATAAATAACTGAAAAATTTATCCCATGCAATCATAGATCAAGCAGCCCCTGCATGTGGTGACCCCCAATGTCATTCTCCTCTCCATAACTCCCCCCCTCCTCCTCCTTTCCTACAGCACAGGTCAGAGCTTATCAGGAGCTGAACTATTACAGAGCGCAGGAGCTTTTAGTAACTTACTAGCAGCTGAAGACTAGAGACGCTCTGCACATTCTGCCTGCTCCCGCCTTCTTCAGCGATCTCAGTCCTGCACTGAGCCGGTGCGCGGTGACGTCATCTGTGCACCGGCGCAGTGCACCACTGGGAACGCGGAAGCCCTGAGAGGCTTCAGTCAGCAGACTATTTTAACGGGGACTGGGAACTATAGAACTATAACTACCGATCGTGATCTACCGGCGGAAGGCCCGCGATCGACCGGTAGATCGCGATCGACCTTCTGGCCACCTCTGATTTAGGGCATATTATGTATCACATTGTTGGAGAAAGATCATGAATTTATAAATACAGACAAAAAATCAAACATGTTCTATTTGTTAATTCCCAGGCAGGAGAAGATCTAGTACAGCATGTAAGTTTTCCAATCCATTCTGCTATCTCCGACTTTAGTGAGCAGACGTAGGTGAGAGGAGGAGAGGGCACACTGATGGAAAGTGAAGCCGGCTACAGTGATATCACTAGTCTGTGGTGTCTGGTGCTACACGTAGCATTGCGGGAGGTGGAAATTCGCCACCCGATGTTCAAACCTGCACTGGCAGACCGAAAGAACTGGGGGAAGAACAAAAACATAAAAAGCAGAAATACAGCTTGTAGATCCCCGTATCCTCTGCTGCCCACCGTTTTCTGTGAGAGAAGGTCGGTGAGACAGGCGGGGTATGCTGGTAGAAGGGACGATACTTGTTACCTAGCACGGCGCCCATCGCATCGTATACCATAAGCCTAAATGCGATGCAACCCGATCTTGTACAATAAAAAATCGTATGGCATACAATGCGATGGTATACGATTTTTAATTGTATAAGCACCCTAATGAGTGCTTCCAATGTTAAAAGCACCCACACTATCAACGCCAACCCGAAGTGGCGTGGAGTTGTTTCTAGATAGTGTGGCGAGCGGAATACATGTAAAGTAATACGCGTGCGCTCGCCACGCTTTTGGGCTCGGTGGCTCCCTGCGCTCGGCACACTATCTAAAATCAACTCCACGCCGACGTGGATAGTGGGGGTATGAAAAGGTCGGAGGACGCGTACCGCTGCGCTCGCCATGCTTCGGATTGGTGTTGATAGTGGGGGTTGCGTGGGGGTGCATTTAACATTGCAAGCACCCATTAGGGTGCTTATGCAATTAAAAATCATATAGTGGGCCCATTTAACATTGCAAGCACCCATTAGGGTGCTTATGCAATTAAAAATCATATAGTGGGCCCATTTAACATTGCAAGCACCCATTAGGGTGCTTATGCAATTAAAAATCATATAGTGGGCCCATTTAACATTGTAAGCACCCATTAGGGTGCTTATACAATTAAAAATCATATTATCATATTGCATCGCATGCGGCTATATGGCATGCGATGCGATACGATGCATAAAATGCCATACGATCTAAATCGTGGGCGCCGTGCTAGGAAACAAGTACTGAAGGGACAAAAGAAAATGAATGTACTGGAGACACTGGCTGTGTGCGGTGTTAGGTCAGTGCTGATGTCCGCACATTGCAGCGCTGAGATGCGCCGCCAGCAGGTCTCCTGCACACCAGAAAGGGGAAAAGATACCTGGGAAGCAAGGTGCGCTGCAGCCTGAGAGGTCAATGAGCAGTTCCCTCCGCACCGGGGAGCTGCATGTTGAAAGAGGATGCATTTCAGCACGTGGGCTTAATCACTCTAAGCCTAACCGCATTGTGCGCCTAGTTCAGTATAAATAGCAAGATTAATTGGCATATTAGGAACACTTGTAGGTAAATTGATGTGGTTTCAAGGTTGCTGAAGGAGGACAAAAAGCCCATTCGGTTTTTAAGCAAATAGATTAATTTCATTTTGGCAAAATTTTTAAAACCCCTAAGGGTAGAAGATTAAGAATATTATTTGGCAAAAATAGTCATTAAAAAAAAATACACCACACAAAAATCATTAAAAAAACACCCAAGTCCTGAAAAATGGCACCATATAACATTGGATTTTTTTTAGATTCAAAGAGCAAAAAAAATACTCACCAAGTAAGTAATGCTTTTTAGAGTAATAATATTGTTCATCTGCAGATCATTTAGTCTTCCAGGAGTAGCAATAACAATATCTACTCCCTTTGATACCACATTTATCTGGTTTTTACGATCGCCACCACCGTAAATGCAAATGCTAAAACATAAGAAGGAAATCACACTAAACATCAGCGCATGAAATGTCAATGTTTATAATATTGGACAGTAATAGTATATCAGGTAATAAATAACATCAAGGATAAACTTAAAAAACAGTTGTATATACAGGGACCCGGGGGTATTAATCCCGGGTCCCGACATCTGTGACCCAGCCTGTTTGAGTTTTGCTCACCTGTATATCGGCAGGACGAAATCAATGTCTGGCCTGCCGATCAGAAAAAAGGGGACATGTACGCGTTAACAGCCGTGGATTGTCGAGATCCATCCGTGATCATGAGAATTAATGGCTTCTCACGCCAAAGTAGGCGTCTGCCGCTATTTCCCCCATCGGAAATAGTGGCTGGGATTGAATATCCCCCTTAGTGTTAAGTTAAAGATAACCATGTTTGAGTACAGATTGAATTATTATATCAATCAATGTGATTTAACAGTCAACTGTGTTCCAGCATTGATATCATTAAAATTTGGACTGTAGTGGCGGACTTTGGGAACCTCTGTCCTAGGACATCTCATCTCTCTTACAATGTCTAGAAAATGAGCCTTCAACAATCAGATCAAAATACAGCAAAAATCTTACTGAATATGCATATCATTTCCTGCATCATTTTAGGATTAAATAACACAAAATAGTTCTCGAATGTGTATGCAGCATTCACTCAGTCATAAAATTGCCGCTTTGTTGGTTTAATTAATAACACATATGCATTCATTACTGTCTTGAATGCTAGCAGTACATTCTATGTTTGAATTGGAGATATATGTCCTAATCTGAAGTATATTTTATGTCGCCAGTAATGACAGTACAAGTTTATGCTGCCATCATTAACCCTGGTGTGGTACCATGAAAATAGTTATGTTGCTAGTATCATGGGTCTATGCACAACACTTCATGTGTGAGTTTCTGATTATCATTATCACTGTAGGCCTAACTTTTACTGCTGGCATTGGCTGCACAACCATTTTCTGTTCTCTTCGCACACAAAGTTGTTGCACTCCTTACAGACAAATTTGGTTTTCTTGTCCTTTGACCTGGGACAAATGTAACATCTCTTCCGCTGTCCAGCACGACCAGAGGACGCTGCGGCTGCAGCGGTCCTCGCAGCCGGACACCTACTAACGGAAGGAGGCAAGGCCTTGAGACAAAGCCTCCGGGACAACATTCACCCGTCCATCGCACTAAGGTCAGGACTGACCTGGGGCGAAATAGGACCGGCTAAGAGGAAGATAAGGCATCAGAGCACGGTAAGAAGCAGTGCAGCGGGACGCCGCACACTGCTGAAACCCAGCATTGACTATACACTAAGGTACCACTTCAAGACTTGAGCATTTGAGTACCGGTGCTCACCAGCAGCACAGCTGCCAACACATCACAACCAAGACCCTGAGAGACATAAGCCAATTGGTTTATGGTATAAAGGGGTCTGTTGATCCCCCGAGGGGCTCTCATTGGTCCATTTGTGCACCAAGACTTTGCCCCCACACCCATCAACCCCATATCGCAATTTAATTATAAATAAACAGATTTTATTTAAACATACTGTCACATGTACATTTGTTTTTGCATTAGACAGACACACACAGGGGCAGCGCTCAAGCCCACCCATTGCTCTGTATACAACCCAACTCACAGGGGTTAGGGATACCCCAGTGGCTGAGCAGCGCTCCACAATCATTTCCAAGGTGAGCGCAGTACACCCCATCTTTGCTATGTCCACCATTAGTCTAGGAATTCCAAAGGTTGCAAATTTTTTGTAAAAAGGGAAACTTCATAAAAAAACAACCTGGGGGGGGGGGGGGATCTGCACTCACTTTTATGATGAAGAAAGAAGGTTCATTTTTTTTTTTAAAGAAGCCCAGTTTCTCAATCCCAGCCACCAAATTCCCCCAACAGGTAATGTTTAAGGACTTCTGTAAGTTGAAGCACATGGGATAATTACTGTCCCAGCAAAACAGATTAACTCATCTGTGCATGAATAAAGATATCCACAAAACATTACCTGTTGGCGGCATTGAGGACTGTAGCTGAGAACCCATGATTTAAAGCATCTCACATCATACCCTCCAACATAACCCATGTCATTACAAAATGCTCTGCTCCTAGATTTCCCTCTTAACCCTTTGAGTGCCAAGTGAATTTGTCAAAATAGGTGTGAAAACTGCCAAGCAAACATTTTTATTGTAGCGTAATGACCTGTAATGTTTACATTACATAGGAAATATAAACTTTCTTACACATTTTTTTTTTTTTAATTTATATAACAAATGTGAGCAACGCTGGAATTTTTAGCAGATATTTTGCACATCTCATGTTTAATCTATGATTGCTATCACCTACTGTATGTTAAAACACTTCATCAATTAACTATTTCAACACAGGTGATGGCAATCAAGTCCAGGAGTAGAGAATTTTGTACCAAATGGAATGGGCCATGTTGGAGGGTGTCAGATCACCATGCAAAATACCCATTTCACATCAACTGCGAGCCCCCTCCCGCGATTCGCAGGACCCCTGCATCCTCCCCTCCCGCGATTCGCGGGACCCCTGCGACCCCCCTTCCCGGCATTAAAAGGGCCCCCCGCGACCCCCCCTCCCGCGATTCACGGCACCCCCCCCCCTACTGTGATTTGCGACCCCCCTCCCGCAATTCGCGCCGCCCCCTCCCGCGATTCACGGAACCCCCCGTAGCGCCCCCCTCCCGCGATTTGCGGGCCCCCTCGGCACCTCTCGCGATTTGCGACCGCCCCGTAATTCACACATTCGGGGACCCCCCCTCCCGCGATTCATGTCCCCCTCACGCAATTCACGGCACCCCCCATACCCCCCTTCCTGCGATTCGGAACCCCCCACGACCCCCCCTCCCGCGATTCACGGACCCCCGCACCACCCCCCTGCGCCCACCCTCCCTTGATTCACGCCCCCCTCATGCAATTCACGGCAACCCCCCACACCCCCCCTCCTGCGATTCGCAGCCCCCCCACGACCCCCGCCTCCTGCGATTCATGACCCCTCCCGTGATTCATGGACCCCCGCACCACCCCCCCTTGACTCACGGCACCCCACGCGCCCCTCCCGCAATTCACGGACCTCCGCAACCCCCCCTCCCGCAATTCACTAACCCCGACAACCCCCCTCCCGCAATTTGCGGACCCCCCTTCCCACGATTCAAGCCCCCCCGCGCCCCCACCCACGATTTGCGGACCCCCGCCCCCTCCCGCTAACTGCGGATCCCCACACACCACCCCCCCTCCCGCAATTTGCAGACCCCCCAGACCCCCTTCCGGCAATTCCACCCCCCAGCGGACCACCGCGGCCCCCGCATTTCACGTACCCCCGTGACAATGGGGGATCCTGTACCACCACAAGCAGGTACCGCCCCTAGGTGGGAAATCCGGACCTGGCTGCCGCACTGCAGGTTTCCCCACTGCCCTCTGCACCAGCGCCACAACTTTTATCAATGTCTTGCCCACATACCACTATTATACAGCCTCCTGCTCTCATGCACGCTCACTCCCTCCCAGTGGGAGGAGACGCTCACCCACTGCCGGGAGCTGCATACTGTCCCCCACCCTCCTCCAGTTCTAGGGATGCCCATCGACCATCAATGATTTTCAAATAATCGATGGTTTATGGCCGATGTTGAATACTTTTGCCATCAATGTGGGAGGACACTGCCCTGCCTCCTGTTCTCCTGCCCCGTAACTTCTGCCAGTGGAGACCCGCTCACCCTGTGTTGCCCACATTCTCCTATCATGCTTTACCGCCCAGCCTCCTGCTCTCATGCACCCTAACTCCCACCCAGTCGGAGGAGACACTGACTCCTGTATTTCTGTGCTGCCACGCTGGACCCTCACCCACTGGCAGAAGCTGCACAGTGTCCACCACCCTCTTTAGTCCCCCGTATGCCCACACACCCCTATCACTACCCAGCTTCCTGCTCTCCTGAACCGTAACTTCCACCACTGGGTAATCGCTGACGCTGTGTTGCTCACATACCCCTATCATGCCTCATAACCCAGCCTCCTGCTCTCATGCACCCTAACTCCCACCCAGTAGGAGGAGACACTGACTCAGGGCCACCGTCCGGTACTCCTGTGCTGCCACGCTGGACCCTCACCCACTGCCAGAAGCTGCAATACAGGGCATCTTTCATACAATTCTAACCATATTTCTCACAATACAAATGTTCACAAATTAAGGGGCGTAGCCCCTTACGCCGGTGTGAAGAGCGCCCGTAGGGCGCGATGAATCACCTAGTTCATTATAAAAAGGGAAATTCTTCTAAATGAATATGTTTATGGACATCAACATTACTACTTTGATTGCTAGTAAATAACATAAATGTCAGCTCAAATTATTATTACATACGCTAAAGGTGAGCTATTTATTTAAATTAGAACCATACCTTTCAAATCCTTTATATTTGTACTTTGAACACTCCGACTTCACCTGAAGAGCTAATTCACGGGTTGGTGCAAGAACTAACATACCAGGTCCCTCACGCTGATTCCTGGGTCTAATGGGGGAGATTTGATAATCAGTTACATTATAATACACACACGGAGATATATTCATTATATTTTACACAAACGCATTCAGTGAAAAATTTAGATGTAAAATCTGCTCATAAGAAATGTGGGCCAATATAAAAAAATAGTTCTAAATAATGTAAACACCAGGAGTATCCTGAGAACTACAGATAAATATCACATCTTTTTTTAAATCAGCGGCGAGAGCTGTCTGTCAGCACGGACCCCCTGCAAATTCTTGCCGTTCTCCTGATGTAGGCACGAAGAATCCGAACCACATCCAAAGATGTCGGCACCTCAGACTGAGATCCACTAGCAGGAACCACAATTGGTTGGTTCACGTGGAATGCTGACACTACCTTGGGAAGAAAATGCAGGTTAGTGCGTAATTCTGCCCTGTCTTCATAGAAGATCAAATAAGGGCTCTTGCAGGTTAACGCCCCCAGCTCAGAGACCCGCCTAGTCGATGCCAAGGCTAATAAGACCACCGTCTTACACATCAGATATTTCAAATCGATTTCCTCCCACGGTTCGAACCAGGAGGAACTCAGGAACGTCAGAACGACATCCAAGTCCCATGGTGGAGTAGGGGCCACAAAAGGAGGCTGTATGTGGAAGACGCCTTGTAGGAACGTCTGCACTTCAGGTATATTAGCCAGCTTCTTTTGAAAAAAAGACAGACAGTGCAGATACCAGCACCTTTAAGGAGCCTAACCGTAGGCTCAGATCCAAGCCAGATTGAAGAAATCTGAGGAGTCTCTCAAGTTTAAACTCCGCTGGAGCAAACTTCCCTTGTTCACACCATCCTACATATCTCCTCCAGATATGGTGGTAATGTGCAGCCATTACCGGCTTCCTAGCACTCGTCATGGTCTTGATGACTGATGTGTGAAATCCTTCTGTTAGGATTTGCCGCTCAACCTCCAGGCCGTCAAACGAAGCTGCTCTAAGGCCTGGAAGACGCACGGACCTTGCATGAGCAGGTCTCTTTGCAGGAGGTAGACGCCACAAGTCCCTTTGAAGACTTAGAAGATCTGGATACCACGATCTTCGTGGCCAGTCCGGAGCCACTAGAATGACCTCGGCTCCGTCTCTCCTTATCTTCCTTAGCACCCGAGCCATGAGGGGAATCGGTGGGAAGACATAAATCAGGCTGTTGAACGCCCACAGTATGGAGAGGGCGTCCACTCCCTCTGCCTAAGGGTCTCTCGCCCTGGAGAAGTACCTGGACACTTTCCAATTGTGTCTTGATGCCATCATGTCTACTAGTGGGGTCCCCCACCGAGCCACCAGAGCACTGAACACCTGGTGGTGTAGACTCCATTCCCCGGGGTGAAGCTCGTGGCGACTGAGGAAGTCGGCTTCCCAGTTGTCCACCCCGGGTATGAATATGGCAGATAGAGCCTGACAGTGACTCTCTGCCCAGGACAGGGTCTTTGTTGCTTCCTGCATGCAGGACCTGCTTTTGGTCCCGCCCTGCCTGTTCAGAAACGCCAAAGTAGTGGCATTGTCTGATTGGATGCGGACCGCATGCCCGCTGAGGAGAGGGGCCGCCTCCAGGAGTGCATAATACACAGCACGTAATTCCAAGTTGTTGATATGGAGACGTGTTTCCCAGAGGGTCCATTTGCCCTGAAAGGACTGACCCATGGTCATGGCACCCCATCCCAGGAGGCTCGCATCCGTGGTGACTAAGACCCAATTTTGGATGCCCATCCTTCGCCCTGCCAGCACCACTGTAGTGACAGTCTCGTCCGAGACGACAACACAATCTTCCGATGCATCTGGAGATGTGAACCGGACCACTTGCTCAGGAGATCGAGCTGGAAAATCCTGCTGTGAAACCTCCCGAATTGTAGGGCCTCGAAGGAGGCCACCATTTTTCCTAAAAGGACAATGCACTGGTGCACTGACACCTGGGGGGTTTTCAACAAGTCTGTGACCAGCTGTTGAATGGCCACAATCTTTTCTTGTGGCAGGAACACTCTCATGAGAGCCGTGTCCAACACCATCCCCAGGAACTGGAGTCTCTGAGAAGGGATCAGAGAGGACTTTGCTAGGTTCAGGAGCCAACCGTGACCCGACAGGGTCTGTCTGGTAATCTGTAAGGCTGCCTGCAGCTCCTCCGACGACCGCGCCTTTACAAGCAGGTCGTCCAAGTATGGTATAACACAAATCCCTTGCTTCCTGAGAACCACCATCATCTCCGCCATCACCTTGGTGAATATGCGCGGGGCTGAGGACAGGCCGAACGGCAGTGCGCGGAACTGATAGTGATCGTTCAACAGCGCAAACCTCCGATATTTTTGCTGAGGTGGCCAAATTGGGATGTGAAGGTAGGCATCCTTCACATCCAAGGATGACAAGAACTCCCCTTCCTCCAGTGCCGCTATCACGGCCCGCAAGGACTCCATCTTGAACTTGGTTACAGTAAAGAATGGGTTCAGGGATTTTAGGTTCAGTATTGGGCGAACCGACCCGTCCGGTTTTGGGACAACAAATAAATTTGAATAATAACCCTGCCCCCTTTCTAGGGGAGGGACCGGAGTTATTACTCCGGCCTGTACAAGTTTTTGGATTGCGTGCTGCAATACCATCTGGTCCACTGGGGTTGCTGGAAGGCCTGATTTGAAAAACCTGTGAGGTGGCTGTTTCGCAAATTCCAGCTTGTAGCCGTGCGAAATAAGACCCCGTACCCAAGGATTGGAGCACGAGGCTTCCCAAACATGGCCGAAGAACGCCAGTCTGGCTCCCACCTCGACCGGAGCTATAGGTGGATCCCCACCGTCATGCTGTAGGTTTACTTGCAGCTGCCCTGGATGGCCGCTCTGTGTTGGCCGAAACAGCAGGCTTCCTGAATTTACCTCGGGAGCCTCTTGCTGCATTGGAACCACCCCTAGCTTTTGGGCGGAATTTACCGGTCCGAAAGGACTACTGGGTTTGTGAAGGAAAAGGACGCTTGGGCGCTTGTGGGGTCGATGGCAGGAAGGTGGACTTCCCTGCTGTGGCTTTAGAGATTAACTCATCTAAATCGCTGCCAAACAACCGTTCGCCTGTGAAGGAAAGGTTTTCAACGCTCCGTTTGAAGTCAGCGTCAGCCATCCATAGCCGAAGCCAGAGGGATCCGCGACCCAATACCGCCATGGCTGAGTTACGGCCGTTAATGGGACCTAACTCCTTCTGCGCCTCACACAGAACCTTAGCTGTGTACTGAATGTGGTGTAATTTTCAGACACCTGCGCCACTGTCATATCACCCTTATCAGAGTTGCATGCATTAATAGCAACTGCACCGTTAGTGCTTTACTAATCACCCTTGTTAAGCGCAATTGTGAATCTCAGTAATTAGAATCACACACACAATCCACAGTGGTTGTTGGTCAGGGATGCGCTGAGGATTAGAATAATCACATTGCTTCTCCAAGGAGGAAAGCAAGCATCAACTACACCATTGAGGTGAGGACACCTTCTCCAGCCTTGTCTTATATGACTGGATCAAGCAGACTCCTGGGAGTCTACTTAATGCCCCCCAATAGGTTAAGGGGACACCTCGTGACAAGTCACTTGTGATAAGGAAGCATTTTTGCACCGCCTGCAGGTTAACTTTCTCAACATGTTGGAGAGAGAACCTTTCCACCCAGACACATTGACACAGACTATATATGACAGTGTGTAGTAGGCATTATGTGAAGCATTTACCATTTCAGTGTCTGCACCCTAGCTATCAAGCCAGTGTGATAAGGACACAGAGACACTGACACTTTTACCACAGCTCTCTTGAGCTGGTAATGCAGTACATACAGCACCACCATAATATATATATATATATATATATATATATATATATATATTTACATATAATATGTCAATTGAAGTGTACCCAAGGTAACACTTAATAGCGCTAGTAGTTATCTGCAGATTCCCTGCCCTGGCATTTTCGGCACCCAGGGAAGGAGCAGTTTTTGGCGCTTTCTGTCTCAATGGCGCTTTAGTTATAGTGCAGAGGCAGTCCCTGTATGCAGGTGACCATGCGGTTCGAGGTGGACACCGCAGTCGCCATATTCATGCTGCACGCAAAACCGGGGACTCACATGAGGGGACCCCGTTTTTTAATGTTGCTGGCCTTAACACAGCACTTAGTGACAATATCTGTGCTGCTCACATGTTTGAGCTTGTTTCACTGCAGAGCAGGAAACCCTTCCCCCATCACCCAAGCTGCACACAAGTGTCATGTTACAGTGTGAGGCTAGACAGTGTGATGTCTGCTAATAGCAAGTGGGGTATAGCACAGAAATAAGGGGACCAGTATACTTTAACTGCGCACATTGTGAGGTGCAGGTTACAGACATACATATACTGTACATGTAATACATGCAGATTATACACTATATAATAGGGCTAACACTCTTACAGAGATAGCGCTTTTAATAGCTGCAGCACATATACTGGAAAGTGTCATGTGCCTTCTGCCCTCTGCAACACATACACTGTGGAGTCTCATGTGTTGTCTGATGGCTGCTCCTGTTAGCATGTAGCCAAAAGCGCGCCCACAGAGTCCTGGTCCCGCTCTGGGTAAGCTCCGCCCAGCGTGATGGCGCCGGAGCTTACCTGCATTTTTATACTGGAACTGACATTGAAAAATGTCCAACCCATGGTAAACTGCCCTGGACAGTACAGGAGGCAAAACCCTGTTCCAGTGTAGGCAGGGGGTTGCACGGTCCCTGTGCAGGGCACCGCCGATACCGGCGCCGCCATCTTGCCGCACAGTCACCCGGGGACCCCACGGCGGGGGACCCTGGGGTAGTACTCACCACACAACGTCTTCAGACTGGACTAGGGGTGTGCGGCATGCCAGGGGTGTGCGCGCTGCAGCGCAATGCCCGCGGTAACATCACCCAGTGGACAGTGGTCTTGTGGCAGGGACAGCTCGGTACCATGAAATGGCCTACAGCTGAACCCTTCCCCCAGTCTTCCACGACGCAGGACTGCTGTTGAGTCCAAAACAGCAGTCCCAAAATAATAAAATAAATTAAACAGAAGAAAAACTCTCTGGAGCTCTTCATGACATGTGCTTCTCCTGAGGCACATTTTCTTAACTGACTAGAGGAAGGGGAGCAGAGAGGAGGAGCCAGTACACCCAGTGTAAAAGTTTATAGGTGCCTGTCTCCTACGGAAACAAACCCTCTTTATCCCCAATCGTTATGAACGAATTCCCTGTATCCCATAAGAATGTAAGAGAAATATTGTTATTAATAAAAAATTGTGTTTATTGTACTGGGTGTAACTGGGCCTCATAAAAGGAGCTGGTGATTTATTCACTGACTCCTATTGCTACATACTTCTATGTCGGTTTGTTTCTACCCAGTTTGGTTTATCACTGTTTCCAATGGTAAAGCGCAACGGAATATGCTGCGCTATATAAGAAACTGTAAATAATTAATAAATATTTCCTCAAACAGCGAGGCTCGCGGCTAATGCAGGGAACCCGCTGCGTTTAGCCTTGAACCTCGCTGTTTTAGCAGCTGCATACGCCATTCCCCCCCCCCCAGCTCCAAAAACCTAGCGAGGGGGAAACGGCATGTGCATGGGATCAGTTGAATACTGACCCTGCTCGCTGTCACTGTCTGCAAAAAGCATTGAATAAACCCTAAAGATTCTAATAGAAATGTACATAATGAGAAAAGGAGACAAGATGTACATGGACACATCTGTAAGCACACAAGATGTTTTGTAATGCACAAAGCAGATAGAGGCACACACTGAGAAATTGGCCAAACTAAAAGAACTGGGACAGTGGTACAAAAGGTGCAACTCTGTTTTAACTATATATAGATAAAGAAGAGACAAGAATATAAGTACATACATGTGAAACAACGAGTCCCAATTTACATTAAAGCAATTTAGCAACCTTACATTGGTTGAAGATCTAAGTGTATGAATCCTGGTAGTAAATATGCCAATGTTTTTCCTGTGCCTGTTTGTGCAATCCCAATAAGATCCATTCCTTGGAGGATGATTGGCCATGCCTGGAGCTTTAAAAAACAGAGAGGAGAAAAGGCTGGTAAAAACAATGCACATACTTGGAAAGAGAATTTGTTGGACTCACTGTTCAATCTATTTTTCAGGACTCATTGGGGAACACTAGTATACCTTTTGATTGTAAACTAGTAGTATGAACAAAATTCAAAGTCTCATTTTTGGCTAATTAAAAATGATTAAAAAAAATTTGAAGTGGTTAAGTAGTCACTAAGGGGGTTGGCCAAGGAGTTTTGAACCAAGTCCTAACATTTTACAAAAAAAACGTAGATTTTTTTAATCTGCTGCGAGGGTGTGAAAAATTTTTCACGATGAACCCTATGGAAAATGATCGCATGCTAGCATTTGGATAGATGCAATAAAGTGGGTCACAAAAAAAGATGCGTTTTTGCATCTCCCCCCACCCCACAAATTGGGTTATCACAGCTAACTAAATATCCCCAATATACTTTGATGGCAGATAAGAACCTCTTTCCCATCTGAAGTGTACCCGAAACCATAAATAAAGGCATTCCTCTGTTCTGGAATAAGGTTATACATAAAATGAACAGATTGAACAGGCAAAAATTTGTGAATGATGCTTTGAAGATGTACAGTATCCAAGTCTAAGTGGAAAAGTCTGGTTGTTTTACCTGGTAAAACTGAGCCCACAACTGGGTACATCTGCAACATAATCAATGTTCCCCCTAAAAAACAGTGCAATTTCTACACAAACTAATGATTGAATGTTATTATTTGTTGGTACTACTCAAACACTCCAATTAACTAGATCCAATATCTGTAAAACCTCCAACACATGGAGCAAAAACTTTGTACGTTTTGAACGAGATTGCATCCCATCTATTTCAAAACGCATGTGATGTGCTAAAGCACCATGCGTTTCGAACTAGGTGCCATGCAATCTAGTTAAAAAAGCATGGGCAACACATACATGCTGTACAATGGGATGTGCACGGGAGCGTGTGTCGCAACCACCCATCACACTGTGTGTGGGTGGTTTATAACTGTAATAAAATGCACAGCAGACAAAAAACAATAAATAAATAAATAATAATCAGCTCTTTGACCAAGCTTTGCGTAATTACCTGAATTGGAGTGGGTCTCTCAAACCCAGCATTTTTTATAGCAGACATAACTTCTGGATATGGATGGAATGCATCTTGAAAACTACGAATTGGATTGGGAATTGGCCTTCTATCGCCTTCTTTTAAGTCTTTACATATAATATTATTGTTTTCCTTCCTAAAACAAGATTGTTAACATTGTCAAGAAAACAAATAAAGTCATAGAAGGTTCCTATACTTGTGGTGATTTAATTTTTGGAACTCAAGAACCAAAAACCCTGCAAGGCAGCACTTATAGATGTTAACCAAATATACTATACTATATTAAGTATGAACAGGGTTTAATGTTGGATTTGGCCACTTCTAAGGTTCCAACCATCTCTCAAATGGATTTATTATTTATTTATTTGAAAGCTCCTTCGAACACATGTTGTGTCACAGCAACAGCTTCCAAATGCAAATACCACACTTGAATTTAACTCCAGACCAGTTGCCAGCTTATTGGATGAAGAAATAGCAAAGGAATAGCACGGACCTATACATGGCACAGCTTTTGATATAACTGCCCAATTGCTTTTTGATCCATCAAAGAAAAAGGGGGGGGGGGGGGGGGTTACTATATATTAAACAGTTGTAATTAACGTTTATCCTCTACAGTTTATAACCATATTAACATTATATAACAAAATTAAATATGTTTTGTTAAACAGGTACATGTACATTTGGAAACTAAAATAAATGGCCATTTCACGTAATTGTATGCAACTACGTATCTGCAGAAACGGTTCACAATTGAAGAAAAAGAAAATATAGTAAAATTGAGGAAACAATACGCAGCACGTGAACTACAACCACTAAATTTGTAAGGTGTTGTGTCTTTTTGGCACAAAAAAGTATAGGTGTGTACATATGTATTGGTATGCCTAGTGTAAATTTTTCCTAATGACCATGTTTTACACATTGACAAAACAAGGTATTGTCAGCATAAAAAAAGTAGTTTTGTCCAATCTACATGTCATACCACTGCGCTCCTTATTAGGAAGATTAAAACCAGGATAAAATGTACCCTTTAAGTACATTGTATTTAGTTAATTATGCTTAGTAAAATAACATTATGAAAACTAACATTTTTTTTTAGAACTACCTTACTTACACAAATGTTCCTTTAGGTACCCATGAACTCAAAAATTATTGCGCATTTGTTTACATTTACATACTCCTTTTCCTGATTTGTAAATTTCATACCTTTAGATGCAAATACATGGGTTTTCTTTAATGTTAAATATTACCAGTTTACCATCATTCTCTCAGATCTAAATGCAAGATATACAAGTAGTATACATAGCATATAAAAAATAAAAAAAAGGTAAGCAACAAAGTTATATTAGGTTATTTAATTGGACAGTAAAATCTCAAAAAATATTTCCCCCATTGTGGGAAATCAAATCTTCATTTGTAATTGAAATATACTGGAGCTCTCTTGATATATACTCGTTTTCTGTTTACCCAACAGGACAGACCTGTTTAAAAATGTGATAGTTCTATAGAATTTATCATGAACTGATCAATTATAAGCGGGTTATTCCATATCTCAGTTGAATCAGGTGTTTAGACCACCCATCTCAGAGTTTTACTCATTTTGTTTTAGTTAAGAGAGGATGTCAAAACTATTTCTGGCAAATATTTCAACTGTCTGACAATTTGTTTATCAAATATCGATTTTTCAATGTATTAAATTATTTGCTAATAGTAGCTTCTTTATCTAGTTTATTAGAAGTATCACTGGTGTTTATCAAGAAAACTTTTACTGGTGTTTATCAAAAACTTTTCCTCCCAAATCCAAAATTCCAAACCAAATGACTATGTGCCTTTTGTTTTGCATTACAGTAAAAAGGCAAAATTTCAAAAAACACAACAGTTAGGTTAAAATAGAAGTAGAGATCCAATTAATTTTTTAGGTGCTTAAAACAAAAATGGTATACCTTGCTACTACAAGGTACTTTAATAGTGGAGAAAAAATAATAATGAAGTTGGCGTTCAATTAATGTTGTACCGAATACATAATTAACACAAAAAACTAAAATGAAACGGAAATTGAAAAACTTTACCATAACGTAAGTTGAGTCAACAATCAAATTTTTCCTGGTTTTAAATCTGTTTTAGCAGATGGCAGCAGAAAGTGTATACTGTCTTCCAGTACTTTCTTGGATAGTACACACTTCCGTTACACAGAGGACATGAATAAGAGGAACAAAACACTTATCTCTTAAAGGCCAAGCCAACACATTTGTTGATTGGTTTAATTTTAGGAAGTGTACCAGCACATCTTGTTCCTTTTCATTATACTGCATAATATACCCAATGTACCAGCTGTTATCGTACACTGCTGCTCTCTATGTTCTAGGTTGCAAATCACTTTTGTCTACATTTTTGTGACTTTGGTAGTAGTGACATTAATTCCTGTTCCTTTCATCTGATGAGAAATGATAGATCTGTAACTGATCATAACCAATAGACCGAAATCTGTGATGAGTATGTGTTCCTGCCGCAGTCTTCGCGGTTTCTAGATGGCTATGCAGCTTGGTTTTGCAGTGTTGTATTTTATCTATGATATAATATTATCATTTTTTATATATGTCTTAAATGAATTGTATTTTTTTAGAATAAATTTCACCGTGATAATTATTAATTGACCTCTGTGCAGTTTTTACATTGTACTGTTTCCTTCTGTGTTTCACAAAGGGGTTTGAGTAACCCCTTAAAAAACAGCAGCAGGTGGTCATATGATTTTTTTTAAACAAATTGTGGGCAAAGTTGAGGCCAAATTCTAACCAATATAGAGCGCTAGACTTTTTCTTTTTGTTTATTTGTATTTTATGCCATGTACATTTTCATTTGCTCAGGTCCCAAAGTAGGAAGGTCAAATCTACCTACACCTTGATAAAGGAGCCTCCTGGCTCAGAAACGTTGGTATATCCGCAGTCTGGTCTCCATTTGTTTTGAATGCCGCCGTCCCCAAGTACATACAATTATATATATATATATATATATATATAAGGTGCGTCTAAATTCCAGGACTGTATGTGCAGTTAATGAATGAAAATGTGTAGGAACGCGTCATCATGCGGATGTGATAGCGTAACCAATGATAGCGTAACCAATGAGGCGCGAAGGTGGAACAAATGTGCAGTGATTGAGTCAGCATTTCCGGTTTGGAGAAGGTAAACGCAGGTGATTCATTAGAGCGCGTGTCACAGTCGGTGATGGAGCAAAGAGTGAATATCAAGTTTTGTTCGCAGAGTGAATCCTACGAGTTACTGAAAATTGCATATGGAGATGCTGCTATGTCCCGCTCCGGTACTTTCGAATGGTATGCACGCTTTCGCGATGGCAGGGAAAGCACGGAAGATGACCAGCGCAGTGGGTGACCCATCACAAAACAAACAGAAAATGAGGTTGCAAAAGTCTGCGCTTTGTGACTGCAGATTGCCGAAAGACCCTTAGAATGCTTGCGGATGAGATAAATATGTGCAAGGACACGGTGCACAAGATTTTGAGGGAGAATTTGGGAAAGAGAAAGATTTGTTCGCGGTTTGTGCCGCATTTTTTGACAGAAGATCAGAAGCAATGCAGAATAGAAGCTTGTGGGGACTTAATCGACACAGCTGACAGAGATCCGTCGTTTCTGCAATCGATCGTGACAGGCAACAAATCCTGGTGTTACCAGTTTGGCAAAACATGACATCGTAGAGGTTAATCATCCTCCGTATTCTCCTGATTTGTCACCTCCTGACTTTTACTTGTTCCCAAAACTTAGGACTGCTCTGAAAGGGCATCGATTTCAGGACGTAGAGGACATCAAGAAAAACGTAACCACTCAACTTCGAAGCATATCTTCAGAGGACTACGAAGCGTGTTTCCAGAATTTGTACCGCGTGCACAAAAGTGTGTGAGTGCCGGAGGTGATTATTTAGAGGACTATTAAACCTAGGTTTGTTTTTTATTATTCATTCCATTGTGTAACCCTAACAAACCACGTAGGTCGTAAGGAACAAAACTTGAATGCCTACAAAAAAAGTATTTGAAAGCAAGATAGAACTCTCATACAAAGGAATACTAATGTGATTGCTGACTCAGCTTAAGTTATGAACTCAAATTATGTTAAAGCTTTTACTTTTCACCATTTATTGTGTTAATTATGTATGCAGTACAACAATAATTGAACACCAAAGTTATTTTTTTCTCAACTTTTAAACAGAGTAGAAAGGTGATATCTAAAGTTGAGTTAACCTAAGGGTTATAGTGTTTGAAAAATGTGAGGCAAATAAGGTAATTTGGTTTGGATTTTTGGATATAGCAGGCAAAGTTACCTTAGGAGTCCAAATTTCATGGTGATACCTTAAAACCCCAGTGATACTTCTAAAACTGAATAAAGAAGCCATGACTAGTAAATTTAAGAAACTGAAAAATAAATATCTAATAAAATAATTGGGGGGGTGATTTGATTTGGAATGATCAAAGAGGCAAATTGTATACAAATGGGAAGTAGTACTACCCTTTACATAGGTTTACTTTGCTCCAGGTTTGTCATATATGTAAGCTTGAACTCATAACATGTAAAGTTTAAAGGTTTTGCTACAGTACATCAACTTATGGCCCACCTACCATATACACAAAGGTCATACAGAATGCTTAGGTCTTCACTTTTGCATGTGACCTACTGTAGGTAAAGTCATTATTTATATTGGTCTAATTTAACTAATTTAGACACTCTGTTGGTACAGTAGCCAGATTCAGGAAGGCACAAAAGTAATTTTGTGCCTGGAACAAACCATGTTGCTATGCAAGGGGAGTAAATGCATATATTGTTTTTGTGCAGGGTAAATACTGGCTGATTTTGAATGTAATCAACAGATTAGACCGCTTTATTTTAACACTGCAATTTACATTTTTTTGAACACACCCCACACAAATCCAACTCTCTCAATTGCCCCACAAGCAATGCAACATGGTTTTTCCCATTTGCATCTTTTTATGATTTGCAAACAAAGCTGGTGCTTGCAGCCAGTGGGATGCAAAGAAGGTTGTATTAAACCATATTACAAAATTGCATTTGTAAGTCTTGAACATAAAAGACCAACTCTGTGGTACAGGACAATTCTAGCTCCCTGCAAAACTGTGCATTGCATACATTTCCAACACATACTGTACATCAAGCTTTACAGTAGTCATAGAGCATGTTCAATGCACTTTCCAACATATATTGGGTAGCTATTAGACATATGTATGAATAAACTTATTCTCCAATATGTCAGATCTGCAAATTATAATTTACCTCCAATTTGTTACCTCGTCTTCAGACATTGATGCAACACTTGGAGATTCTTTGTAGAAAACTTTCCCAATTGGAGGCATGTCTTGAAAGACAGGGGAAAGTGTGAACAACAATTGAAATTTTTAGGCTAACACACACACTATGCTTACACAGCAACACACATGCAGCTCTATAAGGGTCACATTAAATACTTGTAATATATACCCAGAATGCCAACATTTTCTTTATATACACTAGGTAATGTAAGATCAAACCAAGAACCTTAGGAGCTGATCGGTGATAAAGCTATAAAATATCAAGGAACTGTATGTGGCAAAATAAGTGCAGAGAATTCGATTCCAGTTGAAAGGATTCATCTGGCCAAATCAGCATGGCAACAGCCGTGATTTTACACAATAGTGTTCACAGCCCCATATGGTAGAGAGCACTTTTAAGTTTATTTGGGATATGAGTGGACGAGGAGAGTGAGATCTGGTGCCGTTGCATCCTTAGCCTGGCCTTGAATTCCACCCTTCGATTTGAGAGTGGCTTGTCAAAATCACATTTAGATTGCAGTGTAAAAATGTATTTCTGAGCCGACAGGCGGTATTTCATGCCCTACCATCCACTAGGGCGTGGTGGCCGAATAAAAAAAGTGAAAAACCCCATGTTGACCTTCCCCATGTCACCTTAATGCAGTGGTAGCCAACTCGTTCTTGAGAGCTACCAACAGTTCACGTTCACCTAGCTGGAGCACAGATGGATTCATCGCTCACTGACACATTATAACTGATCCACAGGTGGAGATAATTACTTCACTTGCGATTCTGTGAAGAGACCTGGAAAACGTTAACTGTTGGTAGCTCTCGAGGACTGGAGTTGGCTACCCCATGCCCTAAAGCAGGCGTGTCCAACGTTGGCCCTCCAGATGTTATGAAACTACACATCCCAGCATGCTTTGCCACAGTTTTGCTATTAGAGAATGCTAAAACTACTGCAAAGCATGCTGGGATATGTAGTTTCAAAACATCTGGAGGGCCAACGTTGGACATGCCTGCCCGAAAGCATGTCGACCTCCCTGCATGTCGACCTAGTTGCGGTCTACCCAATGATCCATAACCGTAAAAATAACCCTTCCCAACATTTAGAAGCTACTGTCGTCAGGTTTGATGCGCAACTCATCCAATATGGCCGTGGGAGAACGTACATTGTGGATACACACTGAGCAGTGTAGGAAATACTCCAGTCCGATCTGCTAAACCAGATGGTAGATCACTGAAAGCATACCCAGCCTTAAGGAGCAAGTGGAGTCATGAATACCAGTTATGGTTATGCACTAGCAGTGTATGGTTTATAATAGCCAAAACTAGTTGCTGACAAGTATTATTTTACAGGGGCAGTACCAAACTTTAATAATTAGCTCAGAAAACTGTTCCCATTTTTCAGTACTGATCAACTACAAAAAACAATTAATTATTCGCATAATAGTGCTGTGGAGTTGGAAGACTGTACATCGTCAAAGTAAAAACTGGATATACTGTATAGATCTCTCTATCATTGCACATTTCTCAAGCACTCCTCCTGTTTAGTCGTATGCATCTCTGAACATATGAGCCTAATCATTATTTCACGGAAAAGAAAAAAAACTAAAAGAGACAATAAAGCGCTAAAAAAAAAGACCAGCACAGCAGAGTTTCTTCTTCTATGAATACACAAAGAAATACAAGAGAAAAAAAAATGAATAAAAACAGTGTCCCTTGTCCAGAATAAGCTTTGTGAACAGTGGTCATACCTATGGGAGGTTTTATCCAAATTTGGTATAGGTACAAAATATATTGCTTGGGTTAAACCAGTGGTTCCCAAACTGTTTTGAATCACGGCACCCTAGAGCATCAAAATGTTTTCAAGGCACCCCTAGGTCAAATGTTAATTATTGAGAAATTTAGAAAAAAAATATTCAAGTAAGTACATTGTGTGTATACAGTATGTCAAAGATATGTAGTGAGGGGCAGGATTTGCTCCTGTTTGTCCACATATATTATGATTGGCAGCCACCAGCACTAGTTTTGCCTGTTACATTGACCATTAATAATATGAATTGATCCTGGTCGACGAACCCAAGGCACCCCTGCAAGTGTCCTGAGGCACCCCAGGGTGCCTAGGCACACAGTTTGGGAACCACTGGGTTAAACTATTATACTCTGGTCCTGCTGCTAGGGTAACTATTAATAGATTCACTACTAACCCTTTGTATCTGAAGAGAGGGGCTAGGCAGGGATGTCCCTTGTCCCCTTAACATTTGCACTGGCCATAGAGCCACTGGCATGTCATATATACGCTTCGACTGATGTACAGGGTTTTGTGGTGTGGGGCAAGGAGTAAGAGATAGGACTGTATGCGGATGACAGATACTCTGGGATCTGCATTAATTGGGACAAGACGGTGGTGTTTTTGTTGCTTTTAACTACTCTTCAGCCGGATACATATACTTCCCCTTTACAATGGTGCAGTTTAAAGATTTTCCATTCCGAACTGATTATGTAGCCCTTATTTTGTCCCCACAGATTAACACTTTCTGCACACATAGCATTAAAGACCCTTTCTAGATCTAGGATTAAGGGTGGCTTAGCATTGCCCAATTTACTTATATTATTTTGCTGCGCAATTGGTTTAGCTGGGTGACTGGGTCAAGCCTGGAAATGATTGAAATCTCCCTATGGCCCTTTTAGGCAAAGTGGGTCCCTCGTTCTTGCCATTACAGTTTTTGTTAGCTCATACCTCCTTATTGTCTTTTGCTCCTCTTCTACAACAGGCTTATAGAATCTGTGCAGCAGTTGGAAATCTTATGGGATATTCGGCTAGTGATCCCTGTTCCCCTATATGTAAGAATTACAATTTCAAAGAACTTTGTACTCTGGAGGGTGGTTCAGGCTGGGTGTCCATTGAAATCACAGCAATAAGGTCAAATATTTAATGAGGGTGTTCTTCAATCATTTCAATCATTGGCAAATACTTATGGTATCCCCAGGAATTTTATTTACGGTTACCTTCAGCTCTATAATGCAGAGAAGGTGCAGTGCGGAACTGGCACTCTACAACTCTACAGTTCATGCACTAAAACGCAATATATGCCTTGCTGCAAAATGATTTTGTTTCTATACTCCTCTCCTTCTCTGAGACACATGGTCTGGCTGTGTTATGCACTAAATAGGTGATTGATCTGGGAGACCTTGATAATGAAGATTGGGACTATATTATCAGCTCGCCTAAGCATACCTAGGCTCGCTGACATCATCTCCAAGAGCTGGGACCACCAATCACCACGGTGGGGGCAAGCCCAGCACCCCTAGCCCACGTCCACGAGGGAAATGGATGCCGCACACAGGCATCTATTCACCTCCTCCCTGGCTATGCAGCTGTCTGCACAGGATGGCAGCGGAGGGTATGTGCGACCCCCCCCCAACCTCCATACTGACTGAAGGACGCTGCAGTCGGGAGGTTGGGTTCCCCCATTGGTGTAGACAAGCCCCGAGTCGGATGACCCAGGATACCCATCTACACTGGCCAACCACCCATTTTTTTTTCCAGGTACGCCATTTAACCCGCGGCTGACCAGGGTCAACAAGGCAAAAACCCGGGTTTTTGCGGTTGTGTAGAAAGGGTATTTTGGAAGAACTTACCATTCAAATCCCTTTCTCCGAGTCCATCCTGGTGACACAGCTCAACCATGGTATGTAGTGGGTCCGGAAGAGCCAAGGCACAAATGCTGCCTGCTGCATCCCAGAAAACTTTTAAAGAAGTTTTAACAACAAAAAAAATCTTAACTCTAAATCAGCTGCTGCACGCAGCCGCTTAACATATGCATTCACTCCTGTGGGCACCTAAAACAAACTGTAGTTTTCTAGGATGCAGCAGGGGAGGAACCTGCCTCTTAAAGTCATAGCAAAGGTGCCTTGGCTCCTCCGGACCCACTACGTCCCATGGTTGAGCTGTGTCACCAGGATGGACAGTACAGAAAGGGGTATTACTTTGGCCCGTGTATTTATTGCACGTTCCTGGATGGGTTCTGAAACGCCGTCCCATCTATCATGGGTTACACTAGTTAATATCACCATTTCCCATTACATTTTAATGTATACCAAATTTAAATGTGATAAAATATATGAAATTGTATTTGGTCTCTTTAAAGACTCATAGCTCTCTCTTAAACTGGCTACTTAATATGCCCTTTGTATACCAAATCTGGACTCTCTGGTGCTCGCCCGGTCATCTACACACTTACTTTATCTTATATGAATTCATTCTATTTTATTATTTATGATCTACTCTAATTAAAATTTGTTATAAGATGTATTGTACAGTATTTTCTACTCTCCAAATCCAACTGGATTGAAATGTGATATATCCGATGATATAATTGAGACTCTGCACTTTAGAATGTGTGAAATTCTTTGACAAATGTAATCAATATTATTTACCCAATTCAGGTGGATTGATTAAATTTATATGACAAAATCTGATGTGCCTGTCTGACAAATTCTTATGTGCCTGATGTGTAGGACACAATCCACAATCCGGTGCCATTGGGTATAACCAAGAGATTGTAAGAGATTGATCCTCCTGCACATAGGATAAATCTTGAGTAAATCAGGTCCAATTTGTTGAACAATAAATTGAACAAGTGTAAGGGGGCCTTAAGGGGGCTTACTTTTTAGAGGAGTAAATATTGTTTAAGTTTATATTACAGGTTGTTTGCTTTTGTTTTGAAAAATAAATCAATAATAAAAAATATATTTGGTACTCTTTACCTAGAACGGCGCCCATCGCGACCATCGAATGCACTAAAAAACGGGTGCGATGCGATGCCCGCAATTTCCCATAGGGATCAATGTTAAAAGTGAGATTGGACGCGATTTTAGTGTTCAATGCCCGCGATTTTTCCATAGGAAACAATGTTAAATGGGCCACAGAGCCCAAATAGTCACCCTAAAGTCTGAAATGGCCCCCACAATTGTTAACGCCACCCCACGATCAACGTCAACCCGAAGCGTGGCGAGCCCGCGAGGGGAGGCGGTATGCGTCCTCCGACCTTTTCATACCCCCACTATCCACGTCGGCGTGGAGTTGAGAATAGAATAGTGTGGCGAGCGCAGCGAGCCACTGAGCCCGAAGCGTGGCGAGCACAGCGAGCCCCGCGAGGGGACGCGGATACCTTCACAGGTAAACGTGTCCCTTCGCGGGCTTCACAGGTATCCGCGTCCGCTCGCCACGCTTCGGGCTCGGTGGCTCGCTGCGCTCGCCACACTATTCTATTCTCAACTCCATGCCGACGTGGATAGTGGGGGTATGAAAAGGTCGGAGGACGCGTACCGCCGCGCTCGCCACGCTTCGGGTTCACGTTGATCGTGGGGTGGCGTTAAAAATTGTGGGGGCCATTTAAGACTTCAGGGGGACTATTAGGGCTCTGTGGCCCATTTAACATTGTTTCCTATGTAAAAATCGCGGGCATTGAGGCATTTAACACTAAAATCGCGTCCAATCTCACTTTTAACATTGATCCCTATGGGAAAATCGCGGGCATCGCGTCGCACCCGTTTTTTATGTGCATGCGATGGCCGCGATGCCCGCGATTTTTTACCCCCGACGCCCGCGATGCCAATCGCGGGCGCCGTTCTAGGTAAAGAGTACCATATATTTTATGTAAAAAATAAAATACTTGCAAACATCACCAACTCAGAAATCCCCTTATGGGGTGTACACACTGTCAGATGTGCCTTCAGATACTATCCACGATCCGATCAAATCGGATCGTGGATAGTATCTGAAGGCACATCCGATTTGCATACAAGTCTGACTATATAGTGCAGATCTGCACTATATAGTCAAGGCAGACAAGACTTTCTGCCTTGCGATACGTGAACGGGCATCGGAATCGGAATCTGAAGGGTTAAAACCCTTGCGATCTGCATCCGATTCCGATCCGATGTTGACTATATCGTCAACATCGGAAGGCAAAAAGTACTGTGTGTACATACCATCATAGGTCAGACTTCTCCACTCACTTAAGGCCTAATTCTGGGTCGGATGCTATCCCGAAATGCAAATGGTCTAGGTTTCATCTGCGCACACATGCAAATAGTTGCACTGCGCCTGTGATCCATGGTACAAATATGCAATATTTGCACAGCTATCAGATGCTCCATTGATCACAATGGAGGCCTTTCTCTCACTGAGAAACTGAACTTTGAATGTGGCGGAACGATGGATGTGTTGAAAGAAGTCCTATAAAATATTTAACTGTCCTTTTTGAAGAACAGCTATCACTCAATGGGGAAGTAGTTAGAAATCCGGCTTTCGGATGCTGGGAGAAAGAAGACCAGCGTCAGAATCCCAACACTCCAAATCTTCAAGCCAGAATCCTGACTAGTAGTATCAGGGAGACAGTGCGACACCAGGATCCTGTATGACACCCCACTCTGTATCCTGCCTTACAGAAATAACTTGCTTATAAAAGACATGTAAGAATCCTAGCAAGGGTCTAAAAGATTGGACTGACTCTACCAAATTAAAGGAACAACGGCCAAGCGTAATAGCCTCCGAGTTTGGTGGCCGTGCATGATGTCGGTTGAACTTGGATAGTTTTTTAAAGGGGCAATCACTTCCAAGGCATGAGTGCACCTTTAGAAAAATCAAAAACAAACCTATGAGTTATCCAGCATAGCGGCTGACCTCAGAGGCTTTTACATTTGGTTGATACTCTCACGTACCAACGTTGTTCATCCTCTGGGTGTAAATGAATAATTTCAAAAAAATAATGAGAAAAACTATGAGAGAGTACTGATATTGGATTTCAAAATCTACTTTCAGGAAGGACCCTTGCACAGACTGTGATATAGAAAGCTGTTTGCCGTTTCTTTCATAAGTTACAGTAAGTTAAGCACAATGCTATTTGGCAGGAATTGCTTTTTTACTTTTTGCCATCTGCTTTGGCTGCAAACATACAGACTCTTCAGTTGTAGTGAATGTTAACAATTAAATTTGTCCAGTGTGTAAGTAATGGTCAGGTATCTGAAAATAATAAAATAGCAGATAGATCCTGCAAGCAATTACACCACTGTATTACACTGTGTATGCCATCACTGCTCGATTGTCTCTGATTTCTAACATGCAGTCTAAAGAATATTTTCTAGACATCTGGTTGTGGGTTCTTTCAATTAGCCTTGTGCTATCACATGACCACAGATATCATCTTATACAGGCTTCCTGGCTTTTGATTAACAGAATAACTGATCTTGAACTTCTTGTATTAACTTGCCTTTGTAGGGACAGAACACTTTTCCTTGAAGTGTAGCTAACCAAACACCTAGTGTTCCCGATAGGCTGTTTTAGCGGGGCGCTGCCCGATTTTTAAAGGGAAAAATGCGCCCTGCCCTGCTAGCAGCGCCCTGCAAAAACAGCCTAGTGCCTGCCCCTTTAGCGACGCTGGCGGGCCCGCCCCTTTTAATGACGTTGTGGCCCGGGCAAGCCCCTTTTAATGACGTCGGCGGCCCGGGACCGCCCACAAGTGTGACGTTGGCGGGCCCGGCACTGCCCGGCGCCCTGCCCGCCCGCAAAGCTAGAGTGAAACTAAACACATGTACCTGCTTTAAAATGCATTCAGTCATCGTGCCCATGCTATCTAAAATGATTAGCATATTTAACGGAAACTGTGGTTTCCTAGGAAAGTCTGAACACAGATGCATCAACTGTAGAAGGAATATCCCAGAGATCATGTAATCAGAAAACATACAGTACGTCCTGTTGCATATATTTAGTGTAAGGATTAGTCATGTCATTGTCCTACAAATACAACATCTGCTTGTCCTCTACCTTGTTAATTTCCACTGTTTTATTCATGCTACAGAAATCTGTTCATTGATATGACACATTGATCTAAAGTCCTGACAGGATAAAATTAGTTCTCATCACCACTTTGTTTTTAAATTTATATATAAAGGGTTCTCTTTTCAACATCTCTTATTGTAGAGGTGAATGACACTAGAAATATTACAGCAATAGTGCGGCAATAGCAACACACTGCTGCAGACCGACCTCACACAAAACTGTTCACTAACCCATAGGGTAGCGTGCACTTTTGTGTGAATTCTGAATTCAGCAGGGAGGATGAAGAGTGCGAGCCGCAGTGCCTTTGCCAGAGTTTAAACACCCCCTCTGTGTTACCCATCTGGGAGAACCAAGACACCAAAGAACCAGGTGTAATGGTTAATATTACTGCCTCATAACACTAAGGTCTTGGGTGGTAAATCCATCACGGCCCTGTGTACTGTAAATCATGCATGTTCTCCCTGTGTTTCCATAAAGTGCTCTAGTTTTCCCCACACTTTAACAATATACTGATAGGTTAACTGGATTCTGACAAAAAATATTAACCCTAGTGCAATATGTGTGTGTACCAAGTGGTGGGGACCCTAGTGCAATATGTGTGTGTGTACCAAGTGGTGGGGAGCATTGCAGCATCTGGTATAAGTTGATGACTCCTGCATGCATGATCCACACTTATCTGCTCCAGGACCTGGTAAGTTCAGAATACAGATTCATAAAGCTTTATTTTGCAGTGAAGTTTCCTCTTTTCTGCTGTATACAACAACCTTTTATAACTTGGGATCAAAACTTTGAGACAACATGTACTGTGTCAACCACTACAGGTCGACATGACATCGGGTCGGCAAAAGCAAAAAGATGACATGTAATGGTCGACATGCATATTTCAGAATCCCCCCCCCCCTTTTTTAGCTTTGCCATCCACATGGACTACAATTGGGAAAAATAAAGTGTGCTGAGCACAGTGATAGTGGCCCTGGCCCAAAGCATGGTGATAGAGTACACCAATTGGGAGTCCATGTGCTCAAATCTACAAATTGATACAAAACACCGCCAGGAAAACTCATGTCAACTTTTTCATGTGTTGTCCATTTCCAGCCCGACTTTTTGCTTTGGTCAACCTTTTTACCATGTCGACCCTATGATCCATAGGCTTTTCACATTTACTTAAAGTATTAACATAGTCGGTGTATTATTACAGTGCTTTCCTGCCAAATATTTCTTTCTTATTGGATCTGATCTTTTGGAGCCAGCCTTCTCTAGAACGATTTAACAGAGCTAATTACACAATGTTCCAACCTAATTTAGGTCTCTGGAGAAACTACCTGATTTCTTTGTAGAAGGACAGAATGCAGGAAATAATTACTATTTTTCTGCATTACTAAGCAATCCTAAGAAACTTTATTAAACAATGCAAACTAGCTTGTAACAAATTATACTACATACAATATCTCTGCATTAAGACCATGGGGGGGGGTGTATTCAACGCTATTCAATATTACGCTATTAGCATTGGTGCCAAATCCAACTTTTTTTAGTCGGATCATCTGCTTTGACTATCTGTGGCCGTGTCTGACAATTTACGGTATTCAATCTCGGCTGAGTTTTCACCAGGCGGAAAAAAAATGGCAAGGGATTCGCCTATTAGTATTCAATCACAAGTTTTTTTTGCCCAAATCAGCATGGCCAAAAACGTCCACAAATTTGCCAAAACTATGTGAATTTGCCACAAACTTACACGATTTACGCTGACAGATTTTTCGCATAGATGAATTGGCACAGGGATTGAATAGGGCGAGTTGAACTCACCCTAAAACAGACGAAAGGTGCAGATTTTTTACCTGGTGAAAAATTTGCCCGGGATTGAATACCACCCTATATATGGGATGTGAGGGAAAACCTGTGATGCCAGTGGGCCCGGAATTGTACATCAAGGTAAACGCTTTGGGCAGTATTCAATTTGAATACTCGGCATGTGCAGCGAATCCTGTTTAGGATTCACTGCCCTGTCACCGTATTCAATGCCGCAGCAGCTGCCCCCCGGGAGAGCTAGCAGGGGACGCAGGTAGGGAGCCGCTTGCACTGCTCCCGATCGTGCATATGTAATGATCGGGAGCAGTGCATATATGAATATCTAATAAGCGGCTCTCGGCCCCCTGCTGGTTGATATGTGTAAAAATTTTAAACTAAATATATATTCATGTGCTGTAAGCACATGAATAGAAATAGCATGCCCCTTACATAATAAAATTCCTGATTTTTTTTACACCAAATTTAAATAAAAAAAAAAAACCTTTTAATTTAAAAGTTCACATTCCAGTTCACCATAAAAAGATGGAGATTGCTACACGGTGACACACAGCGAAAAGCACTTAGAAAGCAATTCGCCATCTGATCATTGAATACACTCCTGGCAAATCACATTGAAAAACCCATTGAAAATCCCTGCAGTTCGACACCCGACTCTGACTCCAATACTCCAGTGCTGGACCAGATACAGACGCCTTTCCTATTTTGACCCAGGTATCTCGCTTCTTACCCCTTTAATCAATAACCCTGAATTTTCCCCGGGGTTCGCCCTTCGGAACCTTCCTGGGCGTTACTCTATAGATGTAGCTTACCTGGGGCAACTAGTAGATAAGTCTGGACTACGTTCTTTTGCAGACCTGCATACAGAAATTGGTCTCCCGGTGGATCTCTTTTGGTTCTACCTTCAAGTTTCACATTATATCTTCTCCCTTCCCAAACGCAACCAAAGTTTGGAACCAACTCCCTTTGAATCATTACTCCTTTCCTAAGAGTTCCCAAAACATCTGATTTCTAAATTCTACCAAATATGTCTAAGTAATCTTCCAGATTTGACACCTGTCTATACTGTGGCTTGAAACAAGGAGCTGGGCCGAGATCTGACGGAAGACCAATGGAATCAAATATTTAAGTATATCTTTGCATCCTCTTCCTCAGTCCAGACATTGGAAACCCAGTATAAGATAATGTCTCGTTGGTATAAATGCCCGTCCACACTGCACCAAATAAACCATACTCTGCCTAATCTATACTGGAGATGTAATCAGCCTACAGCAGGGGTGTCCAAACTTTTTGTGACGAGAGCCAGATTTGGTGAAGTGTAAATGTGTGGGGGCTGACCATTCAGCCTGACATTCTTTGAATCATTAATCACATCAGAATGGTCCCCCACTCTGCTCCCATTCACCCTATGTCCCCCAGCCTTCCCCTTTACTGTATTTCCCCCATTCACTGTATGTCCCCCAGCCTGCCCCTCCTTCACTGTATGTTCCCCACTCTCTATGTACCCCACTCACTGTATGTCCCCAAGCCTGTACCCCCTTCTCTGAATGGCCATCACTGCCTCCATTCACTGTATGTCCCCCAGCCTGACCCTCCTTCACTGTATGTCCCCCACTCTGCCCCCTCCCTTCTCTGTATGTTTCCCAGCCCCTTGTGTGAGCCAGAGGAAGGAGAGGCAAAGCAGGCACTGTAAGGACAGGAGATGCTTGGGCTCCCGCTGCTGCCCTCCTCCGCTCTGCATGTTAAGGGAGAATGCTTCCCCCCTCTCCAAACACTGCTGTCACTGTGATTGTGGAGTAGGGTGATATATGATTGCAGCAGCAGGGGTGGGACGCCAAACACATCTGACTGTGGCGGCCGGCACCTCCTCACTGCAGCAGACAGCAAGGTAAAGGTGTGCTCGCTGGGGCCCCACCTTTAGTGCCCTGTGCTGTGCTTCCCACATCTGATGCTCTGTCCGCTTCCACAGCTGGAGGCTGCGGACCGCTTGAAATGACAGCACGGGCCGCAATTGGCCCCCGGGCCTGACTTTGGACATGCCTGGCCTACATGCACCCCTATACATATTTGGTGGTCATGCCCACTTATTCAAGAATATTGGTGTTAGATCCACAAGATTTCCCTTTAGCCCAGAATTTTGATTGCTTAATCTTATGGACATGCCCATCTCCAGATTTAAGAAATCCCTAATTAGACACCTAATGAATGCAGCAAGAGCGGTCATACCTTGCCACTGGAGGTCCTCAACACCCCCTCCTCACTCACACTGGTTCTGTAGATATAACCTGTACATGACTATGGAAGACCTGACATCCTTTTTGAAAGATTCCACCCAGACCTTTAATGCCACCTGGTTCGGATGGCTTGCCTTCAAAGAATCCCCTGATTATTCCCACCATGCCTCGTCAAGGCAGGTTTCTAATACGCAATGATCCTTAGGCACATTCTTCCCCCTTCCCAAACTCAACCCTCCTCTTCTCCTTTTCCTCTCTTTCACATATTAATTTTCTGCCATACCACTTTTTCTCTATTTCTCAGATGTGTATTTTTTCTAGAGGAGTGGCATTTGTAATTCATCTTTGGCCCGACTGATAAACATAATTACATTTTATTGCCGCTCTTAAATTTTGCACTTGATCTTTGCATTGTATTCTTATATTGTCTGAAAGTGCATTGCATTGTTTCACATTGATGATGTTTTGTAACTTTATCTCAATAAAAACTGATTACATAAAAAAAAAACATTGAAAAACCACAGCGAAATGCGGTGACTATCAGACGGCAAGTTGTCCATCATTCACTGTTCGCCGTCTACGAATAGTGCTCGTTGAATAGGGTGAGTCACTTTAACACAAATAATTTACATTCCAACACGGAAATAGTACACATTCGCCGTCGAACATGGCGAATTAGCCTCATTAAATACTGCCCCTCCCTAGACTGTAAGCCAGTATTGTGGACTTAAGGTAATTGCTGGACAAAAGATCAATAGGGTTATAATCAAATGTCACAAAACAGAGACTGCAATGATGCTGGAAGCAAAGCAACCACTCAACAAAAGATGCAAATAGGCTGACCTCATCTGGCCAAACTGAACAATGATGATCTCAAAACAGGATAAGACACTGTACAAAAAGTTACCATGTCATGTACATACCTGCCCACTTCATTGCTTCATATTTATCTTTATTTTCCCGGAGTGAGGCCCAGTTTATAGTGGGCCCTTCTTGAGCATACATCTCTGTGGAACCTGAAGAGTAACTATACTTCTGTCCAAAACCTACACATATAGTAAAGACATTTAAAATGCTTACAGTTGTCAGATTTTATACCAATTAAAACCTTTTTTTTTTTTTTTTTTTTTAAATTGCTGCTTTACATTACATACAATTCATGAATATATCACTCAGCAGAAATAGTGGAACAATTAGCCAATGTCTAAGTAATACTATAGTGCAGGGTTGGGCTACCTTCGGCCCTCCAGCTGCTGTTGAACTACACATACCAGCATGCCCTGCAACAGTTTTAGCATAGCAAACAGCAAAACTGTAGCAGGGCATGCTGGGATGTGTAGTTCAACAAAAGCTGGAGGGACGAAGGTTCCCCATCCCTGCTATAGTGTATACATGGTTACACGTACACTACATTTAACTTAATCAGCACTCAATTGGGGATGCAAAAAAATCAACATCAGATTAATGCTAGTCCTTACTGCCATCCAACTTGTCTCTAAAAAGATTAATTAAAATTAGGGCTCTGACATAGGAATTGTTCTAAGGCACAGATTCCCAAAGTCGGTCCCCACACAGTGCATGTTTTCCAGGTCTCCTCACAGAATCAAGTGAAATAATTAGCTTCACCTGTGGATCTTTTAAAATGTGTCAGTGAGTAATGAGTGCACCTGTCGGGTGACCTGGAAATCGTGAACTGTGTGGGGTCCTGAGGACCAACTTGGAGAACCTCTGTTCGAAGGAGAGATTTTATTCACATGGCCAATGACTTGAAAAATTACCCCTAAAATAGAAGTTCAGTCATTCAAAACTAAAGGATAATTTTGTGGTTATGAGAAGTGTTTATGAATATAATAAACAGATTACAAAAACTTTAGTCGCATCTACCTGAATTTCTCAATTTCTGACTTTACCTTAAACAGACAACTTACCTCTTTCTGGTCTCTCACAGCTTTCTACAATACCATCAATCAATTCTTTTGCTTTACTTTGCTGTTCACTGCTTCCAAAGATCGTGATCTGTGAATCCATTTCTTCTTTTACTATCTGAATAAAAGTAAAAACACACTTTATAATAGTTGATACTTGTGTATTATCACGGCGCCCATCGCATCGCATACCACTAATTAAGGTATGCGATGGGACCCGATTTCAGCCTTTCCCCAGGCTGAGTATATAATTTGGTACTTGTTTCCTAGCACGGCCACACCGATTTCCATCGGGGTGGTCGTGTCGGAAAAATTGCGTCGATCGCATCGCATGCGATTTGGTCGCATGCGATGCGACCGACCCGATTTTTTAATTGAATCAAATGTGAATAGGGTCCCTGGACCCGATTTTACATTGGATTCAATGTAAAATATTCCCTAGACCCCCAAATTTAACCCCGTGAACCCCACCCCACGATAGACGCCAACCCGAAGCGTGGCGAGCGCAGCGAGCCCGCGAGGGGCGGTGGTGCGTGTCCTCCGAACTTTTCATTCCCCTACTATCCACGTCGGCGTGGAGTTGAGAATATATAGTGTGGCGAGCGCAGCGAGCCACCAAGCCCGAAGCGTGGCGAGCGTAGCGAGCCCCGCGGGGGGACGCGTATAACTTCACAGGTATACGCGTGCGCTCGCCACGCTTCGGGCTTGGTGGCTCGCCACACTATATATTCTCAACTCCACGCCGACGTGGATAGTAGGGGAATGAAAAGGTCGGAGGACGCGCACCGCCGCCCCTCGCTGCACTCGCCACGCTTCGGGTTGGCGTCTATCGTGGGGTGACGACGGGGCCATATATAATGTGAAATGGGTCATATTGGCCCATTTCACATTTTTCCCTATGTGAGATGGACTTAATCAAGTCCAACTCATCTTGTGCCATTATAATGGCACAAGACCGACGCGATGCTCCCAATTTCAATGTTAAAAAATATTTCAACATTGAAGCCTATGGCAACATCGGGGGCATCGCGTCGGGACCAATGTTAATGGTCCCGACCGACGCGATGCCCCCGATTTCTCCTTTGCCGGCAAATGGACCTGATTTCAAAGGAAATCGGGTCCGTCGCGGGGATCGTGTACCTTAACTTAAAGGTACACGATCCCAAAGATTGTGGCCGTGCTAGGAAACAAGTACCTATAATTTTAATATTGGGTCGCATCGCATGCCATTATAAAGCCCGCGAGGGGCGGCGGTACGCGTCCTCCGACCTTTTCATACCCCCACTATCCACGTCGAGTTGATTTTACATAGTGTGGCGAGCGCAGCAAGCCACGCCCAAAGCGTGGCGAGCGCAGCTCGCCATGCTTTGGGCTCAGTGGCTCGCCACACTATATAGAATCAACTCCACGCCGACGTGGATAGTGGGGGTATGAAAAGGTCGGATGACGCGTACCGCTGCGCTCGCCACGCTTCGGGTTGGCGTTGATAGTGGGGTGGCGTTAACAATGGGGGGGCATTTAACAGTCATTACCCATCAGGGTGGGTGTACAATCAAAAATCGGGTCTGGGGGGGGCATTTAACATAGGAATCAGGCATCTGGGTGCCTGTACAATTAAAAATCGGGTCCAATCGCGTTGTATAGCATGCAACGCAGATTTTTGGTTGTACAATGCCCTACGATGGAAATCGTGGGCGCCGTGATAATACACAAGTACTTAATAGTTATTTGGATAGCAGGACACTCCCCTTCCCCCCCCCCCTCCCCATTTTATATTTTAGATACCAGAGCACTATTCCATCATCTCCAGTCAAACTGACACCTACTGAATACAAAATGCAGTGGCCATTCACATGTAATCTGATAGCAAAGCTAAAAACAGGAGGTGGCGCCATAGCTCGCTTATTCAATATCTGTAGCAGTTTTGCCACTTAATTGGCACAGTTGCATGGGATGTGGCCACAGCCAGGGTGTCAGCTGACACCGTCACATCCCTTGAAACACTGCTGTCCTGCTGTGTACCCCCCATTTGTTATGGGGGAAGTTTTATCTGTACATGTGAAGTACAGAAATCCTCCTCCAGCCTCTATACAATTATGTCCTGACATCACACCACAAATTACTTCTCAGAATGCCATATGAAAGGCACTCTGGGACAATGGGGCAGATGTATGATCCGTCGTTATGGGGGAGAAGGGGTATCAGCGCACGTTATGTGCACTGATACCGCTTCTCCCCCATGTATGAAGCAGGTGAGATGCGGTAAAGGACAGGGGCGCTATGCGCCCCTGTCCATATCGGCGCTGCTATCAAAATGATAGCAGGCTGAATGTATGAACGGTCAGCATCGCTGACCGTTCCGCACGAAGCCTGCTTTGGCTTCGCCAGCATCAGGCTGGCGAAGCCCTATCTAAACAGCAGGGACAGCGCTGTCCCTGCTGTAAGGTTTGGGCTGCGCTGGGGATCTCGCGTGAACAGCGAGATCCCGCGCATGCCCAGTGCGGCCGGCCGGGACACACGAGATAGCGCATCAGTATTAACTGATGCGCTATCTCCAGAAAGGGACATCGCCGGAGGGGGGAGGTAACGCTCCCCCGCTTCGGCAGACAAGATGTTAATACATCTTGTCGATGTCCCTTCCTGCTTCGCCTCGCTATTGAGGCGAAGCAGGAAGTATCATAGAGGCGCGATAAGCGCTGCTATGATACATCTGCCCCAATGTGCCATAAGCCAAAACCAAACAGACTTCACAACCCCACATCACATATGCGTATTCAGAGATAAGCTGCAGCAAGTAGAACTGATGACCATTTCCCCTGCTGCACCTGCTCTACAATAAAGTGAGGGGGCGGGGCTATGACAGGAGGGGAAATGGTCTCTTACCATTAAGCAGATATTAGTACAGACATTCCATACTGAGTGATTGTCGCCGCAGGCTGCAGAATTTTAATCTTAGCAGCAGAGGTTGACTAAAGGGGTGTACCCACAGGGCGATTCCAGACCCTTTTCTAAGCGATATGACTAGATTGATATAAAATGGTGCACTGATCAATCTGTGTATATGCCCTACAGTAATGGTGATGTGCAGGGAAAGCCAGTGCTTGCTCTAGCTTTCCATAGATTGCGAGGCTTTGCCTATTAAAAATAGGCAAAGCCCTGCTCAGCACAAATCATTCAGCTCACAGCATAGGGGGTGCGCCACGATGTGTGCTGAGCGATCAAGCTGAAGTACATCGCTCACCCAAAAAGCCAAGTCGTCACATCTGTATGGCCCTTTACAGTACAAGATACCATTTCCCAAAATTACAGCACGTGTCCCTGGGACTGTTTACTAATTATCCACCCAGTTTTCTCATGGAAGGAGGGTGTTGACCCACCTGCACAACTCCAGCCGGTTGATGTAGTTGCCCAACATGAAAGGAAGGGACATTTTCTTTGTCTATATTTTGTCCACTACTTGTACATAGATATCAAAACATTAAATCCATTGAGGCAATGCATGCTTATTTATCCAGAAAAACTACATTTAAATTACAACATTTGCTCTACAAAATATAAGTTAGAAGATTTGTACCTTTATTCTTGAGCCAGATTCCTCTTCTAATTCTTTTATTTTAGCCCCTCCACGTCCTGCAACACACATTAATATTAGTTAACAGACAAATATTTCTTCATGTATCTTACCTCAATACGCCACTCAGGAGTTGTCTGATGAGAGTGAGCCAACAGGTCCCATATTACTTAGCATTACTTAGCTCCCCCCCCCCAAAACAAAGTGCCTCACAATGCTATGCAAATAAGATGACTAAAAGGATACGCAGCATAACTATATTCTGTGTATGACTGTCTGTATCTGCACACTAAATACTACCATAGTGTTTTCTAAGAAAACACTGTAGCGTAGCTTTCCGGATGCAGCCACAGTTGCACACAGAATATAGACATGTCACATCATTTTAATCAGCAGAGTCTGTTTTTGGTAACTTGACCACCAAACAGAGGACAAAAAGAGTACAAACAGTGAAGTTACCTAAACCTACTTTACTTATATTGCATGCGATCACATTCCCTGCTGCCAAGAGACTGCTCGTGTCAGAGGCCAGATGCGCATGGGGCTGCGTATCGAATCAGATGTCAAACACATACAATTTGGCCACTTTTCACACATTCTGTCAGAATCGTGGGAAAAGTGGCCATAATCGGAAAAGTATATGGCCAGCTTAAGATGGGAGACAAAGCAATTGCTGCAGGAAGACTGTGACAACACTGCAGTCTGTAAAATGGCGACTCAGCATTCTGAAACTACTACGACTACACAGACATGCTTAGACTCCGGGCTGTAGAGAGATTGCCGGGGCCAAGTAAAATCGTGGGTCCTAGCGTATCAGAGGTGTAGCCATACCCTCTTTAAAAACAATACAATAAATTAGAATATATATTAATTATAATATACAGGCCAAAGCCGCTCAAGACTTCTAAATCACCAGTGACAGCTTACAGGTCCTTTCACACGTGCCAGACACTGGGTAGCAGCCAAATCTATCCAATGAAAAGGACAGCTGCCGCCCCGTCCTAACATGTCAGTGTGTGCACAGGGAGATGGGGCCTCTCTCACACACAAGCCGGTTTTCGGTGTGCAGGTTCAGCTCTCCCCGTCCTCAATTTAACATCATATATAACCCCACCTGCAGAATTTGACAACCATAGTAGGAACAGATGTAGATAAATTTAAAATATTTTAACTTTTTTTATAAGCACACTATTAAATACAGTAAAAACAGGTGCATGTGAAAGGCACTCCTGTCCGGCAAAAAAAGGAGAAAATGAGTCATTTTGTCATCCAGTCAAACCAAGAGTATGTGAAATAGCACCTGACCCGAAGCATTGCGAGGGTACGCACTACACTTATTGGGGATGCATGTGCTCAGGTGTCAACATTAACACAAAAAAAACTCATGTAAATAGTTTCCATGTCGACCTTTTGTCAATGGTGATCTAGGGCATGTTGACATTGTTTGTTGGCTAATCCACACCCGTTAGATTTCTCGGTACTTATAGGTTAGTTGGGCGCCCACTAAGCAATTAGTTTAGTGGGCTATTATGCGTAGGGTAATCGCATCGCATGGGCCATTTTAGTGGCATGCGACGTGCGATGCGATTTTTAATGTAATTTATTCACTGCTCTGTGTGCCCCCAAGGTATCGCATCTGCCGCAAAATCGCATGCGATTTTATAGGGTATGCGATGCTATTACATTAGGTATACAATAATATGATTGTATGTCCTAAAAATAGCTTTTAAGCACCCCCCACCCCGAAGCGTGGCGAGCGCAGCGAGCCCCGTGAGGAGGGGCGGAACACATCCTCCGACCTTTTCATACCCCCACTATCCACGTCGGCGTGGAGTTGATTTTAGATAGTGTGGCGAGCGCAGCGAGCTACCGAGCCCGAAGCATGGCGTGCGCAGCAAACCCCGCGAGGGGACGCGGAATACATGTAAAGTAATCCACGTCCACTCGCCACGCTTCGGGCTCACCACACTATATAAAATCAACTCCACGCCAACGTGGATAGTGGGGGTATGAAAAGGTCGGAGGACGCGTTCCGCCGCCGCTCGCCACGCTTCGGGGTGGCGTGGATAGTGGGGGGGTGCGTAAAAGCTATTTTTAGGACATACAATCATATTATTGTATACCTAATGTAATGGCATCGCACACCCTATAAAATCGCATGCGATGCGATTTTGCGGGAGGTGCAATGAGATGCCCCAGGGCTAAAAGTCGTGTGGTATAACACACTGACAGTCGGGATTCCGACAGTCAGTAGCCCGACGTCGGAATCCCGACTGCACAGTGGGGGGGCAGTGCAATGAAGCCCCTTGCGGGCTCACTGCGCGCACGGTGGCGAACCGCTCACCACCTATTTTATTCTCCCTCTATGGGGGTCGTGGACCCCCACGAGGGAGCAGTTGGGATTCCGACGTCGGAGTAATGACTGTCGGTGAGCCGCCCGGCCCCCGCTAAAAGAGCAGTGAATAAATTACATAGGAAAATCGCATCGCATGCCCCTTAAAATGGCCCATGCGATGCGATTTTCCTAAGTTAGCGTACGTATGCTAGCTAACATATAAGTACCAATTTCTCCGATACCACGACAGAATGAGGACTTGCCCCAATATATGCTACCATGATGTGTGGTCCCGATAATAGGGTCCATACTCACCCAATTCTCTATTATATCAACACCTGTTAGAAATATCCGGCTCGCTAATTTCAACAACAAAAATGGTCAGAATCAGCAAGTCGGAAAACGAACGTGTTAAATTTCCCCTTATGGTGCTTCTTTATGTTCTGCACAACAGAACAGATTTGTTGGTTGTTTTGATTATATATTGTTTTAGTTTCTAGTTTACAAATACAGTGACAGTGTGCAAGCAGCGTGCAATATGGCAGCGTGCAAGGGGGCACTAGGTCTGCTCACCAATCACCCTCCCGATCACCGAACTGTCCAGGTGGAAGCACATCGGGGGTGTCGCAGTATCCTGGCCGCCTTCTCTTCTCCTGAATTCTCTCGTCCATTTGGCATCGCTCCCCGGGTTCCGTTCGAAGGACGCGCCCGGCCTGCGGAACCCGCTGCCGCCTTCCTCTCGCTGCCATCCCCGGGAGTCCGACCCCCGATCCCTGTACTGTGCGCGGTCCTCGTTATCCGTGCCATAGCGCTGCCGCGGCGAGGGCTTCCACGGCTGACTCACAGCATAGGCCCCGGAGCTACCGACCGCTCTGCCGCCATCAGCATCTTCCTCCCAGTCCGACATGGCGCCCAAACAGAAAGAACGTTGTTGCGCCGCCGCTTCCCCCAGCCCGGGCTCCTATGTCACCAGCAGGATCGCGGCTAACAGCTTCCCGCCTTTGCGGCACTAGAGCCAGAACAAGGAGGCTACAGACCTGTAGGGGGCAGCAGGCGTAGGATGTATCCTACACCATCTCCATAAGGAGAGAATACCCAGTAACCAGACTGGCCAGTGGCCAGCTAATGGTACCGGTATGTGGTGTTTTACACTGGTTAGCTAAAAGTGTGATGACAGAAAGGCCTAATCGTGTATAATACAATGTAGAAATGCCAATAGTGTAGTGCTGTAGTTCCCCAACCACAATCACACTGGTACAGTAAATGCAATCAAACGATTGTACATATGAATGTCCATAGCCTGGTTACCCATACTGTATACATTATATAGTGCCATGTCTGATTATATTGATTTAATCAAATTATTAACAGTGTATCAACGATCCTCTCCATGATTTGCAGGAGCAGGGCTGAGCAATTATATGTGGCTTTATTTATTTTATTAACAGTTTCTTATATAGCGCACACATATTCTGCAGCACTTTACTAAGACTATTTGAACATTCAAATCCGTTCTCTGCCCCAGTGGAGCTTACAATCTATAGTGCCTACCACATGTACACACACACATTCACTCTTGGGTTAATTTTGTTGGGAGCCAATTAACCTACCAGTATATTTTTGGATTGTGGGAGGAAACCGGAGTAAACGGGGAGAATATACCAACTCCACACAGTTTATCACATGTAAAACCGGGGAGCTGCAGCGGGCGGTGTGGGGCAGGTGGCGGGTGCTGGCTGAGCACTGCGCTAGTGGGCGGTGAGGAGCAGTGGGGCTCAGCACCCGCCTCTAGTCCCACTGCTCCTCACTGCCCGCTAGCACAGCAGCGCTCAGCAACCGCCGTCCGCCCCACTGCTCTCTGGTCAGGCATGAAAAAACAGGGAGGTCGGACATGATCTTATGTTCTGAACGTCCAACCTCCTGATCCGGTTCAGATGTCATACACATGCGATTTTGGGCCGGTTTCACCCGATTTATCATCTCAAAGTACAGAAATCGGGTGAAATCGGCCCAAAATCGCATAGAGTATGGGCACCTTTAGGGCCATGGTGGGAACTGAACCCATGACCACAGCGCTGTGAGTCAGTAATGCTAACCATTAAACCTTCTGTGCTTTAAAACTAAAACATTGTTGACATACTTTCATCAATAGCAGAGAACCATTGTCTCTCAATGTAAAAAATGTTCATTGGCAACCAGTGATGGTGGTTAACCATCAGTGGGTGATGGACATCACTAATTGCAAACGTAATCTGAATCTGTATGAGGGTCTATCCAATCCTCTTCTCTAATTTCTCCCCCTATCTCTCCAGGATGCATTCCGCATGTCGATGGTCACGATTCTGGCATTCATAATTCCAATACCAGCATCCCAACTATGGAGATCGGCATCATAAACCCGTCAATAATGAGAATGCCAGTGCCGGAATCACGAATGCTGTGATGCTGAAAGCAAAGTAAGCGTGGAGTACTAGTATCACACCAAGGTAAGGGGGAATTATGATTAGGCAGAATTGGGGTGGCCATACACAACTGTGAGAAGTTGCAGCAGTGTATGGCCAGCCGACCATACCTTGAGCCGCCCAAGACCTTACCAGGTGGCAGGATCGCATGCGGTTCTTCTGCAGAAGGTCCGACATCCATTGGATTGGATGTCAAACACATTCAATTTGGCCACATTTCACTTGATTTTTATTTCCGATTAATTGGTATCAGGTGAAAAGTGGCCAAATCGGACTAGTGCATGGGGCCTTTAGGGTTGGGATGCAGGGGGGAGAATAAATTTAGGCTAAGGAAAAGGGGTTTAGGCTTCGGTTAGGGGGCAGGGGCAGTGCAAGAATACTTACCTGACTCCTGTAGCGATTCTCTTTATCTATCGTGATGCCAATGTCAGTATTCTGGCTTACAGCATTCCCACTGCCGATCATTCAGTTGTATTCTATCTCCCCCCCTTTCTGCTTTTATCTCTTGCCACTTATCTATCTCTATTCTACCTCTGAAACCATTTTAACTGTCTGTTTTTCTTTCTTTTTTTATTTCTCCCTTCCATACATGAGCAGTGAAGTGCCACTTTTTCCTGACCCATCAATGTCCAGGTCGGGGAATCAGGAATATTAAACAGTGACAACACTTCCACACTGTCACTTCTACCAGCGTACCACCCTGGTACTGCCAGTGCCACTATTTAGGCTCTATTGCACAACTGCCTGTGTTTCTCCTGCAGTCCTACTTCTTGGTGTATAGACCACCACCACTGCGGGGACCGATCAGGAAAGAGCAGGTGGTAGTGCGCAACATCGTGCAATGTGTGATGTCATCAAACTCAGTAGTACGTGGATCAGTACAGGGAACCATGCCCAGGAGATTATTACTGTGTGTGTGGGTGGGGACGAGTAAGTTCCCATCAAGAAATCCACGTCTGAATAGATTCACCTATGTACATGTGCAACCCCATTCCATCGCATGTGCAACCCCCAACCCGTCTTACTTTAATATCAGCCGGTGGCAGCAAGCCGCACCTAAGCATAATATTGACCAAGCCACAAGAAGCAACACCAGGCAGTTGATAATAGCACACATTTTACATCAAAGTCCCGCGTCTGACCCAGGATTTGGAACACCGTTCCAAACCGTGTTAAACCTAGGATAGACCCTTTTAGCAATTTGGGTCATTCCCCGGTCGGTGCCATTCACAGTGTGAGTGCTGTGCCGGGTTCTTACACAGTGGGGGAAATTTACTAAGATGGAAGTTCTATTTCAGATGGGATATTGCTATGGGCTTCAGAATCTACTTCTTATTTATTTAACACCTTCTAGTAGATCATAGATGGTATCTGAGTGGTTCCTCATAGCAACATCCCATCTGAAATAGAACTCCCATCTTAGTACATTTTCCCCCTGTGACAGGAGCTGGGTGCTGCACTGTAACTGTACGTTCAGCACCCGGCTCCTGTCACTGAGGAGGATCTGGCCATAGACAGAGGTCATTAATAATGGTACAGTACCATCTCATCAAATAAAGTAGGGGGAGATATATCAAATCTTTTGGAGATATGAGCGGTTGCTCATATCGACCAACTCACTTCTGTCTTTTTCTAGCATGGCCTGTAAAATGACAGTTAGAAGATGATTGGTTTGTATGAACAACTTATACATTTTCTCACTTGAAGAATAGATACTGTACAGTAGATTTCCTCCATAGTCTTTCCTACCTAAGTTGACACAGTTGGAAGGTAAGTTGCTGTCTTCAAAAGTCTTATGCAGGTAGAATGAGATATTAAAAGCACACTTGGTACTCAAGATGCCAATTCTGGGGATCTATATCTGTATTGTGCTGTCACCAGGCTAGAAATGGCCCGGCAGGGAACCAGGGGATTCACTGGTAGGCTCCAGTGATTTATGACCTTGCTCACTTTTATAGGAGGACGGGGCCTGCTTTACAGTTTTTCAAAATGTTGCGCTAAAAAGCCGCCTTAGTTTTCCTCCATTGTTCTACAAAAGTGTGACACCACTGGCCCATACACATAACATACAAAAAAAAAAAAGAAAAATGGAAACAATCCTAGGCGCTAAGATTACAGAATATTGAGTAAATATACAATATGTTCCTCATGATATTGAAGATGTGGATATTCCAAAGAATTCTTTGTGAAAGTTCACTTTTCAGTAAAGAGGCAAAATCCATAATGTATATACAAGAAAAAGAAATTGAAAAAAGAAATTGAAAAAAATGTGTAGTAAAGTAATAAACTAATTTATATAATAATACTAGGAGGTAGGTTGACGGTTGTTGAGTGAAAATTGGCCGTACCCCACTCACAGTGCTGAGAGCGAGTACAAATCTATAAAGGTTTCTTTAGTTTCTGTGTGGGTGAAACATGTAATCTTTACCTCAAATGTAAAGAAGACTGAGTCGTACCTTGACTTACATAAACTTCTTCTGTGATAAGTGCATCAAGGTATCTTTATGTGTTAGTGGGTTTTACACAGGATTCAAGGGCTGCATACCATACGGAAAGTGTAGTATTTATAAACCCCTTAAAGGTTTTATTTTTTATATTGGCTGCCGAGTCCCTGCTTCCAGGTTTATAAAGTATAGAGTTCTCCGGATATATTTGAGACGTAAAAAAAAAATGTTTAATACGTCATGAATATCAACAGTTTTAGGGGGTTTACTACACAAGGGATTGTGTTTACCCCACTTACATCAAATGTAGTGCGCACCCATGTATTAGGGTTTCTTTTGGACCTTTCACTATGTGGATAGAACCTTTACCCATATATTACAAGCAATGTCTTACCCCAACTCACATCTACTGTCTTAAAGATATGTAAATCATGATATCTTTGTTTTGGTACTTGTTTCCTAGCATGGCACCCACTAAGCTAATTGCTTAGTGGGCTATTCTGCATAGGGAAATTGCATCGCATGGCCCGATGCGATTTTTTTAATGTCATTTATTCACTGCTCTGTGTGCCCCAGGGGATCGCATCGCACCTCCTGCAAAATCGCATGTGATCGGGTGTGCGATGCCATTACATTAGCTATACAATATTATGATTGTATGTCATACAAAGAGGTTTTAGGCATCCCCCCACTATCCATGCCACCCGAAGCGTGGCGTGCGGCGGCGGAACGCGTCCTCTGACTTTTTCATACCCCCACTATCCACGTCAGTGTGGAGTTGATTTTATATAGTGCACCGAGCCCGAAGCGTCCGCTCGCCAAGCCAAATACATGTAAAGTCATTCGCGTCCCCTCGCCGTGCTTCGGGCTCGGTTGCTCGCTGCGCTCGCCACACTATATCAAAATCAACTCCACACCGACGTGGATAGTGGGGGTATGAAAAGGTCGGAGGACACGTTCTGCCGCTGCTCGCCACGCTTCGGACTGGTGTGGATAGTGGTGGTGTTTTAGGAACACATTCACACCAGCCATATCATACATCTGAGACAGTAATGACGACATGTGTTAACAAAGAACTGTAATTTTTACTTAAATATATGAAAAAGAATGATAAAGATAATAACAATAATGATTTAATAACAATAAAGATAAAAAAAAAAGATACTATCAATAATGATTAGATAAGAATTCATCGAAACACTGAATCATTAATAAATCACGAATAATTGACAATAAAAAGATAATAATTTAAACATCAGTCCTCTTTAGGAAGGAGGGTCAGTGCGAAGAGGACTCTTTCAAAAGGGTTCTCCGCACCCAATGTTTTCCTCCAAATAAATTCTTGGAGGTACGACTGCAACATGTGGTGTTCCATACCCCTGTGACGCTTGTTGCGCCACTTGCATGTGCTCCACATGCGCTCGATATTCTGCGTATGCACGCCTGTTGAAGGATCGACAAAATTGTATTGATGGTTGACTTGGGCATGAAAATACCCTGCACGTTCCAGTTCCTCTGTGGTGTAACCCCTCCAACAGTCACTATAAATAGTGGTGCCTGCCTCGATGTTGTCCACAATCGCCGCCATCAATGTGGCAGCATCTCTCTGAGGCACCATACACAGAAAACACTGGCCCGTCTCACGACAGATACGGCCAAAAACCCACTGATGTGGGAGCATACGGCCAACATTATATTTCCTGCAAACAAACATGCTTTTGTTGACCTCGACGATCTTCCCTGGCCCGCCAATATGGTGCTGTGGCTGCGCTAGGAGGTCACACATGCAGGCCTCTCTCATCCATCTGTTGTATAAGACGGCAGTCTTTTTGGACATATCCAGCTCGTCCTGGCAAAACTGGATTGATGTCATCTCCTGGGCCCAGGCATAAATGAATCTGACCATGGTGATGAAAGACAAGCGGCACCCCGGGAACCAGTGCGCCACTCACACGCTCACCTTCAATCTGCAGACTTTAACGTGGCAGCACCACATGTTCTCTCGTACAGAAAGCCTCAAAATTTCTGAAACTGGCACAGTAGGAGAAGAACTGAGATTTGCTGCCTTTATTCAGCTTTAACCTGAGGCTTATACAGACTTTAAGTAACCTGAAAAGCCAGTATGAGCCACCATTGTGATAAGGCTTAAGTTTTTACAATGAATTCTGGAGAATGAGTAATCAATTTTTTGGTAATTAAATGACTTACATCCAAATGTAGATGAGCCCCAAAGCATTTAAGATTTTCTGTACTTGTTGAAGAAAAGACACTGATATGTGTCAGTGCTTGTTCATGTATTGTGTTTTAGAAGTGGTTCCATTTAAGTGCCCATGAGAAACCTTATTTTTTTAAATGCATCTAGGCACATGGATCATTGTGCTTTATAACCAATGCAAGGAAATAGCACTAATAATTCCATTTGAATGTATATATTTCAGATTTCTTTTTTTTTTCTTTAAAAAAATATAAAACAACTGCATAATATGGGTTAGGTAAAAACAGGGAGATTGCTAGGGGGCATCTGCTGTATAAAGCCGCTTACAAACAGGTATGAATGGAATCAGCCGTATACGACATGAAAATAAGAATGAGAAATACAACAAATTTACTAAGCTGTCATATTTTCATTCGTAATTTCCAACGTTATACCCGTTCATGTGGGGGGTGCCGCCCGGGGTCCCAACAGTTGGGATCCCGAAGTCATTAACCCAACGTGGGGTTCCCAACTGTTAAAACACAGACGGCCGTCGGCTATTCTCCCTCGTGGGGGTCCACAACCCCCATAGAGGCAGAATAGAATAGGTGGCGAGCATAGCTCGCCACCGTGCCCGCAGCGTGGCGAGTACAGCGAGCCCACAAGGGGCTTTCAGGGGCAAACGCAGAATTTTTAGAAGGGGGTTTCCAGAGGGGCGGAGCAAAGCACAGAGATGGACACTTAGGTGACCCAGTATATGCCGGGTCAGTTAAAGTATTATAGATAGACCAAATGTATATAAATAATAATAATATATATATATACACACACACATATATATATAACAGCAGTGTAGACCCCTGGGCATAGCAATGTATTGGGGCCCCTACCGATCCTCCAGCATTAGGGGTGGGGGAAGCTTTGATGTCCCGCGGGTGGTAGGGGGTATTATATCAACCGCTCAGCATGTAGGGCCTGGATCAGTAATTTCCACTAATTACCCCTTTACTGTACAGATGGTGGGAGAAGGGGGCATTGGGCTGAATTAAAAACTAGAGAATATCACCAGAGTTCAGGAGGCAGAGCAATCTGCCAACAAGGATATAAAACTACATACCAGGTGTGTGGAGCTGGAGCAGTAACCAGCTGCTGGAAGGCTGATATCTCTGGTTCTGGGAACAGTAGAGACAAGCTACTAGTGTCCATCAAAGGGGGACTAGTATACCCTCAGAAAAACTCGAGGTCAGACAGAACCTGAAATATCTGACTGGGAAGAGCAATTAACAGGCTTGGATGGGGACCACTATTTTGAAGTCAGATATATCCAGTTCCCAAGGGCCAATTCTTAAAATTCTTGTACCCTTGGAAAGAGGGGACCCTCAGCTTTCAGCCTAGGGTCTTTAGACTCCTGGGGGGGTTTCTGGGTACTCAGAAACCCCCCCTGCGTGTGCTACTGGCTTTGTTGCGCTGGCCACGCTGTCTGAGTCCGGCCAGTCGGGATGCCGATGTTGGGCTAATGACTGTCAGGATCCCGACTGTCGGAACAGCATACCACACCCCATGTGGGTACCCTTTCATATAACTATTTGGCTGCCAAATTTATGGCCGCCAAATAAGTGCGAAGTGGCAGGATTGCATGGATCAGTGTGATCTGTGCAATGCTGTCCTGTGTTAAAATAAATAAATAAATAAAAAGACGTGGGGTCCCCTAACCATGATGTTTTGGTGTAAAAAATAGATATAAAACTATTGTGTTTTGTTGTCGAACTACAAGTCCCACCAAGAGGGGTGTGTGCCAGCGCTTGCTGTTTCAATAATGGGTTACACCGTTCTCTAAAATAAATATTTAATAAAAATTAACATATAAAATACATACATATATTTATTATGAAAAATAAATAAAATAAACGATCTAGTACTGGCGAATCATTTTTGGTTATATCACTTTGGAGTGTAATCTCATGTAATTAATCCCTTAATAGGGGAATGTTTGAAGCTGATATATGTAATGTTATATTACCATCCAATTTGTCTGGTGGATTTTGTAGCCAGATGTCTGTGACAGCAGTAGTTCTGTAGTGCCTTATCATTTCAGAGGCTCAAGACTCCCATACGACGATCTTCCTTTCTCTTGGATAATCCCTGTGCCAGCAGCTATTGATTGCGCAACACACACCACCTGTTTTTTCCTAAAAGTCCCAGCAAGCCTACCCTGCATTCAAGGAGTTTGAGTCCCAGCATGCAGGGCATTAAAACTCCGGCTGGTACTTGTATCTCTACAACAGAACAAATAGTTAAATAAAAGACACAGACACATCAGAGAAATAAACTTTAATACACACTACATTCATTCACACAATACATACCAGTGGCATAACTAAGGCTCAGTAGCCCTAGCGGTGGCGGGGGGAGCAGGCGCCACCGGGTTGCAGGGTCACAGAGGCTGCCAGGAGCCTTGTGTAAGGAAACTGAAAGCTCAGCAGCATCCAGTAAGTAAGGATTCTTACTTCTATCTCTGGCTGTCTGTGTGAGGACGCTCAGTGACCCGCCCCATGAACCGCCCATGGGGCGGGTCACTAAGCATTCTCACACAGTCAGCCGGAGAGCTCCCCCTTACACCATGGCCACTGCTCCCTCTTACCGTAGCCGCCCCCCCCCCCCCTTTACACCCTGCCCGCTGATCCCCTGTCCTCACTCCCAGGCCCTGGTGGATCAAAGTAGCGCAGGCACTGTTCAGTCTGTACCTGCACTGTCAGGACATTTTGGAGGTGGCAGAATTTTTATGGCTGGGGTAGCTACCATTCTAGTTACTCTACTGATACATACCAATGGATTCCATCGTTGGCCCATCCCCTTCTCCAGTAGAAATCCACTCTGTACCTTTGGGAGCTAATTATACTTATCGAGGGCGTAGATTGTGTACTCTGCTTCTGAAGCAGGCATCCCCGGATTGGAAAAGAAACAAACCACAACACGCATACCCATTACTAGAGGATATGTGAATGTTTGTTGACATTCATGGCTCCTCCCCCGAACTGGGTGATTGGCGTGCCCCCAGCCAGTCAGGAGCAGATTTTCCCTGGAGGCCACTCCTGATTGGCTGGGGGTGCAGTTTCAGGGGAGGAGTCATGAATATAAACAAACATTCAGAAATTCTCTCCGTTAGTGGGTATGCGTGTTGCGGCTTGTTTTTACCATACCAGGATGCCTACTTCAGAAATAAGAGAATACGATCTATGTCGGAGGCCTCGGTAAGTATAATTTCCTCCCACAGGTACCAAGTGGATTTCTACTGGAGAAGGGGACAGCCAACGATGGATTGGTGTATTGTGTGTTTGAATGTAGTGTAGTATTTAAAGTTGTATTACTCTAATGTGTCTGTCTTTTATTTAACTATTCTGTTGTGGAACTACAGTACCAGCAGGCCTTTTAATGTCCCGCATTATTTATTTATTTATTTACAGTTTCTTATATAGTGCAGCAGATTCTGTTGCGCTTTACAATTGTAAGCAGAGATAAAACAAACTGGGTAACAACATACAGACTTGGAGGTAAAGGCCCCCATACACTATGAGATTTATCTGACCTGTAAAATTGGATCTGATTTCCCTTGAACTTCCCCGGCAGCTTCCCAGGATGCCTACATACAATTTGACACTTGATGTGCCATTTTTTACATCCAATTTGTGTCAGATAAATCACATGTGATTTATCACATGATTAATCACGTGATTTATCTGACGCAAATTGGATGTGCCATGAGATTTATCTGATGGGATGGCCCTAGGGCAGGGCTGGGCAACACCGGCCCTCCAGATGTTAATGAACTACACATCCCAGGATGCTTTGCATTAGTTTTGCTATGTGGTCATGCTGAAACTGATTCAAGGCATGCTGGGATGTGTAGTTCATCAACATCTGGAGGGCCGGTGTTGCCCAGCCCTGCCCTAGGGAGTGGCCTGAACAGTGCTATACCTTGCAGGTATTATGCTGCCCATACATATGTGAGATATTGCATGCAATCATTCGATTTCGGCCACATCTGGCCGATAAATCGAATGATTGCATGCATTTTGAAGGGGACATTCGACGCGATGCGCAGGCACGCCGTTGAATGTCGCATCGATAGATATTATGTGCAGCACATAATATTTATCGAATTGCATGAACAATCGCATGTGGTTTTTAACCACATGCGATTGCTCAAATGCAATCAGCGTGGGGACTGGAGCGGGGACCGGAGCTGGCAGCGGAGACCGGAGCTGGCGCTGGCGGAGGACAGGAGCGCTGGCGGGGACCGGAGCTGGTGGTGGCAGCGGACAAGAGCGCTGGCGGGGACCGGAGCTGGCGGTGGCAGCGGACAGGAGCGCTGGCAGGGACCGGCGGTGGCGGCGGACAGGAGCGCTGGCGGGGACCGGAGCTGGCGGTGGCGACGGCAGAGGACAGGAGCACTAGCGGGGAGTTCTTCACACCGTCATAAGGGGCTTCGCCCCCTTAACCTGATACAGCCTTTATTGCTTGAAATATGGTTTGGCCGGGTGGGGAAATGGTGCGGGTGATGTTTGTACAGGTGGTTGTGGGGGTGCTGCGTTATAAGGGGTCTAGGTGCAGGTCTATGGGTATAAGTGGAGGTATAGCTGATACAATACTACATGGTATTTGGGCAGGAATATGGGTATAAGCGGGGTATATATATGGTAGGTATAAGGGGTATATAGGCAGCTATTTGGGTATAAGCGGGTTATATATGTGGCAACACACTAACCCTGACACACTAATGTTGACACACAGACAGATACTAAACACACTAATGTTGACACAGTGTTGCCTACACACAGACAGATGCTGAAACCTGGCCACTAACACAGTAACCCTGAAATGTTGACAAACTGATGCCGACATACACAGATGCTAACACATGGACACAATTATGCTGACACATGGACAGAAGCCGACACACTGATGCCAACACACAGCAGATCACACAGCCACAGGACATTGACACATTAACCCCAAACATGCTGACACACAGACAGATACTAACATACCGACACACCAATGATGACACATAGACAGATGCAGACATACTGATGCCGACACACAGACATATGTAGATACATGGACACTGACACAGTAACCCTGACACATGGATGCCGACACGCATACATATGGTAACACACTCACACAATGATGCCGACACACAGACATCTGTATTACACATATATACAGTCACCCCATATAATATACTCAGTGATATCAGTGATTTTTAAGTAGTACATAAGATATTACATTACACATCATATTCATATTATTTCATGTACACTGGCAAAGTGGGATATCTACTGTATGTATTGTACATATAATATGTAGACAATCTATTTCCTACCACACACTATAATCTTGTATTAAACCATGATAGCAGCAGGGATCTGCATGGGGAACTCGTTGTGTGAGAGATTTAATGTAACTTTGTCACCTCTCTCCTGGGTTTCCTTACCTGGTTTCAGCAGCTGGGGAGAGGGGGGGGGGTGGGGGGGGGGCAGACGTTCATTAGCTGGGGAGGGGGGTCCGGACTCTACAGCCCATGCACTGCTGTCATTCAGCAACTGGGGAGAGGGGAGTCCAGGCTCTGCAGCCCGTGCAGACATTCATTAGCTGGGGAGGGGGTCCGGGCTCTACAGTCCATGCACTGCTCATTCAGCAGCTGGGGAGAGGGGGGGCCGGGCTCTAAAGCCCGTGCAGACATTCAGCAGCAGGGGAGAGGGAGGGTCCGGGCTGTACAACCCATGCTGTCATCCAGATTGAAGCAGGGAGGGAAGACTAGAGTCTTGTAACTGCCGCCCTCTGCCCTCCCATCGCGCCTGCCCCTTCCTGTGACGCCGGCTGCTGCTACTACACAGGGGGTTGGACTGGAGGAGGTCCACAGCTCCGGAGAGGAGGTACCCGGAGTTCTATAGATATATCGGATCTGAAACATCGTGGGTGCTAAAAAGCGCCCATGATGGCTCAGATTCCGATTATATCTTATGTTCAGCAGATCCGACCACCTGATCCAATCTGATGAGCACGGGAACGCGCATCAGATTGGATCAGATGTCACAAACATGCGATTTTGGGCCGATTTCACCTGATTTATCGGCCCAAAGTGCCGAAATCGGGTGTAATCGGCCCAAAATCGCATAGTGTATGGGGGCCTTAAGAGTGACCTGCTGCAAGCTTACAATCTATAGGGATATAGTAGGGAAACACAAGGACAGGCACCAGTAATAGCATAGCTTGTAGGTCCAGAAGGGAAGCTATATAATACATAAGTGCCTCAGAGGGTTATGCATATGGAACTTAAATATGATAGGCTTGCCTGAAGAGGTGAGTTTTCAGGGAACGCTTGAAAGTTTGGAGGCTAGTGGAGAGTCTTATTGTGCATAGAAGGGCATTCCATAGGATGGGAGCAGCCCGATGAAAGTCCTGTAATAGTGAATGGGAGCTGGTGATCCGTGCAGAAAAGAGATGCAGATCTTGTGCAGAGCAGAGTGGTTGAGATGGGGGATATTGTTGAGATAAGTAGAGAGATATATGCTGGTGCAGTATGGTTAATAGCTTTATATGCTAGCAGAAGTGTTTTATATTGAATATGGTAAAACTCAGGTAACCAATGGAGAGACTGGCAGAGCGGATCAGCAGACGATGAGCGTCTTCCTAGGAAGATCAGCCTAGCAACAGCATTTAGAATGGATTGCAGTGTTGAGAGTCTGTTCTTGGGAAGACCAGTTAGGAGACTATTGCAATAATCAATGCGGGATATAATGAGTGCATGGATAAGAGATTTAGTAGTGTCTTGTGTGAGATAGGGTTGTATTTTGGATATGTTTTTTAGATGCATGTAACATGATTTGGTGACAGATTGAGGGCCTTATTTTGGTTCATTCTTTCTGACAAAATCCTTCTTAGATGGGCAAAACCATGTGCATTGCAGGTGGGGCAGATGTAACATGTGCAGAGAGAATTAGATTTGGGTGGGGTTTTACTTCAAAGTGAGATCTATATTGCAGTGTAAAAATAAAGCAGTCAGTATTTTCCCTGCACAGAAACAAAATTACTCACCCAAATCTAATTCTCTCTGCACATGTTACATCTGCCCCCTGCAGTGCACATGGTTTTGTCCATCTAAGAAGGATTTTGTCAGAAAGAATGAACCAAAATAAGGCCCTGAATGTGGGGAACAAAGGACAGTTCAGATTCGAGGATGACCCCTAGGCAACGAGCTTGTGGAGTAGGGTAGATTATTGAGTTGTCAACAGTGATGGAGATATCAGGATGGTAACTGTTCTTAGCTGGTGGGAATATATATATAATTCCGTTTTGGAAATATTGAGTTTGAGGTGGCGAGAAGACATTCAAGAAGAAATGGCAGAGAGGCATGTGGTTCTCCAAGTCTCTGCATGCGGTAAAGGCTTGCTGGGATTTGTAGTTTGACAACATTTTTTATATCTGTTTTTTACACCAAAACATCAGCTCGGTGCCCACTGCCCAGGGGCACCGAGTGCAGGCCTGGGCTCCAGCACGGGCAGGGGTTATACTGGAGGGGGGGTCCCCACTCCCCCAGGGTCCCTGCCTGGGCTGAACAGTCAGGGGGTTTAATGCTTTGGCCGGGCGAACTAGTGTAAATAATTTACCTTGGCTGTGAAATTACCCTGCTGGCTGTTTGGGCCCGGTGCTGGTTGCCAAAATACGAGGGACCCCTAATTGGCAATCTTTGTATCAATCTATGAATTTTGGGAACCAGGACCTGCCCTTGAGCCTGGTGCTGGTTTTAGAAATTAGAGGGAACCCAAACTTTTTTGGGGACCCTGAATTTATAAAACCAGGACCGGTTCTTTGAGCCCGGGGGTGGTTATAGCCGTGGGGGGGGGGACAACCACATGCCATTTTTTATACTTTATTTATTATTATTTTATGCTGAGAAGCCTGCATAGATCTGACTGATCCATGCCGGCTTCAGTCATATACGAACAAATGGAAAAGATGGTCTATTTGCCATTCGTATTTACTTGTGATTTGTTCGTAATCACCAGTATGAATCATTTGTTTGTTGATACCATTGAAATGAATGGGACCTTACAGCCATATTCTATCGATGGTGTATGCATTCGTATCTTTTGGATTTTCCACAAAATACGAATCGTAAATTACGAATTGGGTTGCAGTTTTGCGCATCCTCACAAAACTTCAACCCGTGACGGCAGGGTGGCACCCTGCATGCCGGGTGATGCTCCGCAAAATGTTACTGCACATCACTATTGCGGGAAGTGCTCACACATCACCGGCTGCCCCCTGGCTGCGCAGCCTATTAGCGAAGCCAGGTGTAGGCTGGCCATCTTTTGGCCGCCACGGTCCTCCCTCCGAGTGGTCTGGATACTCTTGCGATGTCCAGACCGCATCACCAAAAATTATGCATCACCGTCCTCACAGTCGCAGCAGTCCATCCCACCACTTCGCCACCTCGCTACTTATTTATTATTTATTTATTTACAGTTTCTTACATGGGATAGCAAATTCCATTAGCTATACTTAAATTGAGATCATGATACAATTTGCAGGGCTTGTTGAATCAGGACCAAAGTCTCAGATGAAGTACAAATGGAACTTCAAAAAAGCAGCAATTACTGTATCACAGCACCTTGTATACAGATTCTGACTCTGCTGCACAAACACACACACCCTCACAAATGTTGCATATCAAATAATCATTGCAGTCTCATGCAGTGGTTTTTAATGCATCTTGTTGTTTCATTTGTGTGATTATGATGCATATTGTACTGAAAAAGTGACAAGGAACCTGGTTCACAGAGGGCTGTGTGGTGCGATTGTGGTAAGTCTACGGAGAAACATGTAGGCAAACCTGAACTCTTCACTGCCTTCATAGTGTGGTTATTTACACCAAGAGCTCATTGTGTATGTAATGTCAAAATTGAAATCGGTAAACAATGCCAACATCGCTTATCTGGTTCTTAGTTATTTAGCAAAGATCTGTGCAAGAATGTATCTACACTTTTTGAGTACTATGGCAATTGTTAGCAGTTTCCAGTATCTTATTAAATAGTTTTGTTCTGCTAAAGAAATGTTGTGTCTGGCATTTAAAGAGGCATCCACTTCTAGAATAAAACACAGGTGTGGTTCTGGATAGTTTGGAACTGAGTAATTTATGCACCTTTGATGTTGGTTAATTATAACATTTAACCCTTATGTGGGGTACACACCAGGACGAAATGGCCCAAAACGAGCCAATTTAGATACAATCTTGACCAATTGTATGTAAAGCGGAAAAGTCCCGCTCACGAGTAGGATCGTGCTGGTGTGTACCCAGCATTAGAGATTTATTAGTCTGTGCGGTAGCCTTCCAAACCACATGTGGTTTGGAACTGAATGATCTTCTTGAGGTGGAGGTGAAGCTACAGCACAGTCCAAAATTCAAATAGGGAGGCCCTGCCCACAGGGTTTTGGGTGGCAATTGGTGTGAATTTAAAACTCTGCTGCAGCCCCACCTCTGGAGTCCCCCCCTGGTAAAGACCATATGCAATGTGTCAAACAAAAAGAAGGCATGCATTTTTGGGTCAAAGCAACTGTAGAATAAAAAAAAAAAAATTTGATTATGGACATACAGTAATTACCCAAAAAGTGTTGAGTGGACTAGACATAAAGGCCCTTATTCTGATCTGTGCGGCCAGATCAGAATATGCGGCCATGACCGTGCAGGCGAATCCCCGCCTTCCATACGGATCGCCACCTCCGTCCGTACGCGGATATGTGGCGGTCCGCATGAAAGTGGACGGGGATACGCCTCCTCCATCTTGGGAGCAGCCCCTGCATTCGATGGTCGCCGAACATCGAATGCAGGGCCGCACGCTCCACCAGCGCCCGCCACCCTAGACCACACGGACACTTGTCCGTATGAAATCATGTATGGGGGCGGGCAGCTGACATCCGGCGATGTCAGATGCCCGCCCCCTACACATGCGTCACGGCTTCATTACCATGCATACGCCCTGCGTTTGCATGGGAACGCCCATGAAACGCGGGGCGTATGCATAGGGTTATGAGGCTAAGTAGCCCTTCACGCCCCTCTCCGCCCCCTGTGCGGCGTCTAAAGAATACGTACGGCGAAACCGCTTGCACATGCGCAGAGTGACCTCTGCACATGCGCAGTCGAAAACCATCGGCGGTACGACCGCATGCGGAAAAATCCGCACCGATCAGAATAAGGGCCAAAGTTCTGTCTAATTTTCAGTTGCTTGTCTTTATACCTTATCCATCTCAATTAATTTTACTGATATATTGTACCTCCAATTAAAATTACCGTGAAGTAATTTTACTTGGACTGACACCTAACCCCCGTACCCCCCCGCCACTCCTTACACCCGCAGGAGTACCGGCTCACAGGAGTAGGGCTCAAATGTATTGTCATTGTATTGTTTTCTGATAGGAACACCCGCCAATCACTGTTTAGTGTAATAAATGTGAATTTATGTTTTTCTCCTGCACCAGCAATCTATGCATGTAAGAACCACCTTATTGCACAGTAAAAGTTTATTTACAGTAAAATTTGCCCATTTATTTATTCAACAACCCACCAGACACACCGACACAGGGGTAGAGCGCTGCACTCAACCAAATAAATACCAGGTTAACAATTAAGTTTACCTCCATGGTTTATACTGTACAGCAGGGGTCTTCAACCCATGGCCCGCGGGCCACAAGTGGCCCGCTGAGTTGTTTTGACTGGCCCGCCTGTAAATGCAGTTTAAAAAAAACAACAACCCTGTAAGTGCCGTTTAAAAAAGCCAAAACCTTCCACGCTCATCCCTTTACATGGGGGACGCAGCGGAGGAGCACGTGCAGTGGCTGGGGTGGACAGGACATGCACATTGTGGATTTCCTGAAGCTGCGCACACGTCCCGCCCGCGCCCTTTCAGAGAAGACAGCCGCCGCGTGACAACCGGCTCCAGACCTCTGATGCTGCGCACTCGTCCCTGCCTGCCTCCTTCTCATTGAAGACAGCCACCGCCGCCAGCAGGAGCAGCCCTCTGAAAGGGAAATACGGAGATTAAGGCAGGTTTCTTAAGGGGAGGGGGGAGGTGAGCTGCCTGCCTGCAATGCGGTGCTGACTGGGGGGGGGGGGGGTGAGATGGCTGCAATGCGGTGCTGACTGGGGGGGGGGGTGAGCTGGCTGCAATGCTGTGCTGAGTTTCGGGGGGAGGTAAGTTGGTTGCAGTGTTGTGCTGAATATTGGGGGAGGGGAGCATCTGGCTGTGCAGTGCTGACTATGGGGGAGGGGGGCTGGCAGTGCTGTGCTGATTATCAATGGGGGGGGCTGTGCGGAGATGCCTATGTTTGGGGGGGAGGGAGCTGTGCTGTCTATCTATGAAGTGCTGTGCTTTATGGGGGCTGTGCTGGCTATCTAGAATTACCCCTTTCTGACCAGTGACACTACTGGTGGCATTTTATGAGGGACACTACTGGTGAAATTTTATGAGGAACACTACTGGTGGCATTTTATAAGGGACATTACTGGTGGCATTTTATGAGAGGCACTGCTGCGGGCATCATATGTATAAGCAGGAGTATTGGGGGCATTATAGTGCAATGGGCATCATGTTGTGTGGCATAATGTGTAATGGGCATTACGGTGTGTGGCACAATGCGTAATGGGCATTGCAGATAAACAGTGTATATTGATTTACGTAGCCTGTCATTGCTTGGGCTTGATTTGTGAGGAGTTCTAGGTCACTGTGTGGGCCTTCATGTTTATATGTCACTGTGCGGCCTTTAGCCAACCAACTTAAGTGTGGAAGGACAGCAACCATTCCTGCGGTAACCAATATCTGGTCATGCAGGTTGCAAAAGTGAAATGTCAGGTAATGGTTTTCCTGCTAGTTCACACGCTTACAATTAGGCCACACCCCTTTTGGGGAGCGCGCGCCTACGGCGCGCACAATTTCTTCAATATGATATTATGTATGGGGAGCTGCATTTTTTTTCTTTTTGCACTGGGACCCTAATTGTCTAGAAATAGCCCTGCTGCTGATTATATATTGGGGGCAGGGTTTATGTGTATGGGCAGCTGTGCCAACTATGTATGCCGGGGCTGTGATGTCTATCTATGAAAGGCTGTGCTAAATACCACAGTAGAGATTAGTGGCCCTCGGGCTTAGTTGAATTTTTTAATGTGGCCCACACTGTCGGAAAGGTTGAAGACCCCTGCTGTACAGTATATAAACATTTCAATTAATGTTTCTTTGTATTTAGAGTAAACAGTGATATATTTATGGGCAATGCAACAGAGCACCTGCCACTTGGTGCGCCATTTGATCCACCCCCTCTAACGTGCAATGCCATGGTAACACAAACTATACCAGTTTAAGCAGGAAGGTCCTTGTTTGTCCTATCATTTTACCCATCAATAAATACTTTTGATACAATTGCCAGGACAGTAAAGAGCTGTCTCCTGCTCATTGGGCAGAGCATTGTTTATAATTACAAAAGGCATAAAAGAAAATATGAGTGGTATTTAAGAGCTATTTCATATAAAAAAAACAGGTACTTATGTAGTATCTGGGCGTCCGATTTAGAAATCGGATCGCATCGCATCGCATGCGACCAAATCGTATGCGATGCGATGGTCAAGATTTTTCCATAGGATTCAATGTTAAAATGGTCTGAGTCCATTTTAACATAGAATTCAATGGGAAAAAGGGGTCCTTTTCCTTTCCCCACTATCCAAGTGGGCATGGAGTTGGATATAAACCTGTGGCGAGCCCGAAGCGTGGCGAGCGTAGCGAGCCCCGCGAGGGGACACAGAATACTTTTTAAGAAATATGCGGCCCCTCGCGGGGCTCGCTTCGCTCGCCACGCTTCGGGCACGGTGGCTCGCTGCGCTCGCCACGCTATATAAAATCAACTCTATGCCCACTTGGATAGTGGGGAAATGAACAGGACCTTCTTAACATTGAATCCTATGCAAAATCGCATCGCATCGCATCTGACTGTATGCCTTAAGGTAAGGCATACAATCACAAAATCGGCAGCCCAGATACTACATAAGTACCAAAAAACACAAACATTGTTATAAACAAAACTATCTTGGACAAATCTATGTATGGCCTTGTCCCATACATTGAATGCATAGAGGACATTGGCCATAGTTGTTTAGTGACAAGTAAATATTCTCAACCAGTTAAGGTTTATTGACTATTATTTGCCTATAATTCTGTAAATCTGGTTCAGTGGTGGGACCTCAACTGCTTTGAGCAACTTTCTTTGTATTTTTCACACCTTGATCATGCAGGAAGAAGCAACGTACCAGTGGGGAAAGATGCAGAGCACTAAAGAATAGCCTCAGAACACTCTTTTAGAGAACTGCCTTACGATGTCTGCCCTTGGAAACTGATGCATGAGGAAAAAAGTTAAGTTGTATACCACATTATTTCTAGATCAAACTAAAAATTGTACAGTTTTAAAAGAAAGGGGAATTTAAGAGGAATAATAAGGGGTTTATATTCTTGATAGGCGTACGGTAGGTTGTTATAGAAAAATAAAACAAAGGACCATGATTTAACTAATTTATAGTTTTACAAATACTTTATGTTGATTGCATTCAGCTAATCCTATCCCTCTGCGACAATGTAAGAATCTTTTTCCAAATTGTGTTGACATGCACTCAAAAATGTGCAGGTGGGTCACCTATGGGCTGAGATGACTGCACACAGGGTGGTGGTCACACAATTGAAGTGGTGAGGTAGAATTCTCAGTACTTGTGTATTATCTGGGCGCCCAATTTTTTTCATCGCATGCCACTACTTAAGGCATGCGATGCGATGCGATTTTTCATTGTAAAGACCCGATTTTTAATTGTATAGCACCCATGGGTGATTTCATACCCCCACTATCCAACTACACATGGAGTTGATTTTATATAGTGCCCGAGCCCGAAGCGTGGTGAGCGGACGTGGATTACTTTACATGTATTCTGCGTCCCCTCGCGGGGCTCGCTGCGCTCGCCACACTTTGGGCTCGGTGCGCTCGCCACACTATATAAAATCAACTCCATGCGTAGTTGGATAGTGGGGGTATGACATCACCCATGGGTGACTATACAATAAAAAATCGGGTCCTTACAATGAAAAATCGCATTGCATGAATTGTATGCCACTATATTGCATGCGATGCAATACAATGAAAAAATCGGGCGCCCAGATATTACACAAGTACTGAATTCTCCACCTCCATCCCAGCATGCAGCCACATAAAGAATGGCTATCAGCATGTTGATTGGTGGATTGCTTTAGCTATCCACCAATCAGAGTTCTTACAGATATTCCCTGAATGAAGCAATAGTGCAGGACCGCAGCAGGGGCATGTTATGATTATTTTCTAACTTGGTAACAATTAATGGGTTTATAGGGAACCCAGTGCATTGCTTTGCCCAGAACAATGCTGTTAAAATTACCCTGGTGTGATTTAATCTGTGAAGAATAAACATTATAAAATATACCAGTTACTAAACTAAAACATTTTTACATTTTACTTAAGAGGAAAAAGGTCCCAAAAATTGTATATATAATTCATAAAAATGCCCAGTTATGTGCACAAAATTTTATTAAATAAATTAAGTTAAAACTATTAAATTTCAAGCTCTCAAGCATTTCATTTAAGGCAAATACAGTATACCAAGTTATGTGTGATAAATTGCCAATAAATCAACTAAAGGTACCTGCTCAGTCTAAAGAAGAGAGAAGCAAAGTAACATAAACAGTTTTTGTCTTTAAAATGATAACCTCTTTTGTATTTTGGTTAATCTTGTATTAACCAAAATGTAGTTCTATGAGATACTGCAATATGCAATGAAATAAAGGCACATAAAACATTGCTTAAAATAAGATGGAAGAAAAACCTGTATAGATGTATACATTGTACAATACTTTTTCATGTACATAATAGATATTTGGCTAAACAGATGCAAACATTCAAAATAAGTTATTTCTAATACGAGTTGAGATGTTGAAATACCCTAGATAATAGCACAAAATTATTAGTAAACAAGCTTTTAGTAAGATCAAACTGAAGTTTTACTTATTAAATAGAACCTCGAAGTGGCATTTGAAATGGCAAACAGTAATTAGCTTTTTGTGCTTCAGACATCTTTCAGAATTGATCATCAAATCTTTGTTTACATAGAATAAACAGAACACAATAATTCAGTTGTGAGTCAGGGAGCTCATTTCAGAAGGGCGGTTTTCTACGCCTTTAACAAGACATATTTATGGCATTGACAGAACCAAGCCAATGAATTAAAAAATATAAAAACATAAAATTCAAATTGGCCTCTTTCTTTTTCTGAAATGACATCCCTTTAAGTAAGTTAATGTCAGAGACATGGACGCCATATATACAATATACAGTATGTACTTTCACATAACAAGCCTATCATTTAACATCCAAGAACACGCTCAAAAGAAATATGGAGGCAGAACATTTTTCATGGTAAACAGGTCAAGTCCTTCATTAAAGTTTTTTTTTTTTTATAGCATTTAATATGGTTAAGACTGCAGTGACTTTTTCATGTGTAATAAATCTTTGTACCAAAATAATGTTCCTATTAGAAAGAACCTGAAAGTGATGTGCCAATTTTATTCGTCACAACACTACTTCAGCAGAAATATACAGAAATCAACATTCATGTTACATGTGCATCAAAAGAAATGACTGAAATGAATATGTATGTGTACTGTGTAATCTCGTCACATCTAGCAGCGGTTCAAGTCCAATGTTACTACTTTCCTTGGTACAATTGCTAGCAGCTGTAACATCCTTTTTTGTTGTAAACATGACCATATATTTCCAATGTGGACAGTTGTTTTTATATAGATTCAAAGTGCTTTAGACTCTAAGGTTTATGAACAGTACCATCTTATACTAGGCCTTTGAAATTACTCATATTAAACCATGTCAACATATTTTGTGTCATTGACTTGCAGGCAAGCTGATACTTAAATCAGCTTCCATTTATTGTTTATTGTAGGGATAAATGTACAGTATATGTGTGTGTGTGTGTGTGTGTGTGTGTGTGTGTCTGTGTGTGTGTATAGGTGTGTGTGTGTGTGTGTGTGTGTATGTATATGTGTGTCTGGCTATGTGTATAATTTGTAGCCTTCACTTAAACATGCATTTTCATGCAACTAGGAGAGATAGGCTTGTAGGGCTTCCATTCCGTTTCTTTCCACTTCTTGCAGTTACACTAGTTTTACGGGCTTTCAAAAAAGTTCATGCAATGATATGAATGACTAAAGGAACCATAAACCCTATAAAAATGTTATTTGTGTTTAACATGTGGAGGGTTAAGGGTTTCTTTACCATCCCTAGTTTTACTAATGCTTTGAGATGATTTTGCTATTCCAGTCCTCAAAGAGTCAGGTAACAAAGTTGTTTCCACTAAAGGCTCAGAGGCAGCATCAAAAGTTTCAGTCTCTGTCTCCAGCTCTTCATCTGCAATAAAAAGTTTTGATTCCCTCCATTGTGGGTAAAATTCCTGGCTGCCTCTGGAGACACTTGAGTCACTGCATGAAAGCTGAACATTCAGTTCTTCTGTGGATTGAATAAGATTTTGCACAGAAATTGATTTGCCAAAATCCTTTTGTGTATATGGAACTGAGGACAATACCCCACTGTTTGCATCAAGGCTTTTCCGCCTTACGAAATTTTTTGTTAAACCAGTTTGTGGAGGCTGTACACTTTCTTTTGAGGCAACAAGGCAGGCGGTGATGTCACAAATATCTTCTTTTGTGGTCATAGGAATTATTTGAATTGGTTCTGGCTTGTTGATATTCTTTAAGGAGGATACAACTGGTAGCTGTAATGTTGTAGGTGCTGTTGGCTTTGAGGCCTGGCTTATTTGGTTAGATATACTGTTCGTTACCATAGTTACAGGTCCATCACTTACATTTGTTGATGCCTGTGTTGCTTGGCTATATAAGGTAGGACTAAATCCATAGTAAGAAGATGTGTTAAATTCATTTGGAGTTAGTACAAACTGTAGCCCCCGGGGGATGTTGGCACTAGCCGATCTGGTAATAAATCCACTGGTCTGTGCAGAACTGGACAGATCTTTGCTGTCTATGGGACTTTGATAGTCTGAAGTTTGTTCACATTCAAATAGTGGCATCTGAAATGATGCTAACGTCAGTGCTGAGGCAGATCCTTTCTTTAAGACCTGTTGGTAGATATCAAGTAGGCTGTCTAATTTTGATTCAATGGATTGTACCTGCAGTTAAGACAGTAAACAATGTTAAAATGTAACAATCACAATGAGATTCAAGCATAAATGGATCTTAACATTGCTGTAAGAATGTATATACACAGGATAGTATCCTGGCAGTGCTTGAATGATGGGGAAGAGGTGTATCCTGCATCTAGATTTGCCAATGTCCAATCTGCCCATGAATGTGTGTGTTTGTAGGTGTGTCTTCTTATTAAGTTTGTGCTGTCCTTTTATGTACAGAAGGTGGTTTTAGAAGGAACACAATGCATACATGCCAACTTTTCTGGCTGCCCCCTACATCACAGCCTTTTCCCCCACTATACAATACCGACATTACTGGCACTGTAAAGCAGGAGCAGGTACATGATGATGCAATTCAGAGCGAATCATGTTATGATCCTGTCCACTTTTCCTCCATATGCGGTGGTGGTGAGGGGGGGATGGGGGGTTGGTTGGACAGTACGTGTGGGAAGGTGGTAGTTGTAAGCCGGCTCTAGGAGACTTAGCTACTTCTGGATGGCTAAGTGCCCCTCCTGATTTTGTGAGCCTCCCCGATGTTCCAGGAAAGTAGGCCAATATGTGTCCATGATAACATATCATCAATGCCTACAAGTTTTTAAAAAATTGTGATATTTTCAAATCTGAAGAGTCACCTAAAATATCTAAGAACTGTTCCCAGATAATGGTGTCGGAAAGGTGGATTTGTCCGCAGCAAGCGACCAGATTCATACCTCCCAATTTAGTCGTGCCAGTCCCAACTCTATTATACCATCATGTACATGTTCTGCCATTTGGAAAGTAGGGAACTATGGGTCCGATTCTGGATCACTCTCAGTGATCAGAATTCAGCCCCTGTCATGATTGGATCAGGGTTTGCGCAAACCCCATCAATGAACGGGCTCAGATGGGGGGTGGTAATAGAACTGGCAATGGGAACGCCCAGCATTTTATGGGTGTCCCCATGAAATACGGATACACGAGCGGACCGATATCTGCCGAGGTGGGGTGCTGACGTCAAATGTCTTTATCCTGGCGCTCGCACATAAAAGTCAGTTGAGACTGACTTTTGTTTGTGAAGTCCGGACAAATCATTCCATGGTTGATGGGGGTGTATTCGGTGGGGCAGCGTCTCAGGTGCTTGGTGAGCTGCGATGTTTGCAGCTTACTGAGCAAACTTGAATCAGGGCTTATGCTGTGTTCACACTAGCACGTAATGGGTGCTGTATACACCAGTGACTGCTGTGGGAAATGAGGGCTGTAAAAGTTTACCTATCTCTTCAGAAGCATGAGATATACCCATTGCCACATGCTCCTTTTCATTATATCCTTATTGAAGCCCTAAAAAAAGGAAGTATGCAGAGTTTGACATTCATTTTGTTATCTGTTATTAGAAAAAAAACTAATTGATTCTGATTGGTTGATATGGACAACACTTCATTTTTCAAACTGTTTCCTGTAGAACTACTTTCCTAAAACCCCTCAATGGGGCAGATTCCCTTAGACATGACAGAGGTAGATTATATTTGAAGACTATGGAAGTGCAAGCAGAAAGAAAACCAAAGGCTGATTAAGCTTGAGGTGACCTAAACTATCGAAGGATTCTGAGATGCCTGCACTTTTAGTTGTGTGTTTTTGCTAGGGGCTATGATGCTGAAGCATTAGCCAATTAGGGATCCTGTAGTTAGGAATAGCCAGAGTCAGGTGATCTGCCTCTCTGGTCCGGTTTTCCCCACCCTCCCTCCCTATTTTTTCTATCAATTCTTGGCGGCGGTAAAGAACGGTCCTTGTTCAAATGGAAGTGGTATGAGGATAGTGGGGTGCGCTCTCCCGTCATTGATACGTCACTAGCCGATGCCCCTTGGAGAGGGGTTGGGCTACACCATATGCACGGGTGGGTTGGGTGGGAGAGTTGAACACCAACGATGTGTGAATGGTGTGATGTCATCTTACCCCTCTTTTCTCTATGACCGTTCTTTAGGGCCGCCACCCTCTTTTATAAAATCAATATAAATAGTTGTCAATCAATAAATTGGACATTCATATTGAAACGCCAGCACTTGTGTCTGTCTCGTTATTTTAGTGTTAAGTTTAGATAAGTTATTAAAGTGTGGGGCATAAAGATTGCCGATGGTAAGTTTATCTAAAATTTTCATTAGACAGCTTATGTTTTATTAAATCTGCCCCGTATGTGACTTATTTGTGGAAAATAGCTCAGAATGCATATTTGTATTTTGCAATTAAGAGATTAGAAAACAGAAATATAAAATATCATTATACATTTCATCTCTCTTGCATTTATAAATTGCATAAAAATCACAAATGTTTTTATTGTGTTTCATTATGAGTAACTCAAGGCTGGATACAAAACTACTCCACATAATTAAGTGTTACGCTGTGTACACACGGTGAGATTTGACATTAGATTTTGAGGTACTTATGTAATATCTGGGCACCCGTTTTTCTTATGAGACTACGTCCCCTCGCGGGGCTCGCCACGCTTCGGGCACGGTGGCTCGCTGCGCTCGCCACACTATATAAAATCGACTCCATGCGTAGTTGGATAGTAGGGGTATGAAAAAATGGGGTGCATTTAACATGGGAGCCCAGATAATACATAAGTACCGTAAAATACAAAAGACAGGAAAAGCGCCCACTGTTAGGATTTGTTGTTCAAAGTCTTCAAGGTCCATATAAAAAGTTCTCTTTTTATCTCCAGCACAGGTATATGTGAAGAAAATAAAAATAGAGGGAACACAATGTGTAAATCTGTTTCTTGAACCACAAAAAATATATATAGATGGGGTTTCTTTAAGGACACTTCATATCCCTTTTTTTTTTTTTTCTCTCCAGTGATGTTTATAGTCTTTAAGGTTCACCACGTGTTCTCTGGTCTGTGTAAAAGCTGACGTACATGTATGCTTACATATATCTGGAGCTTTCAACACACATCAGGGTATCTTTTTAGTAGGTATTCTTACTTGTATGCTTACTTTAAGCTAAGTATGGATCCTCACATCAGGGTATCTTTGACCATGGACACGTCTCCAAAGGATTTTTCACGTAGTTTTATTATAACAAACGAGGGTCAAATTATACAAATTTTAAAAATGGTTTCCAATATCTTAAAATGTATACCAGTGATTATGGATTGTTCTAAGGCCCAGGTTAGGGAGTCACAAAAAGATGTAATGCCCGGGACGTTTCGACCCTCAGGTCTTTATCAAGGTGGACCTGAGGGTCGAAACGCGTTGGTGCGGTGCTGCTGTTTTTAAGGTATATCCAGTTTATGTTCTTTGTAATAGACCTAAGGCATTGGTGACCCGTCCCGGGCATTACATCTTTTTGTGACTCCCTAACCTGGGCCTTAGAACAATCCATAATCACTGGTATACATTTTAAGATATTGGAAACCATTTTTAAAATTTGTATAATTTGACCCTCGTTTGTTATAATAAAACTACGTGAAAAATCCTTTGGAGACGTGTCCATGGTCAAAGATACCCTGATGTGAGGATCCATACTTAGCTTAAAGTAAGCATACAAGTAAGAATACCTACTAAAAAGATACCCTGATGTGTGTTGAAAGCTCCAGATATATGTAAGCATACATGAACGTCAGCTTTTACACAGACCAGAGAACACGTGGTGAACCTTAAAGACTATAAACATCACTGGAGAGAAAAAAAAAAAAAAGGGATATGAAGTGTCCTTAAAGAAACCCCATCTATATATATTTTTTGTGGTTCAAGAAACAGATTTACACATTGTGTTCCCTCTATTTTTATTTTCTTCACATATACCTGTGCTGGAGATAAAAAGAGAACTTTTTATATGGACCTTGAAGACTTTGAACAACAAATCCTAACAGTGGGCGCTTTTCCTGTCTTTTGTATTTTACTGTCTTTCTTTACCCAGGGAAGGTAACCCCTGGGCAGGTTAGTGCCGCCCTTTTCAGCGCCATTGATTTTATTGCATTTTATTGTAATACATAAGTACCGATTTTGACTATATAGTCAAAATCGCATGCAGATTGTATACAGATAGTATGCAGATCACACAGGTTTTTTTACCTTGCGATCCTGATGCGTGCTCCCGTGACAGCACAAATCGAAACCCAGATAGACAGGGCAGCAATGACTATATAGTGAAAATCTAAAGGTGCCCATACACGTACCAATTACCCGGTACTTTTTGTGCTAAAATAGCATCGTTGTGCATGGGATGCAATGCTATTTTAGCACAAAAAGTACCGGGTAATTGTTACATGTATGGGCACCTTAAAGCTGATTGTATGGATTGTATGTAAAAATTACAGAGATAGCAAAGATTGTACAGCACTCAAAACGTAAGTCGAATAGCAAGGTAAACTCACCATGTGTAAACACCATTACAAAATAGGTTATGCCTTTGCAAAGTAAATAAATAAATATATCACACCCTGGGCCTAAAACAGCATGGATCCTTAATCAGAGAATTCGCAATCCGTTCGACTATTGAATGACTGCGCGTATACAACATCCACAATGCACATGCATGACTGCAATTAGTGAATAAATATCCATATGCAGAGAAGTCACAGTTTGATTGACAGGAAGCCAGCATTTAGGGGCGGAAACATGGCATCTTCTGGGTGTGTTTGTAAAAAACGCAGGTGTGCCCAGACATTTTTTGTCACATTCTCTGACATCAGCGATGACCACTTCCAGTTTGTTTTTTAGTTATAGAGGAAAGGGGTGTATCTGCACTGGCTGGTGATATAGCACTCGTATGGGCCCCAAGGGAGACAATCCAAATCCATCGATCTCAGTGGGGGTGCAGACTAGAGGAAGCCCTAGACTGGCTCAGATGAGAAAACAGTTTGATGGTTTGGATTTTTGTGATTGGATCTGCAGATGGATTGCTATTTGCAATGTGTTTGCAATTTTGCAAGGGGTGGTTTTTCTTTCTGTCTGGGCAAATTTCTGCTCGCAGTCCACTGCAAAATCTCTGATTAGCGATCCATTCTTAATTAGGCCCACTGCTAATACACTGTAATACTTAATAACGATAATTGATAAAACATTACCTGTTTCTCAACTTTAACCACTCTGCCCAGCATACTGAGGTCATCTGCTGCCTCACTTTCAGAGATACTCTTTTCTCGACTTTTTTTATCTGTTGTTATTTGACCTTTTCCAAGAATTTGGTCAACCCTGTAATGGGGAAAGAAAAATGTAATGGGTTATCCAGCCAATTTGTTATGGCATGATAGGATGTGAGTTTGTTATGTATCCTAGGGAACCCAGTTAGCTTACAACACTGATTTAGACCAGTAATGCAACTAAATGCACAAGTATCCATTGATATTTATTTTACATTATTTGCTACAGCTGAAGAAAGAGGACAAGTAGCATTCTACTCTAATGTATGAATAAAAGTCTTAACTGAGCCGATATATAAAGTCTAGCTAGCTACTCCATAAATCTTCAGCACAAAGATATATCTATCCATCTATTTATATATATCTATATCTATATCTATATATATATATATATATATATATATATATATATATATATATATATAATTTATATTTATATATAGATAGTTATATATATATATATATATATATATATATATATATATAGATAGATGTAGATATACATATATCTATATATATCTCCACTTGTGCCTGGCACTCCGCTGTAGGTAATAGTATACCACCTGGTGCCCTCCTTTCTGGACTGGAACGTCCCTGTACAGCGTGGATCGATCAGGCGGCACTCAAGGAAATTTTCAATTGCAAACAAAGTGTTTTTTATTCCTCCGACATGTTTCGGGCTACTGCCCGTCCTCAGGGATCCCTGAGGACGGGCAGTAGCCCGAAACATGTCGGAGGAATAAAAAACACTTTGTTTGCAATTGAAAAATTCCTTGAGTGCCATATATCTATATATATCTATATATATCTATATATATATATATATATATATATATATATATATATATATATATATATATATACTGTATATAAGAAGTATTACAAATATGTATAACCGCATACTTGCCAACTTTTTCATTCACCTTTCAGGGAGAAGCCCAGTCAGTAGATGCAGGTGGACAGTGATGGGGGCAGAATATTTGTAAAAATGCTGTGATTCTCCCATATTTAAATAGGAGACAGGGCAAAAACAAACAATTACCATAGAATAGCACCACTAGGCCCTGCCCCTTTCTCATGGACCTCATATTCATTAGTAAGTGGGGGATGCGGAGAACTTCCTGAAAAAAGGTAGAGTAGGCAAGTGTGTAGAAGAGGAATGGCAGAACATTCACCTTACTAAATATTATGTCTTAACCAAGAGAATAAACAAACATTTTAGTTTGACTCTATATAAATCAAAAAAAGGAGCAGAAATTCCATAAAGTTTTATTCCAAGGTATAAACAGAGCAAGGGTTTGTACCAGTCGCACAGGGAAATATAGTATCGTTTTCATTCAGGTGGACCCTTGTATAGGTTATTTCGTGTGGGATTCACTTGAGTCAACCTGTAAGGGTGTGCTACCATGGGACATAAATTTTGAGCATACAGAGAAAGAGAAAGCACAGAATGTCCAGTATGGTGCACCTTTAAAAGGAATGTACGATAAAATGTAACTTTTAATAAAGGATGCTTTTAAAAGATTGCGAACATAAAAACACACTAACACACAGATAAACACAAATAGTGATTTAAAAGAGGAAAAATTCCTCTTGCAGTGTGTCCCGGATTTGTAATACAAATGACAAATTGGAAATTTTTATTATAGATGTCTCCTGGTGTGTATGCACCACGGAGAACCCCACTTAAAGGTTTGCTGTTAAATTCAAGAACAGTTGTACTTCATGTGTAACCCTGAAAATGAGATCTACCATGAGATCGGGTTCACATGTATCGATTTCGTGTGTGTTGAAGGGAGATTGACTACTAAGTCCTATTATTCGTGTGATGCAAAATCCCTGTCAGCGCAACCGTTGTATCAATCACTGGTATAGATCGATTGACTTGATATTTACACAGACAATAATTCGTGAATGATTGCAACCTTTTGATAACCCTTCTTAGACAATGAGATCCACTGTGGGATCGGGTTCAGGATTTTGCGCTCAAATGGTTTTACAGAGAGGCTTTGAGACTAATACTGGAAATTACTCCCGGTGCAGGGTGTGGAGAGCGTCTCCGTTACCTGCCCTGATGGCGGTCACCGTAGCCGTGTCTCAAAGAGTCGCCTAAACTCTGTCAGTGAGGCGCATCTGAGGTATGTGCCCTTGCACGGCCTCAGAAAAATCAGAGTGCTGCTGAAGTCAGGTGACGGCCGTCACAACCTGATCAGTAAGCAGCGGGGTTCCGGAACCCCGCTGCTTACTGATCAGGTTGTGACGGCCGTCACCTGACTTCAGCAGCACTCTGATTTTTCTGAGGCCGTGCAAGGGCACATACCTCAGATGCGCCTCACTGACAGAGTTTAGGCGACTCTTTGAGACACGGCTACGGTGACCGCCATCAGGGCAGGTAACGGAGACGCTCTCCACACCCTGCACCGGGAGTAATTTCCAGTATTAGTCTCAAAGCCTCTCTGTAAAACCATTTGAGCGCAAAATCCTGAACCCGATCCCACAGTGGATCTCATTGTCTAAGAAGGGTTATCAAAAGGTTGCAATCATTCACGAATTATTGTCTGTGTAAATATCAAGTCAATCGATCTATACCAGTGATTGATACAACGGTTGCGCTGACAGGGATTTTGCATCACACGAATAATAGGACTTAGTAGTCAATCTCCCTTCAACACACACGAAATCGATACATGTGAACCCGATCTCATGGTAGATCTCATTTTCAGGGTTACACATGAAGTACAACTGTTCTTGAATTTAACAGCAAACCTTTAAGTGGGGTTCTCCGTGGTGCATACACACCAGGAGACATCTATAATAAAAATTTCCAATTTGTCATTTGTATTACAAATCCGGGACACACTGCATGAGGAATTTTTCCTCTTTTAAATCACTATTTGTGTTTATCTGTGTGTTAGTGTGTTTTTATGTTCGCAATCTTTTAAAAGCATCCTTTATTAAAAGTTACATTTTATCGTACATTCCTTTCAAAGGTGCACCATACTGGACATTCTGTGCTTTCTCTTTCTCTGTATGCTTTATTCCAAGGTATTTTATAGTCCATGGCCTCTTCTCAAAGCTCAAACAATGCCATTGTTTGAGCATTTGAAAAATGATTTGTCAGTGCAAATGCATGAAGAATCCTAAAAGCTCTAACAGTATTTTAGCCCCACCCTCTCCATATAATCCCAGGAATAATCTCCACATCCTGCCTGCTACTAGGAAGGAGGACTGCCCAAAAGAAAACAGGAGTCTTCGGCAACTTGTGGAGGGGAGATGGAGAGTATGGCCCAAAGTACCGGTACTCCTCCTCCGCTGCTAACCCGCCTCTCCATCACACTGTCTACTGTGGTCTATATAGTTGAAAAGTGCAATTTGGGATGCAGTGCCACCATAGTGACTAAATGTGGCGCTGTTGTGTGGAGTCCACACAACATGACAGGCATTTAGCTAGATTGTAAGCTTGCAGCAGGGCCCTCTTACCTCCAAGTCTGTCTGTTGTTATCCAGTTTGTTTTATCACTGTTGTACACAATTGTAAGGCGCAACGGAATCTGCTGCGCTATATAAGAAACTTCATAAGTAAATAAATAAAATGTATCTTTTGCATGCAGGGTAACTATGAAGTAACTTTGAAGAGAAAGCAATGGTCTGTCCTCATAAACAAGAAAATAAAGGTAAAACTTCTAGTCATCCAGAAGTCTGGTACCATAAGACAGCAGCAGTGTCAGAGCCTAGCACAGTAGACTGAGGGTAGTAACCAGCCCACTATGGCCCTTATTCTGAACTAGGCGGTACGGCCCGTGTGCGGCCGTACCGCCGATGTTTTCACTCTGCACATGCGCAGAGGTCACTCTGCGCATGTGCAGGCGAAATCGCCGCACACAAATTTTATACGCCGCAAAGGGGGCGTATAGGGGCGTGAGGGGCTTAATACCCTCATTTCCCTATGCATACGCCCCGCGTTTCATGGGCGTTCCCATGCAAACGCGGGGCGTATGCATGGTAATGAGGCTATGACGCCAGTGATGGGGGCGGAAAGCTGACATCGCCGGATATCAGCTCTCCACCCCCATACAAGCTTTCACACGGACGATTGTCCGTGTGGTCTAAGCTTGCGTGAGCGGGGGGAGCGTGCGGCCCTGCCTTCGATGGTCGTCGACCATCGAATGCAGGGGGCAGCTCCCACCATGGTGGAGGCGTACGCCCCACCATTTTCATGCGGATCGCCAGCCGTCCGCGTACGGACGGCCGTGGCGATCCGTCTTGTAGGCGGGGATTGGTTTGTGCGGCCGGAGCAACGTATGCGGCTCCGGCCGCATAGATCAGAATAAGGGCCTATATGAGGTGAGACACAGACAGTATGTTTGTCCATGAGGGGCCAGCAGTGTCGACACACTGTGAAACTGATCTCCATCACTGAGCAAGTAACACAGCTGTGTGCAGATGTTGCACCTATCTGGCATTATGGACATGGATCTCCAACTCACACACTCCACTTAGCCGCTTTGCAGACCTAAAAATTAGTCTTCCCCATATGTTGAATCAATACAGGAAGAAACATGTTGCTTTCAAGTCCACAATCATCCAATATTATACATAAACATTAACCATTGGGACTCCCTCCTCCAAAGCTCCCTCTTCAATGCACCAGGCCTCTTCAGACTATGCACTGGATTGGCATACATGTCATGAAGCCACATTCAGGCCTTTTCTGTGCATGTGTTGGACATAATGTGGAGATGCTTAGGGAAGACATCGCATGGTAGTGACAGTGATGCTGGCATCGCAACATCCTTTGCATTGACATGTAACCACAAAGAAATTAGTCAATGTAGCACATGTGCAGTGGTGCTGTTGGGGCATCCAGAGAAGGGCTGATTCTTGCTAATTTTACTCCCAGTGTAATGGGTGGGTGTTCGAGCCAAACAAGTCTCCAGCAGCAATGGGCGATCCACGTCCCCCCCCCATGTCGGGATTTCGGCGTTCGGGATTCCGCCGTCGGGATTTTGAACGCCGGGATCCCGACCGCCGGCTTTTCATGCCGTATCCCCTAACACTTTTGCCCTCAGCTGTATTAGTTTTTGTTTTGCAAGATTTAAGTTGGGGCAGTAGTCTTAATCAGATACAACACTGTCACATATACTTACGAAAAATGTGATGTAAATGACTGGCGTTTGTTTCATTGCCCATGTCCTATAAAATGAGGCAACTTGTCTCAAGCGACGTTCTATGGAACAGAACTGTTCAAATGTCAAGCCAATCATGAAGATGAAAGTAACTGAAGGACTGGACCTATTTAAACATCTTAGGTCAGCTTTTGGACAGAAAGGTTGTCCGCTGAGTAGCAATAAATGCGGTTTATAGCTATTCTAGAACTGGCTGCTGGGATAGGGTAAAAACCGAAAGGGTCCAGACCCTGAACGCAGGAACAGATGGCGGCAAAAATCTTAGCTATGGTGGATATACTGTAGCTGAGTGCTGCCGTGTATGTACAAACACATATGTTTGCTCCCACCTGTAGCACACAAGCTGCCGAAAAGGAAGTGTCCCCATTATGAAATATGTATTCCCATATATTGGAGGGCTACAATTATTATTACTGAATGTTATTAGGGATGTACATGGTTTATTTTATTTGTTAATTTATATTTTTTATGTTAAAAAGAGGGGCTTGTTTCTCAGCACGGGATGCGGTCATTCGTCAGACTGCATTTAGGTCTACAGTCATTAGGTCGACCCCACTAGGTCGACTGGCAGGAAGGTCGACCTGACTTAAGGTCGACATGGGCCAAGGTCGACATGACTTAAGGTCGAATTTGCATAAAGGTCGACATGAGGAAGGTCGACTGGTCATAAGGTCGACATGGGTTTTTCACTGTTGTTTGAGCCGACATGTGCCGACAGGCGGTATTTCATGCCCTACCATCCACTAGGGCGTGGTGGGAGAATAAAATAGTGTGCCGAGCGCAGCGAGGCACCGTGCCTGAAGCATAGCGAGCGATGCGAGGGTCCGATTCTCATTGCCAACTGTGTCCATGTCGACTGTGTCGACATTCGGATAAAAAACAGTGAAAAACCTATGTCGACCTTATGACCAGTCGACCTTCCTCATGTCGACCTTTATGCAAATTCGACCTTAAGTCATGTCGACCTTGGCCCATGTCGACCTTAAGTCAGGTCGACCTTCCTGCCAGTCGACCTAGTGGGGTCGACCTAATGACTGTAGACCTAAATGCAGTCTGACGAATGATCCCATTCCCTCAGCAGTGTTTATTTTACATTTATTTATGAAAGCGCTGCAGAAGTGTGCGCCTTATATAAATAACTGGTGATAAATACATTTATTTATTAAATTGCTACTTTTATTGACCTAATGACTCTTTGGATGACCCACATGCTCTGTCCATTCCTTATGGTGCATACACACTGAAAGACATTGGTGACCAATTTTGTACTTCCCCAGTGTCCTCAATGAACAGTTTGACGAAGACAACTAATGATGAATGATCTAGATAGACTCCATAGCTTTTTTGAAAGATATCCGAATTTGACAACCTTGATGAACAACCTGCAGGTACGCGCATAGTTGTTCATCGTTCGTAGCATACACACTAAACGTTATTTTGACCAATATCATTCAGAAGGTCCAAAATTAATGATATTGGTCAAAAAAATTGTAGTGTGTATGCACCTTTAGTCCGTCCATGCAAGCTCAAAGAACCTGCCCCTGCATTTTATCAGATTCTGTACACATAGGAGAAAGGCTAACTTGGTTACAGCACCATATTATGCCCATATTATGCCCAGGACTGCGTCATTTGTGTAGCAGCCTTGTGAAGGTTTCTTTTGATGTTTTAATGCAGCTGAGCTCTCCCTGAAATACTTAATTTATTGTCACATGAACAATTTAGTGCACAGTGTAATACATACAGTTAAAGGCCAGTTTACACTTTGAGATTTAATTGTCTAAAAAAAAAGTCACTGCATCACTATAGGAAGATCATTGATTTCACCTGGTTGCATCTAAAATTACAAAAGACTAATAGATGATGGTACTCTTTACCTAGAACGGCGCCCACGATGTCCATCGCGGTCATCGGGGGTAAAAAATCGCGGCCATCGCATGCACTAAAAAAACGGGTGTGACGCGATGCCCGCGATGCCCGCAGGGATCAATGTTAAAAGTGAGATTGGACGCGATTTTACTGTTCAATGCCTCAATGCCCGCGATTTTTCCATAGGAAACAATGTTAAATGGGCCACAGAGCCCTAATAGTCCCCCTGAAGTCTGAAATGGCCCCCACAATTGTTAACGCCACCCCACGATCAACGTGAACCCGAAGCGTGGCGAGCGGCGGCGGTACGCGTCCTCCGACCTTTTCATACCCCCACTATCCACGTCGGCGTGGAGTTGAGAATAGAATAGTGTGGCGAGCGCAGCGAGCCACCGAGCCCGAAGCGTGGCGAGCGGACGCGGATACCTGTGAAGCCCGCAAAGGGACGCGTTTACCTGTGAAGGTATCCGCGTCCCCTCGCCACGCTTCGGGCTCGGTGGCTCGCTGCGCTCGCCACACTATTCTATTCTCAACTCCACGCCGACGTGGATAGTGGGGGTATGAAAAGGTCGGAGGACGCGTACCGCTGCGCTCGCCACGCTTCGGGTTCACGTTGATCGTGGGGTGGCGTTAACAATTGTGGGGGCCATTTCACACTTCAGGGGGACTATTTGGGCTCTGTGGCCCATTTAACATTGTTTTCTATGCAAAAATCGCGGGCATTGAGGCATTGAACAGTAAAATCGCGTCCAATCGCACTTTTAACATTGTTCCCTATGGGAAATCGCGGGCATCGCGTCGCACCCGTTTTTTAGTGCATTTGATGGCCGCGATGGGCGCCGTGCTAGGTAAAGAGTACCTAAATGATTATAGTAATTATAACAATGCTATCGGTACTTGTTTCCTATCTGGGCGCCCGCTACGTTAATTGCGCACCATGCTATTCTCCGTATAAAAATCGGATCGCATCACATCGGATACCACAAATGCACATACACGATATTGAACGATGCGATGCGATCCGATTTCGTTCCCGCTTTTATGGTTGGCCCATAGGATGGCCCATCTGTAACACTACTGTATTTATTTACCCTTCAAAGCCCTCCCCTTGTGACATCTGCACAGAAACACAGTATTGACGTCAACCCGAAGCGTGGCGAGCGGCGGCGGTACGCGTCCTCCGACTTTTTCATACCCCCACTATCCACGTCGGCGTGGAGTTGAGAATAGAAAGTGTGGCGAGCGCAGCGAGCCACCGAGCCCGAAGCGTGGCGAGCGGACGCGGATACTTCACAGGTATCCGTGTCCCCTCGCGGGCTTCACAGGTATCCGCGTCCCCTCGCCACGCTTCGGGCTCGGTGGCTCGCTGCGCTCGCCACACTTTCTATTCTCAACTCCACGCCGACGTGGATAGTGGGGGTATGAAAAAGTCGGAGGACGCGTACCGCCGCCCCTCGCGGGGCTCGCTGCGCTCGCCACGCTTCGGGTTGACGTCAATACTGGGGTGGCGTTAACAATGGAGGCGCATTTTAAACCATCAGGGGGGGTTTCCTATACAAATCGTGGGTTTGCGGGGTTATTACATTGAAATCAATGTAAAATCGGGTCTCAGGGACCATTTAACATTGATTCCAATGTAAAAATCTGGTTCATCGCGTCACCGCATGCGATGCGAACCGATTTAAAATGAAATCGGATCGGATCGGATAGCATCGTATGCCATCGTACATCATCGAGTACCAAATCCGATGCGATCCGATATCATTACGGTGCCGTACGTAGAAAATCTGGGCGCCCAGATAGGAAACAAGTACCGTCCTATCTATAATTATATAGATATGTAAACAAGACAATGATGGCTATTTGCTATATAGTTAAAATATTACCCTAAAGCTTATCGGGGCTAAGGAAGCCCTTGTTGTTCAGATAAAAATCCATGCTACCACTTCTAAATTTCAGTATAAACAACAATACAGCCAAGGGCTAGTATCTGGCAAATCGGTCAGTAATTCCACACTACAGTACAGTACAGTACTATTATTATTATTTCTATTACTAACCGTGTCTGAAGACTCTTTATTCTGCATAACATGTCCAAATGGCCAGCAGAGTATTGCTCAATTACATCTTTCACATCATAAGGGCGTAAGGTCTCCTTAAATTTCCTCTTTGCTACATGGAACTTCATGATTCTGTAGAGAAATGAATTAGTTATTGTCACTATTTCCTATCACATCATTGTAAGGGTAAGGTATGAATACGTCCCGGGACCTGTCTAGAGAAGACGGCACATTTTTCATTAGATGTTACCTAATTTTTCCTTTAGGTTAACTAAAAAAAAAAAAAAAGCCCCCCTCACTGAGCTAATATCATACATCATATACAGCACATTATGAATTTCACAGGACCTGTAAACAATACAAAATAGGGGCAAATGTCATAGGCTGCAGTATGTTGCTAAGTTTGCCACAAGAATTAAATAAGCAATTTTTTTTTTCAATTGCAGCTTTTAAAATTATGTCTACACCTCTGACATTTTGCAGCTATCTGCAATTTGCAGGCTATTGCATTTATCACACAAGTATGTCTCAAGAGAGGGTATATGGAAAACATATTGGCATATATTCAATGCCGTGGGCGAGCGGTGACTGCGAGCAGGACTTTTTGCTCGCAGTCACCGCTCACCCTGTCAGTATTCAACTGACCCCCCCTCATACGCAAATTCCCTCTCGCTCCGTTTTTTGAGCGGCCGGCGAGCGGCTGGCGTATGTGCCTCCAAAAACTGCGAGAATCGAGGCTAATTACAGCGAGTTTGCTGCACTAGCCGCAGCTCTCGCAGTTCAGGGGAATTCTGTGACGGCGAGGATTCCCCCAGAACGTTGCATAGTGCGAACGGCCGACGCAGGGTTTAAACTGCGAGGATCACTGGTTTTCTGTGATCCTCGCAGTTTAACCCCCTCGCCGGCCGCTTGCACCAGCATTGAATACCTGCCACTGTCTTTCTACTGTACATTGGGCCTCATTCAGACCATGGGGGTCATTCTGATCTGTTTGATCCCCAGCGTATCTGCACCAGGGAACGATGTTTGTCCTCTGCACATACGCATATTCGAATATGCGCAAGTGCAGGGCTGCTGTGCGGATGCTTTTGGAGACTTGCATAGTTGCCAAGGCTTTTGCACAGGGGGGAGGGGCTTGAGGCAGGCAGGTGGGGTTCGCAATGGGATGCCCAGCGTTTCTTGGGTGTACCCACGAAATAACTGTGCATCCCCATTTGATTGCAAGCAGGCAGCTGCCTGCCCGGGGATGGACAGCTGACATTACAGGAAGTCAGCCGCCCACCCCGTTATAGGGCAGCAAATGATTTCACCCTGTACGCACCCTTGCAAATGGATGTTTATGCAAAACATCCATTTGCAATGAGCAAGGAATTTACGCGCGAGGGCAGGCATTCACTCACTCAGGAGGCAGCGTTAGTTGACTTGCTAAGCAGCAAATTGACGCTGCTTAGCGAGTCAACCAGAATCAGGCCCCTTGTTCTCAAAATGAGCAAAGCCATATGCACTGCAGGTGGGGCGAGTTAGATTTTGGTGAGTTATTATGTTTCTGTGCAGGGTAAATACTGGTTGCTTTATTTTTACAGTGCAATTTACTGTAGATTTCAGTTTGAACACACTTCACCCAAATCTGACTCTCTCTGCAAAATGTTACATTCGCCCCACCTGCCGTGCACATGGTTTTGCCCATTTTTTGCAGTTCTGCACGATGATGTGGCTACTAAATAGCAGTGTTTTGTCTACTTGTCACTCTTCCTTGTACTTCATGAATTGTGTATTGCCTGACATGGTCATTTCATTCAGGCTAAAAGTTTTGTATAAACGCCACTAGAGGGCAGCAAAAGACCAAAGGAAAATAACAGTGCTATACTGTACGGTATATCTGACATGGAAAAAGACATTCTATTTTATCCATATATACTACAGAAATTATTTATTATATATTTACATATTTCTGGAAATATACAAAAAAATTGTTGCAAACCAAAAATTGTCAAAAAACATAAATATAGAAATTTCTAGATGTGCAGGTTCGGATTTACTTAGATTTACCCGGATTTACTAAATGTCAAATCTGGATCTTATTGGCTATCGTCTGTCACATGTTTTGGCTCTAATAAGATCCTGATTTTGAGATTTGAGAAAACCTGAAGCTGCACTGCTGGTAAACCCTTCACCTTTTAAAGGGGTTATATAATATTTTTGAATAACATTTGCTTTCATCCGAGAGCTCGCCTGTTGCATTTAATGACATGTGCACAACCCCTTTATGTATGGGACACTTTTATATGGAGCCTCATTAAAAAGTGAATAATTGCTGTGTGTGATGGCAATCACCGTATATTACTGAGTAGGCTAGAACATACTACTATATATACTACTGTGCATGGGAATTCATTTTAAGGTATGTTTTAGGAATGAAAGGAGTCATCTATAAACGTATTTAAGAATCGTGGATAAAACAGCTAAATAGGTTGCAATGTTATAGGTTGCAATATTCCTGATTGAAAAATCTGGACAAATGAGACCATGTCCCAGATCTTCACAAACCATGCCTTGCCCTGTCCAAATCATGTCCACCTCCATTTTAAGATGCATTTAATGTTCCAAAAATCGGGACTATTGTCAAGATGAAAATAAATGATGTCATTTCAACTTCTCATGGAATCTATTTATGAAATAGCCTGGAAAAGTCGTATTTTTCACATCTCATTATGAAATAAATGTTGAGGCAACTGAACGATGCTCAGTAAGCATAAACTTGGCCCATCTATTCTGTACTGCGTATGCATGACCCTTCATGCCAGGTACACAAGGGCACTGTGCTGGTAGCCTAGTCTTGTACTTCCAGGTGCAGATTCCTTCTAAACTTATTATTATTATTATTATTATTATTACATTGGTTCTTTATAAAAATTTGAGCTTAGTAACTTTTAACATGGCTCTATCATAGGATGACAGTTCTGCAGCAATTCAGTTTGACACAGTTCTACCTCTTGCTCAGAAACAGAGGTCTGTCGAGTACTGAAGTTAGTTAGTACTGAAGTTAGTCAGTACTGAAGTTAGTATGGGCCTTATTTAGGCTCAGTTGTACTTTTGCAAGACTGGCAGCAGCAGTAGTGTGTGTGTGGGAGGGTGCCCAGCACAGGGCAAGGCTGCCCCAGATACCCGGTCCCTCCATGCTATGTGCCCGCAAAGTTTTGTGGGCACATCACTACTGTGTGAGTGCTTCACTACAAAGCAAAACTGGCAGCTCCTTGGCTGCGTAGCTTACCTGTGTAGCCAAGCACTAGTCGGCCATGTTTCGGGTCACAGCGGCTGCATTTGGCATAAGGCAGCTGCCATGGACCTCCCCCGAAGTGGCACACTACACCTGCGTTTTCTTGCCATTCCCCCTATACAGGGACGCCTATACAGGGACGCCGATTTATATTTTTTCCGGTGGGTGCTCCCGCCCCCACAGACTACACCCCCCCATACACACACACACTACCACCCCACCCCCCGGGACTCACCCGCAGCCGCCGCTGGGGATCCTGGATCCAGCGGGGTCCCAGCAGCGGATATGCTGTCAGCAGCAGGGTCCCTGCAGAAAATGGGAACTAGCAGTGGTATTAATACCGCTACTAGTTCCCATCCAACGCAGGGACCCCCGCTGATGACAGCATATCCGCTGCTGGGACCCCGCTGCCGTGGCCCGTGCCGTGGGTGCTCCACAATTTCCGTGGGTGCTCGGGCCCCGGAGCACCCATGGTTTCGGCGCCTATGCCCCTATAAATGGTATGTACTTTGATGTAATACTCACTATAAAGTTACAAAATGGTGCAGTTGAGAAGCAGGATGACAACTGTTCATCTGAAGTTTCACAAAATGGGAATCCATGTCCTGATCCGGATTAAGCCTTCAGGGACAGGGCTGCCATCAGAAATTGTGGGGCCTGGTACTGACAACATAGGCAGACCCCTCTAGGTGGTCAGAACTGTGACTAATGTAGGTGGACTTTGGGGGTGGGTGTTATTATAACATATAAATCTATGATACTCCAGCTCTGCCTCAGCTACCTCAGTATATATAAATACCCTCATGGCAGCTCCATCTAACTCACATAGACACACATACCCCAACCATCTTCCTCTCACATACATATACTTAGGTCTGCCCCAGCCACCTCCCTCTGACACACACATATACCCCAGCCCAGCCACCTACCTGTCACAGATAAGCCTTGCCTTACAACTGCCAACTGGAGATTCCCAGTGAGATAGTAGTTCTGTTTGAATCCTGCAGACATAAAAGTACCTTATCTCTGCCTACCATTAACTCTGTTGCTTCCTAGTGTTCCTACAGTATGTGATAGTTTGCATTTATTAGTCTGTATTGTCGGTTTGTCTCTTCCATTATGGTGGCCATTTATATAATTATATACTTGTACACAGTTATAGAGGGGACCTAGGCCTCCTGTCTGTCTGGGCTCAGGACAAGAGTCCCAGCAGTCCCTCATCGATAATGGTGCAAACAAAAGATATACATAACTTATGACCAGGCACTGATATGTTCAACACATGTGGTGCCTCTCTGCCGTTTTATATACCGATGGTACCATGCGGGGGCGAAATATTGATATAGTGAAGTACAGTTGGGTACAACAATATTTTAATAAACACAAAACAATTTCTGGTGGGTTACATTCAGATCCTCCAGATGTATGAATGACAATGTAAAATTCAAGTAAAACAATGATATTTCAAAAATCCATGTAGGGAGCCTCTTATTGACTCAAAGGTAGAGAAATTACCAGATATGTTGGAACTGATCGCCAGTTCAAATAGCACATGTCAGTCCCGGGGCAAATCACAGGTCTCAGGTCCCGGCACCTCTCTCCTGAGTCAACCAGACGGTACTCCCAGTTTCGACTCCTGCTGGAGTCTTTTTCAAGGTCTCAAGTGGTGTCCACACCACCTGAGACACGTGATTTTCCCAGAGATCTGCCCCACGATCGCATGTCATTTTATAGGGTGTTTGATGGCATGACATTAGGTATACAATCATATGATTGTATGTCCCAAAAAATAGGGTTAACGCACCCCCCACTATCCACGCCAACCCAAAGCGTGGTGAGCGGTGGCAGAACGCGTCTTCCGACTTTTTCATTACCCCACAATCCACGTCGGCGTGGGGTTGATTTATATAGTGTGACGAGCCCAAAGCGTGGCAAGCGGACGTGGAATACATGTAAAGTAATCCACGCCCCCACGTGGGGCTCGCTGCGCTCGCCACACTTTGGGCTCGGACACTATATAGAACCAACTCCACGCTGACGTGGATAGTGGGGGGTGCTCGCCATGCTTCAGGTTAGAGGGGATAGTGGGGGGATGCATTACATCTATTTTTGGGACATACAATCATATGATTGTATACCTAATGTCATGGCATTGTACACCCTATAAAATCGTATGCAATGCAATATTGTGGTGTCAAGTAAAAATTTCAAATTACATGAAAAAATTGCAGCCATGCGATGCGATACGATTTCCCTATGGTGCCGTACGTAGAAAATCTGGGCGCCGTGCTAGGAAACAAGTACCATATCCCCCCCCCCCAGGGTCATAAGATCAGCGCCTGGTCATAAGTTATGTATATCTTTTGTTTGCACCATATTCTATGAGGGGGCAAAGGGAAAACCCTCCATATACAACTAGGTAGGCTGCTGTGCGCAATGTTGGGGAGCACCAAACTGTTTTGTGTACCTCATCGATAATGGCCCTGTTCAGGGGGCCCAGCACCCTTTCCTCTGGTCAGCGCTGCTCCCCTGACTGTTTCTGCTGTATGTGTGTTTCCACCCCTCACAAATCCATGAGGTAACAGTAGCGCAGGTCCTACATACACTCCTGCATTGGGGGCAGACTTCAGAGCCTCTTCTCATGCATCGTGTATTCCCGGCTATAGAAATCTTACGACCCTGTACACGTTTTATGTGTGCATGTTATGCTCCAGCCAGGCACAGTTGCTTGTGAGTAATCAAAACAGAGCATGTGTCATGGTTTCCTTTTTAAAAGCATGGTGTAATTTGCCTGTCAGTGTGGGACTGAAGGTGCCCCTATATTATGATCAACATTATGTGCATTACACAACCTACCGGTATTTTCTCTTTCTCTTCTAAGAGTGGAACTGTGACACATGAAATAAAGACATCCCTTATGCACTCTTATTCTTGTCACTTGCTTTAAACAGATTACAGCAGTGGTCACCCTGGGGGACCTTAGGACACTTGCAGGGGGGGCTTGGGTTGAGGTCCAAGACCAACTCAAATTGTTCAATAAAACATGCAAAACCAGTGCCTGTGGCTTCTAATCCTAAAATAGGTAGACAACTAGAAGTGAATTGTGTCTCTCACCACATAACTCATTCTGGGAAAATGATGAATTGCACAGGTTCTGTTGCTGGCTGACTTCAAACCTGCACACACATGGTTTTACTCAACCATAGAACCTGTGCAATTCATAAGTTTAAAGGGATAGTATTGTAAGCCTAATAGAAGTAGCAGTGTTTTTCAATACTTATTTGCCTGTACAAGAACCATCAGAGCCTTGCTTGCATAATTTTTCAAACACCTTCCCTTCACTTGCGGCTAAGCATAACCATTTTGCCACTTTTTGGGCTATGCAAGCTGCTTTTTTAATGCACTGTAAAACGGCGTGGGGTCCCCCCCCACGGGCATAACCAGCCCCAGACTCAAATAGTCCTGGTTCAAAAAAATCAGGAAACAAACCAAGTTGGGGTTCCCTGTATTGTTTAAACCAGCACCAGGCCCAAGGGCTGGTCCTGGTTTCCAAAATATGGGGGACAATACGAGTAGGGGTCCCTCGTATTTTAAGAACCGGCACCAGGACCAACCAGCCAGCAGGGTAATGCCACAGCTGGGAGACACATACTATATAATGTCCCGCGGCCAAAGCATTACCCCGGTTAGCCTGGGCAAGGGACCTGGGGGAGTGGAGACCCCCCAATGAAGGGGTCCCTCCCTCCAGCATTTACCTACCCAGGCTGAAGCCTGAGGCTGTCCCCGGTACCCCTTGGCTGTGGGTACCGGGCTGATAAATGTGTAAAAAATAGAATAAACTATTGTATATTGCTGTGGAACTATGAGTCCCAGCAAGCCTCCCCCACATTAAAGAGCCCTTTCATACTGATACTTCCCTATCTTGACCCCATAGGTAGGTAACCGTCCATCCGTGCTGTCCTGAAGAAATCCATAGGGGTACCTGTGGAAGGAAATTATACCAGGTCCTCCGGCGTAGATCGGTCCTCTTGGTTCCAAAGTAGCATCCCTGTGTCTTGGCAAAACAAAACGGAGCCAGCAACTAAGGAAGGAGCCGCACGATGACGTGGCTGCTAGGCGGGCAATAGTGGCATATATCCTTCATATATCTTAAATATCAACTTAAAACACTTTCGCACTTGCATCTGTTAATCTCTTACACTCCCTTATACAACATTTCTCCTATGCTGCTGACCCCTTATGGAATTCCCAATATAAAAACATTAAACATTCTCTGAGAAATCATCTCTTCACTAGAACTTCCTCTACTCACACACAACACACATTATTTTACCCCACAACTATTAAACACACCAGTTTGTCTTCACAACTTTCCCTTTTCTAGACAGCTCATAAATAATAAACATTTGAAAGAAATAGCTGGTGCTGGAAATATAGGGCCAAGACAGATAATAAGCCATCTCCGGTGAGGCAAATGACTGATACTGTAGGTCCCCCTTCTCAAATTGCCAAAATAGCTATGTAATGTGGCTCTGATCAAAGTTGCCATTTCCTTAGTATTCGCAGCGCGTTTCTTTACAGTCTGAAACATTCCACTTCTTGGGTTTCTATACAATATACATATAGCCTATATGTTGGTCTAATCAAATTTCACCATAATTAAAAGTGCAGACTCAATCATTTTGTCCTGTTATTGGTGGGCTCATCTTGCTGTCACACCATTTTTATTAAAGGAACTACACATATATAGACATGCATATGCAGGGCCGCCGAGAGGTATGCTGGGCCCCGGTTAAATTTTAGGGGTGTGTCCTAATCGCAGGAGGCGTGACCACCTCCCACAATTAGGCCACCCCCCCAATGTTTATGGGAGGTGAAAAACACTTTAAAGTCTGGGTGGACTGTTATTGTCCCCCTCTCAGCAGCAGCAGCAGCACACACCTACAGCATGTGCTGCGCTGACAGCAGGCTCAGCATGAGCTCTCACGCTGTCAGTAAGACGCTCATGCTGAGCCTGCTGTCAGCACATGCTGTAGGTGTGTGCTGCTGCCCGGGGGGGGAAGGGGGGGAGTCGGACCAGGGCCCCCGCCATGCCCCTCCAGCATGCCCAGGCCCAGGTAATTAGTACCTGCTTCCCCCCCTGTCAGCAACCCTGTGCAAATGCAATGTATATGTGAGGGACTCGTCTCTGAACCCAAAAAGTGTAGCAAAGCATTTTTAAAGTTTGTCCCACTCCCAGAATTTCTTTTATTGTGTTGATTGGACATACTATTTCTATTTTTTGGTGTTTATGTTTGTACAATAAACGTATTTTATCGTTAACGTGTCATGACCCTGTACTTCAAGCATCACCTATATTGTTTGTTCTTTGGAAAGAGAAGTGGCATTCTCCTTTTTTTGCCAAGGGCTTGCATAAGAAACAAGACTATCACAGTGATTATAGATAATCAGTTTACGGAACCTTTTTTGTGTGATAATAATGCTGAGTTTTTTTCTTTAATAAAAATTAAAGATCATACACCAAGATCACACTGGATTTATAACTGGCCAATCAACAATCTCCAGTCTCACAAAATATAGATGATGATAACATGTTGGTGTCTCTTAATACCATAACCCCTTAAGCCCCACCATCCTTTTAAGCTGCGGTATGTCTCTTGAAAGAACCAACTACATTTAAATTGAAAGCTTATTTCGTGCAACTCATTTTAGTAATTGCAGTATTACAAAATATAAAATGTGAGTTCTGCATTGGGTTTGCCACGGAAGCTAGATGATAATGGTCTTTCTTTAGATGTAGTGGGTGACAGAGGAGACAGCTGATTCATCATTTTCCTGTAACTTTGCATAAATAGATTACTGATAATAGAGATCTATTACTAGTTGCTATATCCCCCATACTCTGAAATCCCCCCCCCCCCCCAATGATTAATTAAATAGGTACTTGTTTCCTAGCACGGCCACACCGATATCAATCTTGAGAGTCTTGAGCATCGCGTCGCATCGGTGGTTTTTTTGTATGGTAACGATGCTCCCGACCGATAAGATACCCCCGATATAGTTATGTACTCACGATGTGTTTTTTTCGCGTCGGTTTTTCATATCGGCATCTTGTTGATTGAGTCGTGGCCCTTTTAATTGTGTACCCCCGACCGACGCGATACTACCGATTTACTTTTTTTCTCACGATCTCTCTATTAAATCGCGTCGGTCGCGTCGCATGTTTAAGTAAAACTCCCCGATGCTCACGATGCACACGATTTTCATCTGTCCCATTGGCCCAACGATTTTCCCGCTGTTTAGGCCCTTTTTAATAGGCCCAATTAATCTATATAGTCCGACCCCCTATAAAATCTACCTAGTAACATATGTTTTAATGTGTTGGAGTGTGTGTTTCTATGTCAATATGAAATCTTCCCTCTGTAATCTGCTCAGTTACAGCATCAATGTCAATATTTATTGTGATAGTCCGGCCCCTTACTTTGACAGCCCCTTCTGTTCTTTTTTCCCCTACTGTCTTTGTGGGTTTGTCTCGGTAGGAGTGAGACGTGTATTCAGTTGCTGGTGATTTCTTGGCTGATTGATCCTTTGTTGGTGATATCTCCCTGATTGATCTTGTGCTTTGAATACTATTTGCTGTTGTTCGTGAGCCTTGTGCTGCGGATTGCTGCTGTTCCAGTGGATTATTGCTGATCCTGATTATTCTGCGATTGATTTCTGCTGATCCTGACCCTGAGCCGTGCTGATCGTTAGTCCTGAGCTGTGGATTGGTCTGCTGTGGAGTGCTCTGTGGGTGATTTCAAGACCTCTGAGATGGCTGAGGTGAATATGTTCTCACTGCCTACAAGTGAGGAGGAGGCAGTGGCGTTTCTGCAGCGCCATCATCTGCTGCCATCAGAGGCTACATGCGACAATGGTCATCCGATGCGGCTGAATTTGAAGGAGACCATGTGGCGCTGTAACGTGAGGGACTGCCGTTTGAAGAGGAGTCTGAGAGCAGGACTGTTCTTTCCTGGCTGTCGTTTGCCTTTCGCAACGCTGGTCCGCTTCATATTTTCCTGGGTGGAGGAATATACCAGCATTGACTACTGCGAGAAGAATTTGTCCCTCTCTAAGAAGACGGCTGTCCTGTACAACAAGTATATGAGGGAGGCCTGCCTGCTGGACCTCATGGCGCAGCCGCAGCGCCGGATCGGAGGTCCCGGCATGATTGTCGAGGTGGATGAGACCCTCTTCGTCAAAAGGCAAGCCAATGTTGGCCGAGTACTGCCTCAGCAATGGGTATTTGGTGGCATATGCAGAGAAACTGGCCAATGTTTCGCCACCAAGGTTGCCACTCGGGACGCCAACACCCTCATGCAAGCTATCCTGCAGTTTGTGGAGCCGGGCTCTCATGTGTATACTGATTGCTGGAGAGCCTACAGTACAGCCCAGCTGAATGCTGCAGGATATGAACATGCCCAGGTCAATCACCGTTATAACTTTGTAGACCCTACAACAGGGGTACATACCCAGAATGTTGAACGGATGTGGGGGGCATGTAAGTGGCGGAATAAACGCCACAGGGGCACCGCCAGGCATATGCTCCAGAGTTATCTTGAAGAATTCATGTGGCGGAAGAGCCTGGGACAAGAGAATCCTTTTGCCCGCATACTAATTGCCCTGACTTTATTGCCCAAGGACTCTTGAGATTTACCCCCATTTCTGTTTCCCCCATTAATGCTCATGTCATATGTTTTGTTTGCCATTGATTATATACAGTTTTTATATTTTCATTTCAAAAGTAAATTTTCAAAAATGCTTTTAAAACACTTGTGTTTCTTGTCTCAGGTGAATGATTTGTGATGGATGAATGCTATGGAGTCACACCACCACTATCCAAATAATTTTTGGAGCGCGGTGAGTGTAGTGGAGCACTAAGTCAAAATCGTGGTAAGCGCAGCAAACCCCAAGAAGCGTGTGTGGGTTATTAACATTATAATTTTCATAGGCTTCTGGGGCTTGGGGCCCTCACCATGGTTTGGACACAGAGAACCACTTTTTTTAAGCATACTAAGCATGATCAACTTGAAGTTGACATGTTTAGTCGACATGTCGACATGATACACATGTTGACATGTTTAAAAGCATATCGCGTCGGCCGCAATGTACTGTGAGCTTAACAGCTCAATGCTGCCGACCGACGTGACATGTACTTGATTAAGCACTGTATAGTGCTTAATCAAGATCTTAACATGTCCGTCGCGTCGGGGCCGTTTTACAACGGCTCCGACCGACGCGACCGATCAGTATAAGCACTATACAGTGCTTAATACTGTTCTTAACATGTCCGTCGCGTCGGGAGCATTTTACAATGGCTCCGACCGACGCGACCGATAAGTATAAGCACTATACAGTGCTTAATACTGTTCTTAACATGTCCGTCGCGTCGGGGGCATTTTACAATGGCTCCGACCGACGCGACAGATCAATTGCGAAGTAACTCCCTGTATTACGCGCTACACCGTCAATATACAAAGAAATATCGCGTCGGTCGGTCTTATGCATTGTCGTGAGCGTAACATCACCGCCCGACCGACGCGATTTTTCTGCCTGCCGGAAAAAAAGCGCCAAAAGCACTCTGGGGAAGGACATCAGCAGCCATTTTGATGGTAATCAGTGAGCACTACGCAGCAGCTGTGTCTGTCTCCCTGCCCCTGCATAAAACAGTAAGTAGATTTACAGACTTACTGAGCATAGGTGGGCCTTTGGGTTTGTGAACAATATATACAGGCTTAGGAGGGTGGGGGTGGGGTGGGGGGGGGGATTTGGAGGGGTAGGGGCGCTTACTGTGGTTATACATGTGTCCTTCATATATCATTTGTTTGAGGATTAGGGGTTTATCATTGGCTGAATAGAGTGGATAATGCTTATGTTCAAGGGGTAGTGCTTATCTAAATAGCTATAAAGTGTTTATGTGCAGTAGTTTATGAAGTGTATGACTTTAGTGTCATGGCAATAATGATAATATGGATAACACAGGTTTATGTGCAGAGAATATCATGTGCCTGGAAATGATGTACTGTGTGTTATAATACATACAAAATAGTCTGTTGTTTCTGATAGTAATGCATGGTGACATAGACTGTAATGATTTCTTGGTACATATTTGTTAAATAGAGCAGTTTGAGGTGTGTTGTGCTTGTTATTGAAATGGTGCAGCAGGCAGTATGCTGTGTCTACTTTATAGTAATGTGCATGTAAAGTGGTTGGTAATTGAAGTGTGAAATGGACCCCACAATTGTTAACACCACCCCCACTATCCACGTGAACCCGAAGCGTGGCGAGCGCAGCGAGCCCCGCGAGGGGCGGCGGTACGTGTCCTCCGACCTTTTCATGCCCTACTATCCACGTCGGCGTGGAGTTGAGAATATAATAGTGTGGCGAGCGCAGCGAGCCACCGAGCCCGAAGCGTGGCGAGCGCAGCGAGCCCCGCGAGGGGACGCGGATACTTTCACAGGTAAGCGCGTCCCCTCGCGGGCTTCACAGGTGTCCGTGGTGATGTGGACACCTGTGAAGCCCGCGAAGAGACGCGCTTACCTGTGAAGGTATCCGCGTCCCCTCGCGGGGCTCGCTGCGCTCGCCACGCTTCGGGCTCGGTGGCTCGCTGCGCTCGCCACACTATTATATTCTCAACTCCACGCCGACGTGGATAGTAGGGCATGAAAAGGTCGGAGGACGCGTACCGCCGCCCCTCGCGGGGCTCGCTGCGCTCGCCACGCTTCGGGTTCACGTGGATAGTGGGGGTGGATTTGTATGTCATTCCAGTTTGATTATTGATTTTTTTTTATCTGTTTTGTGGAATTGCAGTTGCGGTTATCGGTGAATTAACACCTGAAAGGAATCTAATTCCATTTTTGCAGAGAATAATGTGAGTTGTGCTTAAATTGTGCTTCTAATTAATTTGTTAATGTACCCAAAATGACTTTTTTTCACAGTGTACCAGCCCCACTATCCACGTGAACCCGAAGCGTGGCGAGCGCAGCGGTACGCGTCCTCCGACCTTTTCATGCCCTACTATCCACGTCGGCGTGGAGTTGAGAATATAATAGTGTGGCGAGCGCAGCGAGCCACCGAGCCCGAAGCGTGGCGAGCGCAGCGAGCCCCGCGAGGGGACGCGGATACATTCACAGGTAAGCGCGTCCCCTCGCGGGCTTCACAGGTGTCCGTGGTGATGTGGACACCTGTGAAGCCCGCGAAGAGACGCGCTTACCTGTGAAGGTATCCGCGTCCCCTCGCGGGGCTCGCTGCGCTCGCCACGCTTCGGGCTCGGTGGCTCGCTGCGCTCGCCACACTATTATATTCTCAACTCCACGCCGACGTGGATAGTAGGGCATGAAAAGGTCGGAGGACGCGTACCGCCGCCCCTCGCGGGGCTCGCTGCGCTCGCCACGCTTCGGGTTCACGTGGATAGTGGGGGTGGATTTGTATGTCATTCCAGTTTGATTATTGATTTTTTTTTATCTGTTTTGTGGAATTGCAGTTGCGGTTATCGGTGAATTAACACCTGAAAGGAATCTAATTCCATTTTTGCAGAGAATAATGTGAGTTGTGCTTAAATTGTGCTTCTAATTAATTTGTTAATGTACCCAAAATGACTTTTTTTCACAGTGTACCAGCCCCACTATCCACGTGAACCCGAAGCGTGGCGAGCGCAGCGGTACGCGTCCTCCGACCTTTTCATGCCCTACTATCCACGTCGGCGTGGAGTTGAGAATATAATAGTGTGGCGAGCGCAGCGAGCCACCGAGCCCGAAGCGTGGCGAGCGCAGCGAGCCCCGCGAGGGGACGCGGATACCTTCACAGGTAAGCGCGTCCCCTCGCGGGCTTCACAGGTGTCCGTGGTGATGTGAACACCTGTGAAGCCCGCGAAGAGACGCGCTTACCTGTGAAGGTATCCGCGTCCCCTCGCGGGGCTCGCTGCGCTCGCCACGCTTCGGGCTCGGTGGCTCGCTGCGCTCGCCACACTATTATATTCTCAACTCCACGCCGACGTGGATAGTAGGGCATGAAAAGGTCGGAGGACGCGTACCGCCGCCCCTCGCGGGGCTCGCTGCGCTCGCCACGCTTCGGGTTCACGTGGATAGTGGGGGTGGATTTGTATGTCATTCCAGTTTGATTATTGATGTTTTTTTTATCTGTTTTGTGGAATTGCAGTTGCGGTTATCGGTGAATTAACACCTGAAAGGAATCTAATTCCATTTTTGCAGAGAATAATGTGAGTTGTGCTTAAATTGTGCTTCTAATTAATTTGTTAATGTACCCAAAATGACTTTTTTTCACAGTGTACCAGCCCCACTATCCACGTGAACCCGAAGCGTGGCGAGCGCAGCGAGCCCCGCGAGGGGCGGCGGTACGCGTCCTCCGACCTTTTCATGCCCTACTATCCACGTCGGCGTGGAGTTGAGAATATAATAGTGTGGCGAGCGCAGCGAGCCACCGAGCCCGAAGCGTGGCGAGCCCCGCGAGGGGACGCGGATACCTTCACAGGTAAGCGCGTCCCCTCGCGGGCTTCACAGGTGTCCGTGTTGATGTGGACACTTGTGAAGCCCGCGAAGGGATGCGTTTACCTGTGAAGGTATTTGCTTCCCCTCGCGGGGCTCACTGCGCTTGCAACGCTTCGGGTGCGTGTGTATAGTGGAGGGACACAAATATATAATTACTTCTGTTGTCAAATGTGGTGTAAATTGCATTTATTGTATCATATGCTATCAATATCTCAGATAAAAGTTTTTTTTTTTTGCGGTTTCTATTTCAGTTTGATTGTGATTTTTTGGCCCTTTAGGGGAATTAGTTTAAAACTCTTTTTTTTTTACACCTGCTACTGACTGAGGTAAATATTAGTGGTTTTTTTGTAGTGTGTTAATGAATAACAGTGCAGTGCGTTCATTTTAATAGTGTAAACCTAATTTTTTTTTTTTTTTACAGAATGGCCCGTCAGGTTGATAGAAGCATCATGAAGAAGTTGATCGATCTCTACAAAGAGAATAGATGTCTGTGGCGACAAGATCACATAGATTTTCACAACCAGGCAAAGAGGAATGAGGCCTTTGGGAAGATCTCGGCCTACGCTTTGAGACGTGTCCCTAATGCAGACGTCACGTGGGTCCGAAAGAAGTTCACTAATATGCGGACAGTGTTGGTGAAGGAGCACAATCGGGTCCAGCAGTCGCGATCTTCAGGAACTGACCCTGCAGATGTGTACCAGCCGAAGTTGTGGTACTACGACCGTATGCTCTTTATTGTGGAGGAGCAAGGAAGGAGGGAAGCAGAGGGAACTGCTACGGATGAAGACTCTTCATCCACTGCACAGGAGAGTGCTGACGTAGCAGTTCCCTCTGAGTCGTCGCAGCAGGGTGAGTCGTTGTCGGAGGTGGCGGCTTCTGTGGTGGCGAGCACCTCATCAGCTCCCCCCAGGAGGCGTAGAAGGAGACGGGCGACAAGACCTGCTGTTACCGGCCAGGAATATTGCTGCCCATACAAGGAGGAAGCAGTAACCAATCCCCCAGATGACTGCAAAATGTTCACGAATCATGTCTGCGCAGAAATGCGAAAGTGGAAGGGGTCAACACAACACCACTTTAAGCGTGTGCTGTATGGCCTGATGTTGCAGGCAGCAGAGGATGATATCTGTGCTGACTGCAACGGAACGTCATGCCGCAATGCGCACAGACAGCCACCACGCCCACACCCACATCACCCCCCCATGTTCAGTGCGCCGGTTGCTCCTCCGCCTGCCCCTTACTATGCGCCGGGACCCCCTATGCCACCTCCCACTGATCCCTCGACTTTGCCTGGTGCTGTGTACTCCGCATTGCGGAATGTGCAGCCCCCCACCCCAGGCGAAGAGCGTTATTCAAATTATTAATTCGGCTAATTTGACTTTTAATTTATAATTTGGCAGCAATGTTCTTGTTTCTCTTCCTTTCTGAGTACTCTACAATAATGAGTTTTTAGTCATGTACTACAATTTTGGTTGGTGAACGTTGCAGTGCGGTCTTCCTGAATTTTGCGATGGCTGTACTAGTTTTGCTCCTTCACTAACCACTGTTCTGCATATTTGTAACTTCTTTTGGATTCATGTGATTGTTTGCATTAGTGGGCACTGTTTTGGAGTGTGCCGTGATCTTCCCACGCCTCATTTCAATTTGCCTGGTTGTGATAGCCAGGCATCTATTCTCTTTGTACTGATCGATCAACTTCTTCTGAGTTTGTATTTTGTGTCTGAAATGCATTCATATTGTTAAAAAAGAAAAAAAAAATATCAAAAAGAAAAATGACAAAAAATATAAATAAAATGACAGTTATATTGTTAAAAAATACAAAAAAGACAAAAAAAAAGACAAAAAAAAAAAAGAAAAAAAAACATAATATTTTTATTTATTTATTTTTTTGTATGTTATGTTCTTCAAATTTTTTCCCGTAAAAAACAAAATAAAGGAAAAAAAAAAAAATTTAGTTCAATACGTTACAAAAAAGAAAACGTAAAAAAAAATCAACTTTTAAATAAAAGTGTTGAAATCTATTATCATGTGTCGTGTCATTTATTATTTAGGGTGTAAATGTGTGTTTAAATTTGAAGCAGCCATGTGAAACCATGAGATGGGTGCTTGCAATAGAAAATATTGCGTCGCTCGCATCAGGGCCATTGAATAATGACATTCAGTGCTCCCGATGGGAACGATAGTTCCGGTGTAGTTTTAAATAGTGTGTAAATTGTAAATGGGTGCTTGCAATAAAAAACATTGCGTCGCTCGCATCAGGGCCATTGAATAATGACATTCAGTGCTCCCGATGGGACCGATAGTTCAGGTGTAGTTTTAAATAGTGTGTAAATTGTAAATGGGTGCTTGCAATAAAAAACATTTCGTCGCTCGCGTCAGGGGCATTGAATACTGACATTCAGTGCTCCCGATGGGACCGATAGTTGAGGTGGAGTTAAAGATAGGGTGCAACTTGTAAATGTGGGTGTAAATGTGGGGTTGTATTGGAAGCAGCCATGTAAAACCATAAAATGGCTGCTTTCGATAAAAGAAAGCTCCCAATGGGACCGATAGTTGAGGTGGAGTTAAAAATAGGGTGCAACTTGTAAATGTGGGTGTAAATGTGGGGTTGTATTGGAAGCAGCCATGTAAAACCATAAAATGGCTGCTTTCGATAAAAGAAAGCTCCCGATGGGACCGATAGTTGAGGTGTAGTTAAAGATAGGGTGCAACTTGTAAATGTGGGTGTAAATGTGGGGTTGTATTGGAAGCAGCCATGTAAAACCATAAAATGGCTGCTTTTGATAAAAAAATCGCGTCGGTCGCGTCGGGGGCATTGAATACTGACATTTAGTGCTCCCGATGGGACCGATATATGTTAAAACACCCGATATCGGTGAATGCTTCAATTATCGCGTCGGTCGCGTCGGGGACAATAAATCCTGTCATTTAGTGCTCCCGATGGGACCGATATCTGGTAATCCACCCGATTTCAGGAAAATCTTCAATTATCGCGTCGGTCGTGTCGCGGTAATTGAAGCATGGTACACGATACACAAGATTGGCAAAAATCAAGAGAATCGCGTCCGTCGGGGGTGATCGCGGCCCTTAAAGTGCACTAAATAAGAGCCGCGACCAATCCCGATTGTGGCCGTGCTAGGAAACAAGTACCATTAAATAAATAAGAAGTCATATTTTTGTATCACAACTAGGCTTATAAGGGTTCCCATTTCTTACTTGTACCCCCCCCCCCCCCCCCCACACACACACACACACACACATTCCCAAATGATGTAATCTATTATCTATCTATACTAAGATACTATATATCATGTCATGAATGGCAACAATCCAGTCTCGTTCGGCACATTCACCTAACTGAAGGATTTGTAAATTTGGATGTTTTGCAATAAACAAACACTCCTACAACTAATTGTAATATCCATGAGCCCTATAATTCCATCACGTCATGTACAGCATTGGTTTTGTATCCCTATGCTCAAAAGAATTACAGCTGATTACAGATTTAGGGGTCTTTTATGCAATTTTTCTAATAATCAAAAAGTACTTTCGGGGAGAATTATGAATTATCTTATTTTTTTAACATACATAACATAATCAGCACACTATAAAAATTATATTATTTGGTACTCTTTACCTAGAACGGCGCCAGCGATTGAAATCGCGGTCGTCGGGGGTAAAAATCGCGGTCATCGCGGGTAAATCGGGATGGCCGCGATGACCGCGATTTTCCCATAGGGAACAATGTTAAAACGGCAGATTGACCGCGATTTTACTGTTAAATGCCTCAATGGACCCGATTTGGGGCCAAATAGGCCAAATTAACCCTTAAATTTCCCCCCAAATTTTTAACGCCACCCCACGATCCACGCCAACCCGAAGCGTGGCGAGCGCAGCGAGCCCGCGAGGGGCGGCGGTACGCGTCCTCTGACCTTTTCATGCCCTACTATCCACTAGGGCGTGGTGTGAGAATATAATAGTGTGGCGAGCGCAGCGAGGCGAGCGCAGCGAGCCCCGCGAGGGGACGCGGATACCTTCACAGGTATCCGCGTCCCCTCGCGGGCTTCACAGGTGTCCGCCTCGCCACGGACACCTGTGAAGCCCGCGAGGGGACGCGCATAACTGTGAAGGTATCCGCGTCCCCTCGCGGGGCTCGCTGCGCTCGCCACGCTTCGGGCTCGGTGGCTCGCTGCGCTCGCCACACTATTATATTCTCACACCACGCCCTAGTGGATAGTAGGGCATGAAAAGGTCGGAGGACGCGTACCGCCGCCCCTCGCGGGCTCGCTGCGCTCGCCACGCTTCGGGTTGGCGTGGATCGTGGGGTGGCGTTAAAAATTTGGGGGGACATTTAAGGGTTAATGGGCTCTGTGGCCCATTTAACATTGATTCCTATGGCCAAATCGGGTGGATTGAGCCATTTAACAGTAAAATCGGGTCCATCGCGCCTTTTAACATTGATTCCTATGGGAAATCGGGAGCATCGCGTCGCGGGCATCGCGGGTACATTTATGGCCGGCCGCGACGTGACCGACACGATTTCCATGTTTAACATTGGTTTCAATGGGAAATCGCGGGCATCGCGTCGGTCGCGTCGCGGCCATACATAAATGTACCCGCGATGCCCGCGACGGGCGCCCTTCTAGGTAAAGAGTACCTATTATTTATTATTTATGTATCCTCTCACGGCGGCACTCCCGGTCGAAATAAACACAATAACACACTGTATGTGTTCAATGTTTCAGTGCTGGTGCACTTTTATCAAGAACAGTGTATTTATTATTTACATATACTGCCATATGATCGAACAATCTGTCAATTAAAAATCTAGAACATTTGCATATACGAACTGAAGATTTATTCCTAGTGCCAATGCAGAATCAAAATCCTAAATCAAATCTGTTCATCGATGGGCTAAAAACTCTTATCATGAAGTAGTCACAACTGATGTAAGGAGAGAACCAAATTTAATTTCTCGCAAGTCTTAGGTGTAGATTTTTTAAAGCTTTTAAAAATTTAAAGAGTTGGTGTTGTTCATCAGATTCTATCATGTTCTAGGATTCAGAAATGAGAGAAAGAATCTGATTGGTTGCTATGGGCAACGTCACTGCTTTTCATTTTTAGAAGCTTTAGTAAATCTACACCTTAGATACTGTATGTGTACTTTAAACCTCTTACTAATGCTTTTCTATGTACACATCTGAACTGTGAGCTACTGTATTTGTAGTGAATGCGGATCTTTTTGACATAGCCAATCTTAGGCTGGCCATACACCTAAAGATTTATAGTTCGGTACAGTAATATCTGAATGACCGTTTTTGTCCGTTTTCCAGCATTTCGAAGCAAATGGACAACTTTCATTTGCTCCCATAAATTTCCAGATTTTTGTTCCAACCGGCCAGATCGGACAATACATTTTAGATGTATGGCCAGAATGATTAGCAAAATTGGATACAAATACTGTATGTCAAATTTGTAGATTGCACATGTTCTGTTTTACATAAATGGTACCCCCATGTTCTATCTAAGGGAATCTGAAGAGCAGCATATCTAGTTTTTGACCAGATTAGCATTAATTGCTATGAAATGCTTAACTAGTAATTCTGCTGCATCTGAGTTCAATGGATTTATAATTTATATTTCCAGTATAATGTGTTTTAACGGATTTCTGTCTTTAGCATTTAGGAAGGCTGCTGAATGAATATCCTTATTAGAGAATTAAATTTGAATATTAATATAGGCTACTTTTTACTAACCTGACTGCTCGGATGACAGTTTTAAGAGCTGGGGTTAGATCTTCTACTGATACATCGCAGTGACACCCTTTGTCATCATGTACTTCCTCTGTTCCAAGGTTGACGTCAGCTACAAAGATAAAATGAGATTCAACTGAGAAGATACATATGGGAATTTCTAGACTCCAGCCTTTTATGGTTTTAGTCTGTAGCAGATAAAACACAAATGTATGGTCTTTCAATAAAACAACTTCTGTATATAGAGCACCTTTATAATTGTATTAAATCAAACTTGCTGGATTAAGTGAAATTTAAGATAGCATACCAAATGTCCGCTCCGACTGCATGGCGCCGGATGCATAAAGTGCTGCAGTTCCCCAGGGGATCCATCCAGCATATTAGAGATCCCCACCTGGACTACATGGTCAGCGCCGTAGCCACCGCTGGTCACGCATGTGCCGTCACGTATTGCTAATGGAACCTGCAGCAGCACCAGTAATAAGGACACAGGGCAGAGTGCTATCATTAAGGGCCAGATGTATCAAGCTTCAAAAAGTGATAAAGTAGAGTGATAAACACCCAACCAATCAGCTCCTATCTGTCATTTTTCAAACCCAGCCTGCAACATGATAGTTAGGAGCTGATTGGCTGGTTGTTTATCATTCTTCATTTTTTCACTTTTAGAAGCTTGATACATCTGTCCCTCACACTCTTTTAATCTGTATTTTGTTTATTATTAGTGCAGCTTCAATGTTATTAGGATGGAGGGAAGTGTTTGATGGGGATGCGCTACAGTGCATGAGTGGCTTTACTATGTGGCTGATCCCTGTTTATACAACTGTAAAGGAGAAAAGCTTGTTCCTCATACTTGTGTATCGGTCTACACAAGTCGGGAAAGTTACAATCTCATTCTAATGCTCCACTTAAACTGAAATGAGGCACTTTAACCTCCAACTTTATTAATGACTATTTCTGAAGTGGAACTGTCCATAATTCAGATTTATTAATATGCTACATTAACTGATTGGACTCCAATGATCTTGGAGGACATCATCTGTTTTGTTGTATTTACTTATCATATTTCATAGTTTTAATGAGAATATTAAATGAAATGTTATATTTTTGTCTATGCGCTCTCTTAATATCTCTTTGAATGTAATTTCAGTATATGTATGTGCATTTAAATGAATGATTGCTTGCAGAGAGGAAAAAATCAGATTACCAAAGTAAAATTGTTGCTGTGAACAAGTGCAAATGAAAAGACCTTGGGCCAGTGTACCAATTGCTGGGCCTGGGTCTGAGATATGTGCAAATTTGAATGCTGGGATTGATGATAAGGAGCTAATGCTCAAGAAATTTGGTAGGACTCCAAAAATGTCAGGACACCAGTTGACAAAAGTATAAAACGCCATTTGAACTTTAATGTATGCAAGTGTTAGCATACATCCAGGCAGTGCCGGATTAAGAAGGAATCTCAGGGTAAATGTACCCCCAGGCCCCCCTCCCTGAGAGCTGGGCCAGATTTGGGAGGCAGGCTGTGACCTGCAGGATGCTGCTGGTGCATCCTGCCTCGGAAGACACATCGCTGGGGCTAGTGGAGCCACGTGAGCCTCCCTCCTCCTGCCCCCTTGGCTGTCCTCCCTCTGCCCATGCGCAGGTGACTGCTTGGAAACAACAACATTGTAAAGAGGCACTTCCTTCCCTGCTCTGCTATACTACTGCCGCTGGGTGCTGCCCCTTCACATAGGCAACCACATGGAGAGTGCAAAGCACACTTCAAAGCTGGTGCCTCAGCAGTATCCCATGTCAGACCGGCAATCCCTGGCAGGCCCCGCAATGGGAAAATCAGTGTTGTCCGGTGGTAGAGTCAGGGGTACAGCTTAGACCAGCCCTGATTCTTCACTGCCTGGGGTAAGTGCATTAGACAGTGGAATGGGGGGGGCAGCATTTTACCCTAGACCAGGCATGTCCAACGTTGGCCCTCCAGATGTTGTAAAACTACACATCCCAGCATGCTTTGCCACAGTTTTGCTATTAGAGACTGCTAAAACTATTGCAAAGTATGCTGGGATGTGTAGTTTCACAACATCTGGAGGGCCAACGTTGGACATGCCTGCCCTAGACCATCCGGTCTTTTTAACATAGGGGGGTGGTCATAATTGTTATGCCTAGGGGTGGCCTGACTCCAAAATTCTGCCCTGCTTGAGAGGGCAACATCTGGAGTGTCAAGGTTTACCCATCACTGTTCTAATACAACCTTCAATATTGTGCGTACACACTGCCAATATCCTTCAGTGACATCACCGGGACCTGCTAAACATGCAGGTCGTTTGGCTATATAGCAGGAGCGTGAATTGTGAAAGATATCTTTCCCAATATCCTCTAGTGTGTATGGGGCTTAAAGCAGATATCCAGTGCAAGATTCTATAAATCTAAATGTTCTGCTAGGTAGGGTCTGCAAGTGCTTCTTTAAATATGTTTAATAAATAGGCATCCTTGGGATCTGTGTAAAAGGCGGTGCATCATCTGTGCACTACAGTCACTTTATTTCGATAAACTGTCTCTACGTTTCTTCAAAAAAGAAAAAAATCACTTTTGTCTGTGACTGGTTTCACACAGCAAGCTTCCATGCAGTTGATTATTTCTGTATGAGCTTGAAAAAATACTCTGGAACTATATTTTATGTGCCATGGACAATTTATGTATGCCTTTGGCATCTACTTTTTACCAACATTGCCTTATTCAGTAATGTTTTCAAGTGTTTCTTGACAACAGTGGGACTATCACACCAGCCTAATCTTGCTTGTAGTGGTGTCATTTTAGCAGTACTACGATACCATCTGTTTACTAGTCTAAAATAGCATGTTTTTCTTTCCAGTTTTCCTTGTTCTATTTGGCAAATGTTCTAAGTGTAATCTTATATACTGTATATACAGTGTAATTGAGGAGTCTGACCAGAAGACAAATATATCATGCACATTTTAGTTATTAGCATGCCTCCGAAGCTCTGTGACATGTGGCAGTCGGGTCTGCCTGCAGTCATGCTATCGAATTCTATTACTTATTAGGGAACAAGAAATTAAACAATTCACCCCATGCGGATGACAGCAGGGAACCAAATTATAATGTAAATTATTAAGACTCTTCCTAAGTTTACAGACATTGTTTCAACTATACTTCATTGCCTTAACCAAACATAAGGCACAGCTTTACAAAGCATCTGGCAACACAGATGTCAAACGCTCTAGTACCATAATGATGAAAAGGAAAAATAAGCACAAGGAAACTTTAATCTGTACGATAGGTTTATAAAGGTAATCTAAAACTGTTTTTTTTAACCGTATCATTGCATTTTCACATGGGCTGGTATTAGGTCAATTGCACTGTGTTGAGACAAATTTGTATATAGTTTTTACAGTGGGCCTAATTTATGCTTTCACGTAATGCCAATGTTCACGCAACTGTAGACATGTGCCATGATTTCATGCATCAAGGTAACTATACAAATCCACTTGCAGTGAGAATTTAAACACATAGTGATTCACAGAAAGGAACCTTTTGGTGGAGGCCAGGGTAGTGGCAGCAAAAACACAGTTTTGTCACAGACTTTTTTGGGGTGTGTATCTGTCTTTAGCTGTGATTGTATATGCAGAGGAACATGAAGGCAATGTTGCCATGGCTAGTCTGCGTGACCATAAACTCACTTGGGGAGTCAATGTTCCTCTCTGTGGGCCTTATTTTGGTTCATTCTTTCTGACAAAATCCTTCTTAGATGGACAAAACCATGTGCACTGCAGGGGGGGGGGGGCAGATGTAACATGTGCAGAGAGAAATAGATTTGGGTGAGTAATTTTGTTTCTGTGCAGGGAAAATACTGACTGCTTTATTTTTACACTGCAATATAGATCTCACTTTGAAGTAAAACCCCACCCAAATCTAATTCTCTCTGCACATGTTACATCTGCCCCACCTGCAGTGCACATGGTTTTGCCCATCTAAGAAGGATTTTGTCAGAAAGAATGAACCAAAATAAGGCCCTGTGTTTGCAGTTGCTGAGGACTTTGTGATGGATCAATTGGGGGTCTTTATTCTGTTCTTGGGAGCAGAACCACTTGCGATAATGTAGGCTTAAAAACCACAGATCATCCATACAAACATGAATTAGGCCCAGTGATGGAAAATCTTCTATTGCTACAATTTACCATTAAACCTTCATCAGTGCAGCTGGGTGATGGATTGATTATCAACCAGTAATTTGTTTTTGTGTTTTTTATGCGCTTTTGTTTTTTAAAATATACATTTTTCTGTTGCCTTCCTCTGCTATTGTGATTCTTCTTAAATAGTCTATCCAGCAGTAATTTTAATTAGCATGGGTTCTTCTTAATTATAGATAAGCTTTATTGCCATCAAAAAACATTCTTTTACTGGATATAGGACTTTTTTTCATTACTGTTTTAAGAAACTAAGAGGCTGATGTGCAAACCACAGGAGCTAATGGCTTTAGCGAGTTCCACACTGTGCCATTCGCTCGAGGAGGGGAGGGGTGGGCAGGGGGCGGAGCGTTTACCAGGCGAACAGGTCTGAATCAGGCCCTAAGTACAACGTATTAACACAACAATTTTCCTTGGTTATTGCGTGCACAAATACAGCAATCTAAAAGTGCGTCTAAAGTAGTGTACACACTATGCAATATTGGAAACACTCATTTTGGCCCTTCTGAGTGATATTGTTTAACTTATTGCCATGTCATCTGTACATGCAGCTCAAATATTAAAGGACTGCATGTACAGAGCAGGGGCCTAATGACGTTACTCAACCATATCATTAACAGTATTGTTCAGTGTGTATTCCCAAAATTATTTGTCCAGCAGCACTGCCGATATCATTAACTATATCAGCGGTTCCGCAAATCAGCATTTATAGTAAGGCAGGAAAATGACCCACACTGTGCTAAATTTAATTGAAAGTCTAATACCCACTTCTTTTCCTTCAATTATTTTTTTTGTTCAAAATCACATTGGTACTTTAACCCCATTTAGGTCTGAATTAATTATAAGTGGAGATGTTAAGAGCCTAAAGAGGATTAAGGCCCTTATTCAGATCTGATTGCAGTATAAATTTGTTCTCAAATGGACAAAACCATGTGCACTGCAGCTGGGGCAGAAGTAACATGTGCAGAGAGAGTTAAATTTGGGTGGGGTGTGTTGAAACTGAAATCTAAATTGCAGAGTAAATATAATGTAGCCGGTATTTACCCTGCACAGAAACAAAAGAACTCACACAAATCTGATGCTGGGTACACACCAAAACGATTTTGGCACAATCCCATCAATCTGGATCCAATTCAGACTGATTGGATGCAGATTGGATGCAGATTTGGTCAAAATCGTTTGGTTGGATCTGAATTGGATCCTAGGCCCTTATTCTGATCGGTGCGGATATTCCCGCTTGCGTACGGGCCGCCGATGTTTATCGTCTGCGCATGTGCAGAGGTCACTCTGCGCATGTGCAGGCGGTTTCGCCGCATGGATTCTTTATACGCCGCACAGGGGGCGTAGAGGGGCGTGAGGGGCTACTTAGCCTCATTACCCTATGCATACGCCCCGCGTTTCATGGGCGTTCCCATGCAAACGCGGGGCGTATGCATGGTAATGAGGCCGTGACGCGTGGGTACGGGGCGGGCATCTGACATCGCCGGATGTCAGCTGCCCGCCCCCATACAAGATTTTACACGGACAAGTGTCCGTGTGGTCTTGTGTTGCGGGACCTGGTGGAGCGTGCGGCCCTGCATTCGATGTTCAGCGACCATCGAATGCAGGGGCTGCTCCCACCATGGAGGAGGCGTATCCCCGTCCACATTCATGCGGACCGCCACATATCCGCATACGGACGGAGGTGGCGATCCGTATGGAAGGCGGGGATTCGCCAAGACGGACATCACCGCATATTTCTGATCGGGCCGCACCGATCAGAATAAGGGCCCTAATCCGATCCTACCTGCTGCAGGTAGGATCTGTAAAAGATCCATTCATCTGAATACAGAGGGGATCGGATCGTATGCAAATCGTACGATCCGATTTGCATACGATTTGCATACGATTTGCATCCAATCCAAATCGTTTTGGTGTGTACCCGGCATAACTCTCTCTATACATGTTACATCTGCCCCACCTGCAGTGCACATGGTTTTGCCCATTTTGAGAACAAATTTGTACTGCGATCAGATCTGCCTATATCTCCACTATTTCAATGGGAGAAATGTTTTATTTAATTAAAGGAAGCATTTACATTATATTGTATATAGTCCAGCACTCGGAAGCTCACACAAATACCTTGTTGGGTGTCTGCTGTCAATTCCGCTGAAGAAGAGCCTGATATTCGGATTCTGATCCATAGTAGGTCAAATCACCTGTCATCGTCATGCCAGTGCAAGCCTAACCACCGAAGGTCAACAGGTTTTAGGTCTACACATGGAAAAGGTTGACATGGCTTTAGGCTGAAGGGGTAATCAATTCGACACAACCATTATACATTGTGAAGGTCAACAGTAAAACGTCGACATCGGTTTTAACTTTGTTTTGAGTCGACATGTGTCGACAGGCGATATTTCATGCCCTACCATTCACTAGGAAGTGGAGGAAGAATAGAATAGTGCCCAAAGCACGATGTCCATGTTGACTGTGTTGACATTTGGGACAAAAAAACGTTAAAAATCCCATGTCGACATTTTGACGGTCGACCTTCCCAATGTCTACCTAATGCTTGTGTCGACGTCATGACTCTGTCGACCTTTTTCATGTGTCGACCTAAGGCCTGTCAACCTTCAGTGGTCGATCTAATGCATATCGACCTTTTGTTGGTCGACCTAATGACCCATACCCTAATAAAGCACAGTTATGTTGTGCAATTTAATATAAGGGCTCTCTTTGGTACAGTTGGAGTGACTCTCAGCCAGCACCGGGGCTCACCAGAATGTCCCCGCTGGCTATCGCCGGCGGAGAGGTGCTCCATCAGCAAGCATCTCACTCGTGCACACGTCCCAGTTTTCGGGTGGCGGGGGATGCAAACCATGCCCGTCTCTGCTTCAGGGAGATGGGCAGAGTTAGGGGGGGTGTGGGGAGGTGGTGGGGACCGTCGGAGAGCTCCGTCGGAAGGGCTGGCGCGTGCATCTCATGTGTGCGCGTTCCCATCTGGTGGCTGGCGGTTGGCGACCCCCGCTGAATGAGAGTGGCTCCATCTGTATCAGGAAAATTATATCCCTTTCATGCAGAAATTACTGGGTGAGGCAGTGCACAATTCCCAGGTCTCCAAACCAGGGACTTGCCAGGGTCGAGCACCTGGATTTTTAACCAGGGTTGACCCGTGTTATTCAGCTATTCTGTGTGAAAGAGGGTCAGACTGGGACCGGTACAATTACCCAGCAATGAAAATGCCGGATAAAAGCCAGAGTTTTATTATTGACCAATTCCATGCTGATTTATCTTGAAGTTGGTTAATATTTGAAGACAATTATACTATCTGAATTACTTAAAAGCAAAGGAGAACCCCTGTAGAAGTCTCCTGGAGCTGAAATGCGTAGGATTAGGACTTTATGATTCTAAGAACCAGAGACTGGAGAACTATGTCCCTAATAAAAGAGTGAATGATGTACACTTAAATGTGAAATAATTTCAAGTCAAATTGATGGATTGTACAAATTTTTATTGTATTGTGAAATTGTATTTTTATTAAAACATGAGTGTGGATGTTTCTTCATAAGTTTTGTACATAAAAGTCTCCTTATTAATGTTAAAAGATTTCAGAAAAAAAGCTTTTGACAGGCTTATATACATATAAGTATTCCTAAATAATTTTACCGCCTTTTAAGGCAAGAGAATGATATATAAAATCATAATCTATCATTTAAAAAAACAGAGCGCCTTCTTTTGGACATATGAATCTGTATTGATATATTTAGTCTCGTTAACAGCAGTTCCTTTACGTATAGTGATCAACTAACAAATCACAACCAAATGCAAAATCAAACAGCATAAAGTATAGCACTCAAAGTAACTTCTTTTTAATTAAAAGTCAATATAACATTCCAATAATGGTATAACTCCGCATATTCGGTGCTTTCTTGAAGGTTATATTATGTGCATCTCAGAATGAAATAACGAATGAGATATGTAATTTCCTCTCAATGACCCTTATTCTGATCGGTGCGGCCGGATCCGAATATGCGGCCAGGACCGTGCGTGCGAAACCCCGCCTTCCATACGGATCGCCAACTCCGTCCGTACGCGGCAAGAAGCTGTCCGAACGGACCGCACGTGTATTTTTCATGGAATACGCCTCCTCCATCTCAGGAAACCTCCCCCATCATGCAGGACTGAGTGGTCCACCAGCTCCCGCAACCTCAGACCACACGGACATTTTTCCGTGCAAAAGCAGGGATCTGGGCGGGCAGCTGACATCCGGCGATGTCATATGTCCGCCCCCTACACGTGCGTCACGGCCGCATTACCATACGTACGCCCAGCGTTTGCATGGGAACGCCCATGAAACGCGGGGCGTACGCATATGGTAAGAAGCCCATATAGCCCTTCACGCCCCTCTCCACCCCCTGGTCGGAGTGTTCACATTTCATGCGGGATTTGGCCGTACGCCCCGCTCGCACATGCGCAGAGACGCCTCTGCACATGCGCAGACACAAAACATCGGCGGCACGAACGCACGCGGATATTACCGCACCAACCAGAATAAGGGCCAATGTTCGGAGACACGGTTGTTTAGCATGAAGTGTGAGGGGAATATAGGGATATACAACTAATATGAGACACACAACTTATAGTGACTGGTGCTCATGTGTCAAGTGATAAATAAAAGTGTTGGCTCAGTATTAGCAGAGCTTAAAGACACCAGTTGTGTGTCACAAGGAAAGCATAAAGGGGCTTCAAAGTTACTGTTGCAAGTCTGATTTACTCAATCATTCTGGTACCATCACAATCATAGGAGGATCTAATGCTGCCATCTCATCACTTGTGAGATATTGCATGCAATCATTCGATTTCGACCACATCTGGCCGATAAATCGAATGATTGTATGCACAAAATGTGTACCATTCGACGCGATGCGCGGGCACGCCGGTCAATTGTTGGGTCTCAAGATCTTATGTGTTGCACATAATACTTATCTAATTGCAGGAGCAATCGCATGTGATGCTTGAATGCAATCCGCTGGTGGGGGGAGGAGGCAATGCTTTTTCAGGGGCTTAGGGATGGGGAGAGGGGGCCGGAGGGACCGCTGGCGGCGCGGGAGATGGTGGGCAGAGGGCGGTGTTGTAGCTGTAGCGTGAGCGGGCAGTGGGGGTAAGTCAGCGGTGGCGGCAGAAGTGTTTAAGACACTGGGTAGCTCTCTGATTGGCTGAGATAGCTCAGCCAATCAGAGGGCTGCCCAGTGTTTTAAACACTTCTGCCGCCACCGCTGACTGACCCCCGCCGCCCGCTAGCACTACTTCTTGTGCTACATAACGCTGTCCTTTGCCCGCCCTCTTCCAGCAATCTCAAGATGGCATGTGACATCGGTGCTGCAAAGGGGGCACTTTAGCACCACAAGATGCGATCAGCGTTTGATGGACATCACACTGCGATGTTGCATCGAATCCGATTGCACAAGTGTATGGGCAGCATAAGGGGTGGTCCAGGGGTGCACCGGATCACCCATTACACCCCCGGATGCCGCACACACAATTTAAAGAAATGATAGCCAGGCAGAAAAGGGCTGTGCGCTGCCCGGCTGTATAGTCATTGGCTAACTTGGCTGTATAGTCATTGGCTAACTTCTAAGCAAACTAGCAGCTCCGTCACCGTCAATACCGTCAATATTCCCGCTGGACCGTGAGCCAATAGGAGCTCGAGGTCCAGCAGCCAATCAGGAGCTGCCTCCAATAACACCAATGCTGCTCCTGATTGGCTGCCGGCTGTGAGCTCCTGGCTTGCGGTCCAGCGGGAGTATTGAATGAAGATATTGACTGGGATGGAGCTGCTGCTTTGCTTAGAAGTTAGAAAGTGACTATACAGCCGGGCAGCATACAGCCCTTTTCTGCCCGGCTGTTATATCTCTATAAATTGTGTGTGCCCGATGTCACTCCCCCTTGACAATGAGCAATACCCTCCCCCTTGACAACGAGCAATACCCTCCCCCTTGGCAACAAGCAATTCCCTCCCCCTTGGAAACGAGCAGTACCCTCCCCCTTGGCAACAAGCAATACCCTCACCCTTGGCAACAATCAATTCCCTTCCCCTTGTCAACGAGCAATACCCTCCCCCTTGGCAACGAGCATTCCCCCCCCCCCCCCCCATTGGCAACGTGCAATTTCACTCTCCTCTGGCAACAAGCAATCCCCCCCTCCAAGGAGCAAATTCACTCCCCTTTTGCAATGAGCATTTAACTCCCCCTAGGCTAGGAACAATTCACTCCCTCTTGGCAACAAGCATGTATTCCCCTCTTAGCAATGAGCAATCCCCACTCCCCCTTTGCAATGAGCATTTAACAACTCCCTCTTCGCAACAAGCATGTATTCCCCCTTGGCAAGGAGCATGAAGCCCCCTTGGCATCGAGCATGAAGCCCCTGGCATTGAGCATGAAGCCCCTGGCATCAAGCAAGAACCCACTAGCAATGAACATTTAGGTAAGCAGCACTTATGTGTCAAATATGTAATGGGCATTACGGTTTGTTATATAGAATGTAATGGGCATCATGATGTGTGGCACGTGTAATTGTCATTACGGCGTGTGGTCTTATGTGTAATTGGCATTACGGCATGTTGCTTTATTTGTAATGGGTATTACAGAGTTTGCTAAATTGTGTAATGGACATTATGGTGTGTGGTCTAATGTGTAATACCATGCCCCGTTTTGTGATGACATGCCTCCTTTACATGAGGCCACACCCCATTTTCGCTGCATTTCTTCGCTGTGCAAAGGTCCAACCTGCTTCAGTATTTTGATCTGGGACCACCCATTACCATATTTCTAGATTTGCCTATGCTCACAATATTTTAGTTATTTATTTATTAACAGTTTCTTATATAGCGCACACATATTCCGCAGCGCTTTACAGAGGATATTTGAACATTCAAATCAGTCCCTGTCCCAGTGGAGCTTACAATCTATATTCCCTACCACATGTACATGCACACACAGACATTCTAGGGTTAATTTTGTTGGGAGCCAATTAGCCTACCAGTATATTTTTGGATTGTGGGAGAAAACCGGAGTACCCGGAGGAAACCCACGAACGGGGATAATATACAAACTCCGCACAGTTAGAGCCATGGTGGGAATTGAACCCATGACCTCAGTGCTGTGAGGCAGTAATGTTAACCATTACACCATATAACCTTAAAGGATTTAAAGGCTACCTAGGGAGCATTACCTAGGGAGGCAAAGGTTAATTGGTGCTTAAAAACGGAGGGGTAGTGGATGAAACAGTGATAAGGGAGAAGCGAGCCAGAGGAGAAGTGGCCCATAGCAACCAATCACCACTGATGTAACATCTATAATTTCCATAATATAAAATTATACAGAGTAGCTAAGTGGCTGCCATGGGGCACTTCTCCTTTGGCTCTTTTCTCCTCCCTTATCATTGCTTCATACATCTAACCCTGAATGAGAGACATTATGGACCAAAGTAAAGCTGCTGTCTGCTAAGAGTTTTGTACTGGGCTATGATATCATAGTCCAGAAATATGCTTCCAGTCACCAGAGACCCCAATCTCGCCTGCTACAGTAAGAAGCAGTAACAGACAGAACAGGATCTGCACACTAGGTATGGACATCAGAAACCAAGCATCCAATCAAGTAATGCAATGGCTACTTTCCATCTTATCAAAACCTTTTGTTGGTAATACTATCAATGGCTGTACTATGCACATGCACAGGTGCAGATACAATTTCCAGGTGTCTGCAGCTGCATATAAGGCAGGATGCCATCAGTTGGGCAGCGGTAAGCCACATTCGACAGCTGGCAACTTAATCCAGCATTTCGATGGAAAAAGTAATTCCATCGGAAGGGAAAATGTACAACCCTGTACAGCGCTTGATCTGCTGAAGCTGGGAAGTGAGGGAGGAGGTGTCACATCATGCTTCAGGGATCCTGCATATATAAGAATTTGAATATCTGAAATAAATTTAGCTACCCGGGACAAGCTTTAAAATGGGAAGGTAAATTGGACATTTTTGAAGCTCATGTTCCCAGTGATGTGTAAAAAAAACTGGGTTTGGGCACCGGCCACATTACTATGCATGGGTGATCTCCTGGAAAACATTGTGATTAGGTGACAACTATTGGAGCCAAGTTCTACAGTTCTTCATATTCTGAAGCTGGGTTAATTTGACAATTTTCCAATCTACTGTATGCAACTGAGGACTCTAGCAGATATGTGGGCAGATGTAATAGGATCCGAGTTCAGCGGCCATGTGGAATGCCGTCCAAACTCACAGATTTTTTTAAAGGTGCAAACACTTACAAAGAAAAACTATGTCTTGTAAATGATTGCCCCTTTAGAAAACCTCATAATTCCTGCATGGCCTATGAACTCGGAGGCTATTACATTTGGCCCATAATGTTTGTTATAGACACTTCCTGGGGATACTAATATTTACAGGTACCTGTAACTGTGTTATTTTACAAATTGTATGTTATGTCATGGTGTTCTATACTTTACTTTAAGCTTCATGTAAAAATGTTGTTATATTATGAATTGCTATTCTTTACTACAATACTTCATGTAATCCTATGTGTTTTCTTATTGGGATGCGGTTAATGTGGCGGGCGTTATGCCGGCAGTCAGAATCCTGACTAGTGGCCACAAGACCAGCACCGGAATCCTGACATTTATAAGGATGCCAACGCTGGAATCCCGACTGCCGGCATGCCAATCTTTAGTATGCTGGGCGGATTAGTATTAGGCCCGGGGATGTTAGGGTTAGGTTGCGGGGGGGGGGGGGGGGGGGTAAGGCACTTAGATTGGGGGTTAGGGATAGGCTGCATCATGGAAGGGTTAAGGCTTTGGGGTAGGGTTAGACTGCAGGGGAGGTTTTGGGGTAGGGTGCGGGAGGGAGTGTTAGGGTTAGAGGAGGGTAGGGGAAAGGTAAAGATACTTACCAGACCCCTGTCGGGTTTCCCTACATCAGGGTTGGTATTCAGACCGCCAGCATCCCCGCCACCAGTCATCCATATGTATTCCATTTTTCCAAGAACTATCCTTTACTACTACAGTGTACATCACAGCATTAATATGCCAGACTGTAAAATCAGTGTATTATGTAATGGCATACTATAATTTATTATTATACTTTATTAATTATGTGTATTATGTAAAGTAGTGCTAAGCTTTATTAATATATGTATGTCCCAATAACAAATGCATTATCTCGGGTGCACCATGCTTTATTGCTATATTTCTCACTGTAATCAGGTATGTAGCAAAGCGGAAGCTCTTACTATCAGTCACTGGTTTGGGTTGCGAACTCTTCAGTCTAAGAGAAGGGCGAAAGCGTGTTCTATCATTGAAGCTCCAGCTCTTTTGTACTTTTGTGGGGCTTGCTTCTGTGGTCACATCAGTGCTGGGGGAACGACGATCTCCAACTGATGTCTGTCTGCTCTTTATACTTTGCCCTCTTGGGCTTGCCATGCGCACACGCTCTTTAAAACTTAACTTCTGGCTGTGAAAGAAAATTACAGTGAATCAAATGCATTTATTACTCCATTAGCAATATAAGCATCCGTGCCAGACCAGCATACTGTACAACTCTGTAATGAGCATATTTAATACTCTGGCTTTCCATGTTATTTTTTATGAACTTATGAACTAATCCTTACGCTCCATTTGTGCAGTCACTTCACTAAAACATATCATAATGCAATCAAAATAACATCAGTACAAACATAATGCAGATAATTCATACAAACGATGCTACTGGATAGTAATTTAATGACAGATTCACTTGTAAACCGAAATGCAGAACAATTATATTAAATACTGTATGTAATATAAGTAAACATGCAGGTTAGTTCGCTGCAGGCAATAATGTACTTAATAAACCGTATCCTCATGCAATGTGCACTTATTTTTATTCTAAAATAAATATAACAATTGAATGTTGTATTTTGTCTTTATACTGTATTAATGTAAAATTATGGTGGTGACTGCGAATTAATTGTACACAGTATAAGAACTCTTGGACCATCTCCTTGTGCTATTCCAATGTATTATATATTACTATATACTAGTATGGGGATGCAGTTTAAATTCTGGCGGTCGGGATCCCAGCGTTCAAAATCTCGACGCCAGAATCCCGAACGCCGAAATCCCGACACTTTCTCCCCCCGTGGGTGTCCACGTCACCCTCGGTGGGAGAATAAATGAGTGTGCCGAGCGTAGCGAGGCACCGGGCCCGCTGCGTGGCGAGCGCAGCGAGCCCGCAAGGGGGGGGGGGGGCGATCCACGTCCCCCCCTTTTCGGGATTTCTGCGTTCGGGAGTCCGGCGTCGGGATTTTGAACGCCGGGATCCCGACCGCCGGCTTTTCATGCCGAATCCCTAGTTTGTGTGTGCTTTATAAAACATCAGAGGTTGAAGTGGAAACTTTAAAATGGAGGCGTGGAAAACTTAGAAACGGCAGTACAGTATGTCAAAAATAATTAGATGGGCTTCAACAGGAACAATAAAAACATCTAGACCACCTACAAACAAACATATAAAAATACACACATACACATTGTCCCCGATGTGAAAAACACACACACAAATAAAACGTTTAAGGATTCACATGTTGGCCCCTAGAGGAAAAAATAAAACATGTAAGGCTTCACATGAAAAAAAAACACACATTAGTCCCCACAAGAAAAAAAAGAACACACTGAAACTTCACACACAAAAAAACCGAACACATTGGCAACAATTTGAAATACAACAAAATGGCCCCCAACGGAAATGGGGAATAATAAAATACATAAGGCTTCACATGAAAAAAAAAGCTTGCTTTAAATAACTTGCAAAATGTAATTATGTTTATCGGACAGGCTGATGGGGGCTCACACTCATTGACTGCCTGTCTGGGATAGGGCTGTCACACTACAGATCTGCATTCTACTTGTGGGCTGTGGTTTCCATGAGTCCTTCATATGTCTTGTTGCATTGTGCAGCAAATTTCAAGATAGATTAGAGAGAGAAGCAATAGGAGGACAGAGGCAATAAGGAGGGGTGATGGGATGGGGGGTTTAGGGGCCTTAAAAGGACAGAGACTTTAGATAATTCAAGTGCCTCACAAGCTCTACGTGACTCCTCGTACTGCCCAACAGCTGTCACCCCACCTACTAGAATCCAGAATCCAGACTGCCGGTGCTCCAACAGGGGGGTGAGCGCAAAGAAGCCCCTTGCGGGCTTGCTGCTCTTGCCACGCTGCAGGCTCGGTGGCTCACTTCGCTTGCCATAGGTTCTATTCTCCTTCTATGGTGGTTGTTGGCCCCCACAATGGAGAATAGCCCCTGTCAGTTGGGATCCAGACTGTCGGGCATTTAAACAGTTGGGATTCTGATGTCAGAGTACTGACCATCGGAATCCTGACTGTCGGGCAGCCATCTGGCACCCTGGAGAGAGAGGGAGCTGTGAATACAGAGATTGGAGGCAGGAGCAGATAGAGACGACACTGTCATTTGGACAGGCATTTAACTAGGAGAGTAGACCACCATTTTGAATCAAATGCACTTTCCAGGTGAAGTTTAAAGGAGGCTGGATGAACAAATAAGGGCTACACTTTGATGTGACATTTCCTGCACACAGGGCAGGTGCAAGTTTTTTTGGCAGATTCTGGAGCCCCTAGGCAGCTGCCTAATGGTAGAGCTGGCCCTGCTTGCACACATAGCAGACAACTGGTTTGCAGAGACTAGGCTTGGGGGAGTCCATCCAAGTCCACAGTCCAAAACCAAGACGTATTGCGATGTACAGTGTATTTGACTATTGGATTAATCCTTTTTACAGAAAGATGGCAACCACAACAGACTATGCTGATATTCCTGTAAAATAAGCTCTGGCAAAACTTAAAATAAGAATCATAGACAAAATGAGTAAACAAACTTGACTTCCATGATCCCTTACTTTATATATTTGACCAATCTACTCACCGAGTGGTGAGCAAAGAGTAAAAGTACAGAGCTTGGGCATGAAGTATAATTACTTGGACAATTTCACCAAAAATTAAGCTATTTCATTATATTTGTCTCTGAGAACTTTCAATAGTATAACCATAAATAATTCCACACCATAATTATATTCCAAATATGATACATGATTTAATTTGTCCTGTAAATCCGGGTTCTTTTAATTCTATTTATAGGCATGGAGTGAAATTAAAGGTTTACTGTGGAAAAGGGAAACTGTTGTGTGAAAAACATAACATGGCAGAATTAAATTAGCACAGGTGGAGTATTCCTTATCCAAATATCCCTTATCCATAGTTTCCAGAAAGTAATTTTTTGTTTTTGCTAAAAGCTCTACTGAGACACCTGTACCTGGCACTACTGAGGATATGATATGTAACTGGCACTAAATATGTACAAGTAAATGACTGCTTGGCATTTAAATTCAGTGCCCAATATAGCACAAACTTTGTTTCATGTTTTGAAACCTTGTTTCATGGACAATAAAATATATTTGTGTATATTTCATGTTTTGTACAACATAAATGCAAGATACCTCATTAAAATATAAAAATATTCTGAAATACGGAATAATCCGTTATCTAAAATTTTTCTGGTCCCGAGCATTTTGGATAAGGGATACTCAACCTGTATTATACTATTTCCTATTGCAAATTGTAAAATTCTTGTGCACCTGAACAAATTGAATACAATGCCTTCTAAAACATATGTAAAGTACTGAGTGCAACAAGGAAAAATACATTTGCATGGTCAAAATCCTGTATTTTCTCACATTTCTGCTCAACATCTCAGGGAGGTGCAAGTAGAAGTTATGAGCATACCTGACACAACCAATCAGAGCTACAATTGAATTGCTCCACTAGGAGCCCATTACATAGCGTAAAATATCATTTAATCCCCCCTTGTATTCGCTACGTGTCTAAAAACTGGAATGGCAGATACAGACATGGCACTTTTATATATTGTTGTCTGATGTGCTCTTTTGACTCCTTAGTATAATGCATAGTATAATAAAAATCTAGTCATTCTCCGCAACCCAAATTTGACAATATGCTGGTCAGTAGGATCACTGCTATGCACTGGCATATTTAGAATGGGAGCAGTGTGTGCAATGCACACTATACACATATTTTTGGAAGCAATAACATTGCAGAAATTGTCAGGAATATAGCATAATGACCTTTTTATGGCGATTTGCGAATGCGCAGTGAGAACATCACTGGGAAAATGGCCACTGCACCATTTTCCCAAAGACCTAGTGCCCAGAGTATAAAGTGCTGCTGTCAATAGGAGGAGGGCCCCAGATGGAGTCTGCAAATGGGCCTCATTCTCTCTAGAAGCGTGCCTGCTGGGTTGCCATATTTGTTGAATAGGAAGTCAGTGCAATGCTGTCTGTACTGAATTGCTTCAGGAGGCTGTCTGTTTTTGTATAAAGGCACTGAGTTTCTGTATTTTATGACAGTCATTATCATGCTATGTAATAATACTATCTGCATTGGACATGTCACTGGTATGCTCTATGTATAGTACGATGGTCACTAGGTTGCTGTCTGCATGCTGTATTACAGGTGCTAGAACACTGTCTGCAGTGCATGTCAGTCACTGGAATGTCTATATGTGGTGCATGGCAGCAACAGGTTTGTTGTCTGTATTGTGTAGCAGCCTCTCAATAGTGCAGGGTGGCAAATGGGATTCCTTCTTTATTCGAGGTGTGTCAGTGGTATGCACTCTGTAGGGTGTAATAGTAAATGGTATTTGTAGTGTATGCCTGTGATATGGCCACTTTTAGAACCTTTTCCATGGCCACTTTATATCTGTTCCTGTTTACGTGTGAGGTTTACACTACATTATAACAGCATGCATATGTACAAAAAACATAACGTTTTGTATGTTTTTGTATAGCATTAGCAGTTTTTCTAAATATATATTGATTAACATGGTATACTTGATTAATTGTGTAATCGAATTGGTTATGCAGATACATTAAATAGAGCGGTTATACATTTTATACAATTAGTATTTATATCCTATTTGCGCCTGATTGCTTTGTTGTATGTTCATCAGCCTACATTAACACACTATATTCTAGGTTTATGGGTAAATTTTTTCTTATACTGTATTAAAAGCCCCTAAACAAAAAGTGGATCAACATTTTTTTACTTTTAATGTCTCACCCATTGTAAAAAAATGATTCAACAAATAAAAATGTGCTTTCATGCTCATATCAGTATCAAATAAGAAGAAAATAAATACTTGTCATAATGGTTGTATGTGAAATGATGTACTGTACTGTCACCATGTTTAATAACACAAATAAATAGCATATGGTGGTATTATTATTAGCATGCAATTCTTCACCTGAAAGTTTTCTTAAAAAAAAACAACAACCCTGAAATGCGAAACTTGCAACCAAAAAAGAAGTCCTACCGAGCTATCAAAATACTTAACCATGCCCTATTGGAAGAACACATGCAAAGCATTTCCGAGCACTTGTTATCATTCACCTTCCTGATGATTTTCCCACACTCGTACAATAAATAGACAATAAATACTTTTTATATTTTTCCATGAAAATATGGCAAATATTATCAACAATAACAATTAGTAAATATGTAAAATAGGGGCAGATGTATGAAGCGGTGATAAAAGAGAAGTGAGCCAGAGGAGGAGTTACACATGGCAACCAATCAGCACTGAAGTAACAAAGTTGAACAACTTCTGTTCAACTTTCAGATCCAATCTGGCCCACTGTACCCGTATATTAGTATAGGGACCATAATTTATTAAGCTCGGAAAATACAAAATTTTTGGCATTTGACATGTTCCATTTACCACATTCAGATGGTGCTAATTTTCAAACCCCGCTCCTTCATTATGGGAAGGAGGCCAAAATTGAGAATTGTAATCCTTTTGGATCCTTTTGCTCCTGTTTAGTGTCTTCCATTGGAAATCTCGCATTGCAGTGCTAGGTTTCATTGCTATTAAACTGGCTATAGGGAGCGCATACCAGCTAATCTTTATTCAAGCTCCCGCAATATTGAATTCCCCTACTGATTTTATATCCACCACTGATACTCACAGCAAGTTGGAAACGTAATTTTCCGGGAACACCCTAAAAGTATTGTTATATGAACCAAACTATTTATAAAGTTAGAAGCTGTTTATTATCTCCCATTAGAAATGAATGATTTTGCATTGTATAACATGTAATACTGTACCTTCTTTCCAGCATACAAAAAAGGAATTCAAAGTAATAAGCAGTAATTAGTATTTATAACATGTTAGGTACAGTTGTACAGCTCCAGTTGTTTTACACTGTTTATGTATTCTAATCACACAGTTGTATACAATAGTAATTGGCTAGATAGATCCTGGCTTCTCATAGAAAGGGTGTGAAATATTAAGGAATGGAACAATCCTGCCCCATTCTGTATCATCCTGTTCTTAAACAGATTTAGACATCCCACATCAGCATTATCTACAGAATTGCTACAGTACTGTGTGAATGGGTGATACATCCCTTTTTTCTTCTTACAAGCATGTTGGCAACATGGATTTGGCTGCTGAAAACTCTTGTTGTACTCTTCCTTCACTACAGCCATGCATTATTTACAGAAACGTAGTCATTTTCAGTTCTCCATCAGTATACAAAGTGTTTATGGGATATGGTCATTGGGTCACCAGCATGATGGTCGACAAGCATTAGGTCAACGTGCATTCAGGTCGACCTGACTTAAGGTTGACATGGGTTAGGTTGACAGGGTTATTAGGTTGACAGGGTCAAAGGTCGACATGGTTTTTTTTACTATTTTTTGAGGCAAAATGTTCTGACAGACGGTATTTCATGCCCTACCATCCACTAGGGTGTGGTGGGAGAATAAAATAGTGCCCAAGGCATGGTGAGCGTAGCTAGCCATGTGAGGGGACGCGGTGGTACGTTTTTCAATGTCCATGTCGACATGACATGTGCCGGCAGGCTGTATTTCATGCCCTACCACCCACTAGGGCAGAGTGGGAGAATAAAATAGTGTGCCGAACGTAGCTAGAATGGTGCTACGTTTTTAGTGTTTATGTTGATTATGTTGACATTCCGATTTAAAAAAAAAACGTCGCCTTTTTTATTGTCGCCCTTACCCATGTCGACCTAATGACCCTGTAAACCTAAAGTCACGTCTACCTTCCTGCATGTCGACCTAAATGCATGTTGACCTAATGGTGTCGATCTAATGCTTGCCGACCATAATGCTGGTGACCTAATGATCCATACCCGTGTATACATAGCTTAGATTGTCATAAATCATTACATTGATTAACGAAATATAACAAGAAACTACTGCTTTATTTACTAATTGTAACAAGCATATCTTGTCTCAACTCCTTGTGGACACCAGTCATTTTAATTATCCCATCTGTTCAGTATCCGATCTAGCTCCTAATATAGACGGGCGGATTGTTTCAAACTCAGGAACGTTAGGGCATTCAGTTTACGCCTGGCCATGTGTGCAGTTGTTCACTAGAATATTAACATCTATTTATAAGACCTTGTCATGTCTGCCAAGAGGTAACAACAAACTGCCAGCGTACAGTACATTATCACAGGCAGCAAGCAGCAGGGAACATTTCAAGCAAGTGTTAGAGTTCCACAAAATCTGTAAGGCCACACGAGCGAGTAGGCAGAGATTACAAAGCACAAGGAAAGGAAGTCACCCATCATGCACCTTCTATCAGATCGCATTCTCAGATATTATATGAGCAGACTGGATGCTGAATACCTAAATTTCCGAGAGCTGTACATCCTGAAGAGCTTCTGTTTACTACTACAAAGCTTACTAGGAGTGAGGGGAGATAGAGGATCAGGTTACTGCACATGGCACTAACAGGAGACAGTTAGGCCTCATCACTTCACTAAGACAGTATATTAATAAAAAACACTACATGCAAAACCACATTAGTAGAAAAGGAAGATATTGACACGAATAAAGTCATCTGATACAGCAGGCACTAAGAAACAGGTTATTAGATTGTTCTCTTTACTGTATATATATATATATATATATGTTATCTTGATCCCCTGTTCTGAGCCCAGACACAGGGGAAGAAACGGCACTCACGGATTTGGTAATGAGGTTTTATCAATTCAAAGTTCAATAGGTTACAGCATAATCTTCAACGTTTCAAGGCGTGTTGCCTTTTCGTCAGGATGCGCTGTTATGTGCAAATGGTGCCATAGGTGCCATTCACTGCACCGTGCCGTTTCTTCCCCTGTGTCTGGGCTCAGAACAGGGGATCAAGATAACCTTTACAAGACACCATAAGGGCACCGTGGTACTTAAAGATATTCGTCCGGAGGGCCGAACATACCAGAATACTATATATGTATATATATATATATATATATATATATATATATATATATATATATATATATATATATATATATATATAGTTACAATATTTGCATAATAATCAAAATCTACAGGCTACATGCAATAAAACATCCATAGTGGACAGTAATGCAGAGAAGTTGTATGAAACATAATGTGACACAGTTTATTTCATAGTAGGTTTGTTCCATAGTAGGAGGCAATAATTGTGTCTCTTATTCTGTTCCTAAATGTTTATTATGGTTAATAACATAAATCAGTCTCTACAATTTAAAATATCTTAAATGATATATTATATATATCTATAGCCAAAACAGAACATAGTTTTCAGGGTATTCCATAAATAAAATATATATGCAGATTACTGGGTTCTGGCTATCCACCCAAAGTCAAACAATTTATCCTAGAGAGGATAAGGAAAGATCTGCCCGGATGGGGCACTCGCCTTCTATAGTTTAGTAAAGTTACTGTTTGAATTGTTGCATTAAACGAAATTGTTGCATTACACTTTTCTTATCCCCTCTTGGATAAATTGTTCGACATTATTACCATAATCCCAGGGAACACCTCCACAACATAACCCAATATTTGTATCCATACTTGAGATCGATATATATTCTTTCTCTTTTGCAGTTAAGGTTGCTCAGTGCCCTAGACCTATCTCCCTACCCCTTCTTCCCCTTCCTTTTGCACATGATATCCACCCAAAGTATACTACAGTCAGGAGAAGCTGTTCAGCATATTTCATTGTCGGTGGATAACACACTGTACAGTATATTACAAAAGCCACAAGGGGAGTTATGAAGTGCTAATAGATTTCATTAACTATGGAAGACATATACTGTATAAATATAAAAAATATTGCTTGCTATTACTGTCACTTGTGCCATAAAATTTGTTTTGCTCTGCACCTGCTTTGCTACCAATGGAAACACCTGTAACAACTGTGCATACATTTTTTTCCCCATATCCACAACATTTTCCAAGAGTTAATGGTAGGTGCACTGTGTAATGCTGCCCATAGAAATTCCTCTCAGTTTTAAAGTCCAAAGGGTCACTTTTAGCAGTGCCAGTGTGCTCTTACAAATCAACTGGTACTGTAATGAAGTCTGCACACACGGCTGACGCCACTATTGCTGTATATATAATATAATTAGGATGCCTTAAATTAATTAGCTAAAAGTAGCAAAGCCTTATCTGGCAAAAAGTTTTTCTTGTTTTCGTTTTTAACCAGAAATAGGGCTTCTGCTTGTTTATCAAGGGCTATATAACTATGGGGGTTATTATTTATCCATTAGCATATGGGAATGTCCAGTGTTTTATGGGCGTTCTCATGAGAACGCTGGGCGTTCTAATTCTAATGAGGCTGTGACGCGGGTGGGGGTGGGGGTGGTCAGCTGACATCACTGGATGTTGGCTGCCTGCCCATTTCCTCCCCAGCATGCACGCATATATAAGGTTACTCAGAGCTACCCTACATATATATGCACCTTCCAGATCTTTCGATGGACAGTGCCCATCGAAAGATGTGGGAGGTTCCCCCTTCCCTGCTCCTGCCCTGTGTAACATCCATTCACAAGCCCCTACGAGCAAGTCACCCTTGTGAATGGGTGGCGACTGCCAACCATTTGCAAGGCAGGGTTTGGAGGACTTGCAAGGCTGCAAATTCAACCAGAATAACTCCCTATGTCAGGCAGTGACGATCTGATCACAGCGCTCTGCAAAATCACCCAATAGCGATCAAAATTAAATCAGGCACCAAGTTCATGCTACTGTATATCACATTGCAGTGCTGCCAGAACACATTATGCCACATAGTACCCCACATTCTCAGGGGAGGTCAAGGGCGGTGGCGGCGCTTCAACATGGTATCATGATGCGTGGTGCCGGGTGCGGGCGGCTGACATCAAATCACATCAGCCACCTGCCCTGCTGTTGGGCCTTATTCTAGTTCACTCTTTCTGACAAAATCCTTCTAAGATGGACAAAACCATGTGCACTGCAGGTGGGGTAGATGCTACTTGTGCAGAGAGAATTAGATTTGGGTGGGGTTTTACTTCAAAGTGAGATCTATATTGCAGTGTAAAAATAAAGCAGTCAGTATTTACCCTGCACAGAAACAAAATAACTCACCCAAATGTAATTCTCTCTGCAAATGTTACATCTGCCCCCCTGCAGTGCACATGGTTTTTTCCATCTAAGAAGGATTTTGTCAGAAAGAGTGAACTAGAATAAGGCCCTTTGTCCCGTAGCCTGCAAATATAAGCCAGTCTCCACTGACTTATATTTGCAAGCCCAGGAGAAATCATTCGATGGTCTCTGTCCATCAAATGATTTCTCCTGCTGCGGGCACATGCAAGGGGAAGAACTTTTTCGGCGGAGCAGCGGGGCAGGCACTCTGGGACTCAGTAAACTGCGATCAGCTTACCGAATCAAGCAGAATCAGGCTCTTACTGCAAACTTCAGGCGAATAAAGTTTATTTGTTCTTCTGTGCTTACATATTCATAGGGATGTTACTGTAGCACATCAGTGCCACATTGCTTCCTCCAATTCCAAGGACTAAACATGCTACTGTTCTTGCAGCACTATATGAGGGGGGAGGCATACCATACACCCTGCACCCATTCACAACATCACAGATATATCCAGGAAATAATGATAGACGCACTTTTCTATATTAACATATAGCTATGTCTTTATACATCTAGGCATTCTGATTAGCGAACTCACCCGTACATTCACACAAGTAGTTTGATGTTGAAGCTCTGTGCATACGCATATTCGCTTATGCGCATGTGCAGGGCTTCAATGCGGGCGCCTTTGCAGACTTGCATAGTCTGAGAGGCGCTCGCATTTGGAGACTTGCATAGTCTCTGAGGCGCTCACAAAGGGGGGGCATGTAGGGGGCAGGCAGGGGGCATTCGCATGCAACCGTCCTGTGTTTCCTGGGTGTACCTACCAAATTGCTGGGTGCGCCAAGGAAAATGCTGGGCATCACCATGCGAATGCCAGAGGGGTACCTGGTTTCCAGGGGCAGGCAGCTGCTGTCACTGAACGCCAACTGCCCATCCAGTTCTTGGAGCTGGAAGCCACAGATCTAAGTCAGCAGAGTGTAACGTATAGCGGGGGGCATTTGCACACCCAGCAGGTGGCGTTACAAGTCTTGCAAAGCAGCGAGCCAACCAGAATGAGGGCCCTCAGAACACAAGATACATGACACGAGTAAGCTTCCAGTTCATCTTAGACTCAGCAGGGTTTATATTCTATTTCAGATGGGATGTTGCTATGCTCAACCAATCAAAATCTACTTATTATTATTTAGCACCTTCTAGAAGATAGTAGAATTTGATTGTTTCCCATACCAATATCCCATCTCACTTACAACTCCCATCTTAGTAAATTTACTTCAGCGTTGGGAGTATTTTTTGCCCAAAATACTGATGTACTGTACAAGTGTCACATACACATTACAGTCCACTGGTGCATCTTTGTTGCTTTGCATTATGGCTAAGAGGCATTCCTAGAAGAAAAAAAAATGCCGGATGCCATGGGAGTCTTGCAGTACCTGCTGGCTCTTCGGCACAACCGCAGCAATGCTGTAATTACACATCTGTATCAGCAGTGCTACAAGTAGGAAGGAGCATTTGAGCATGTGAGTGGTTGAGCATCTGGGAAAACAGCTGCTGCTTTGGCACACTTGTGACACTCTCAGCCCGCAGAACAGACCATTTTTGAATGCACTACTACTGTAGCTCTCTCCAACCCCCCACCCAAGAACACCTATCACATTTCCACCACCTTTCTGATACCATATGAAATGATGACAACAGCACCTTTGTGCATACACTCTGTGTAAAACATAAACCATAGGGTTTTCAGAAATGAAATGCACGCCAGGGCTGTCTTAGCATATGGGCTTGAAGGGCAGTTGCCCAAGGGCCCCACAATGCTAGGGGCCCAAAGTTCAAGCCCGCCCCCCCCCCCAATCGCACCCTGTACCACTACCACCCCATCATGACGCTGATGCATTACTGGGAGCGAGTAGAGAGTCCAGTCTGGGAGGGGACGAGTGCTCTCTACTAACCAATGACCTGCAGTGGGAGCCCTGCTTCCACTCTTTATGTAAATATGTAGTGCAATGGTACCGCTGCATTGTGATCTTCGGCTCTGTGTCGGAGCGTCTGTAACAGCTCCAGTCACATCACCCACCCCCATGCTCCGACTGTGTCCATCATCTCTCCAAGCTCCTCCAGCGGCATCCGCTCCAGCAGATATGGCCACAAACCACCCCCCCCCCCAAGCTCCAGCCGCATCCCCGCCACCAGGTCAGGCCGCATCCGTCCCCCCTCCAAGCTCCATCCGCATGCCCTGGCCAACTCTGGGCACGTCCCCCCTTCACCCCCTCCAGCCGCAATGGTGTACTGTACTCTGCCGACATCAACTGTGCCGGCAGAGGAGACTCGCAGTGAAAGGCTACTGCTACACAAGCCCTGGCCTCCCTGCTGCTAGGCATTAATGTCAGAAGCGCTGCCCTGCCGCACCAGTTCGCACTATAGGAAGAATTGTGCAGATACCATGCAGCTCTGTCCACCAAGTTGAGGTAGAATATATACATGCACATATTTATATATATATTATCAGCAGATATATATATAAACAAAATGGGAGTCCATGCATGCAGCTTTTGTGTTTGGATAGGATTATATAAAGGCTGCTATTTTAGTGGTGTCTTGGGGGCTAATTCAGACCTGCTTGCTAGGCTGCATATTTTCCCTGCCTAGCGAGCAAGTAAAGGCCACCCTGCCAAACGCATGACCCGCTGCTGAGTGAATCCCCACACTAGCATGCGAGCAGATGTGTACTCTTACAAATACGCTTGCATGCGGCCACACAGTGAAAAAATCATTTGATGTTTGCCAGCCCCTAAATTCAGTTCAAGTAAGGACCTATATATTACACATAAATATACATATAAAGGTATATAGAGAGAGAGAGAGAGAGAGAGAGAGTAAATGGAGGCAATCCCACGAGAACCACAGCGGCAAAGGTGCAAGGAGAAAGTAAGACTGGTGCCCGCCAATATGCAGCACGACGGCTGCTAAACACAATGTCCACGGGGATGGCGGCACTCAAATGACAAAAAACTCCACACTCAGGTAGGTAGAAACAACGTTTCTGGGCTTGCTAGCCCTTTTATCGAGGTGCAGGAAGTTCCCCCTGGACATTATATATATATTGTTTTGTCCTGACGACGGGGGAGACCCCAAAACGTAGCCTACCAGGCAATAAAAATTGTCCTACGTTCACCAGCATCTAGTCCCTGAGTGCCCTTCTTTCTCTAACTGTATATATATATATATATATATATATATATATAGGGGCCCCACTGCACTGCTTTGCCCGGGGGCCCATAATGCTGTTAAGATGGCCCTGATGCACGCATCATTGCAAATAATCGCTCAACTAAGTGAACACACACACCCCTGTGTTTGTGTGTTTGGTCGGTATCCTTTGCCCACTTGGCCCTTTGTTATAGTTTTTGTGTTGTGTATGTCTCTCCTCCCTCTCCGCATGGTATGTGTTGCCCTACCTTAGCTTTTTCAGACTATCTCTCTTCCATCCAATAAGATAGTATAGGGTATACAGGTCAGTGATGTAGTGTAGGGTATGGATAAGTCAATGATGTAGTGTTGGGAATAGAGAGGTCAGCAATGTAGTGTAGATACCCTACACTACATTGCTGACCTCTCTATTCCCAACACTGACCTCTCTATTCCCAAGAGAGGGTCAGTGATTTGTGCTGGGAATAGAGAGGTCAGTAATGTAGTGTTGGGTATAGAGGGGTCAGTGATGTAGTGTAGGGTATAGAGGGGTCAGTGATGTAGTGTTGAGAATAGAGGGGTCAGTGATATAGTGTTGAGAATAGAGAGGTCAGTAATGTAGTGTTGGGTATAGAGGGGTCAGTGATGTAGTGTAGGGTAAAGAGGGGTCAGTGATGTAGTGTTGAGAATAGAGGGGTCAGTGATATAGTGTTGAGAATAGAGAGGTCAGTAATGTAGTGTTGGGTATAGAGAGGGTCAGTGATGTAGTGTTGAGAATAGAGGGTCAGTGATGTAGTGTTGAGAATAGAGGGTCAGTGATGTAGTGTTGAGAATAGAGGGTCAGTGATGTAGTTCTGGGAATAGAGAGGTCAGTAAACTAGTGTTGGATTTAGAGGGGTAAGTAGTGTAGTGTTGGGAATAGAGAGGTCTGTAATGTAGTGTGGGGTATAGAGGGGTCAGGGATGTAGTGTTGGAAATAGAGTGGTCAGGGAATATTGTTAAAAAAAAAAAAAGATAGAGGTCAGAGTTTCGATACAAGTGACCCAAGCCATGTATCATTATGCTTAAACTAATGGTGTGTACACACGGTGAGATTCCCTTGATATTCGACTTAAGATTCGAGTGCTATGCAATCTTCATGCTATCTGCATTAGATTTGCACTATATAGTCATTGCTGCCCTGTCTATCTTGGTTTCAATTTGTGCTGCCACGGGAGCGCGCATCGGGATTGCAAGGTTTTTGTGTTGTGTATGTCTCTCCTCCCTCTCCGCATGGTATGTGTTGCCCGACAGCATTGAACAGGGTTTCCTGGCAGAACGAGCCCGACATCTCTAGCTGTCGGGCTCGTTCTGCCGAGAACAGCGGGGAAGTGACGAGCTGCCGGCTGCATCTCGTCACTTCCCGGCCGCAACTCGCGGCCACGCCCCCTTCTCGCCCCGCTGAAGGCGGGGCATTGAATCCCGCCTGCATGTTCTCGGTCGAGCTGACCGAGAACGGGACTGGGTCACGGCAGGCGAGCAAGCTCGTCTGCCGTGACCCGAAGATTGAATACCCCCCTTAGTCTTTATTTGTAGCAATAATTGTGTTTCTGTTATTCAGTTTCATAAAAATAAGTAGCTAAGCTCAATCACAGTGACTGCTGATTCATTAATACTGATCACTTTACAGTATCATAAGTGAGTTAGATATTAGTGTCACATGACATTTACAATCCATACCCGATTAGAAATGGAGCCTAGAACCAGATGTTAAAAAAAATCCACCATGTAGAAATGCCTTCATTATCACTGACACACTTACATTAGTATAATATCCATATAGCTCTTTTAAAGTGCCACTAAATATTCGATAAGTGCATAAGAAATAATTTTAATACAAACCTGCCAGATGTTTCTCCTTGTTCTTTCCTTCAGGTATTAGTAAATGAAAAAGAAACAATATAAATAAGCAAATTGTATTAATAATAATATTATAATGTTACAGAAACAATGCATTAGATGATGATATAACCGAAAATAAAGGCATTAATTGATTACGAGACACAACATACAACGTAGAGAAGCTTAAACAGCAGGCACAAGGCTTTAAAGCAACATATCACAGGTCTTACTCCCACAGTCCTCATGCAACATGCTCAGTACAAACCACAGCAGACTGGCAAAGCACTCAGTAAGGCAAAATGCATTGCTGACATATACTTTACAGAAAGCTGTAGCCTTTTCAAATAGAAAAAGGTATTTGCAGTGGTTAAGTAGATTTAATTTATTGTTGTCTATTACAGTATAATTTGGAACATAAATGTATATAATTTGAAATGTTTGCTTAAATTGCATTTACATTTATAGTTATTTCATTTTATAGGGTGGGGGGGGGGGGGGGGGCAGTTGTATACAAGTGACATACAGTAACCTTGTATTTGTGTTTGTCCAACAATTGCTCTTCACAGACCTACTATCTCCAGGCTCCAACTTAATGTTTTAGTTAATGCTTAATGTTTCATCATAAACAGACACCCATTGTATCTGCAGCATTATTTACGTGTATTTTGCTAATGAAAACAATAACTGCAATAAAGATGGACCATACCATTTGGCAAGGTATCACTCCCTTTGAAAGTGTTACAAAGTAAATTTGATCAAAAATGCAGTATGACACTAGACAGAACAGAATTGGATAACAAAACTACATTTAAAATGCTTCTCACCGCTCCCACAAACCTCTACTGTGCAAACTAGGGGGGTATATTTTCTAAGGTGTGGGTTTATATTAGTGAAGATGTTGCAAAGGTATTATACCCCTAAGTGTGATGTGCACATGATGGGTTGAAACGGAAAAGGGGGACAGGGTAAGCATATCTGGTAAGGAGGGGGCAGGAAGAACAGGCGGAGCAACGTAGTCCATTCACTATTACATGTATAGTATAAATTGAATCCCTAACCTTTGTCTATACATAGAACATAGAACTAATAATCAACTGAATTGCAATGGCTCCTCCTTGGGAGCACACAGGCTGCCCCCTTTTATTTATTTATTATCAGTTTCTTATATAGCGCACACATATTCCGCAGCGCTTTACAGAGAATATTTCAACATTCACATCAGTCCCTGCCCCAGTGGAGCTTACTATATTCCCTACCACATGTACATGCACACACAGACATTCTAGGGTTAATTTTGTTGGGAGCCAATTAACCTAGCAGTATATTTTTGGATTGTGGGAGGAAACCGCAAGCACAGGGAGAATATACAAACTCCGCACAGTTAGAGCCATGGTGTGGATAGAACCCATGACCTGAGCACTGTGAGGCAGTAATGCTAACCATTACACCATCCATGCTTTTATAAGAAATGCCTTCCCATTTATTACCAGGGCACAGCATGGCTCCCTATACCCCTGACCAAATTGTAGCCTGTGCATGGAAAGTCCTGTGAATTACCGTTAAGTTGCACTATGTTCCTCTAACAGAAGATTTTCTCTTTTTATTATATTCTTTGTCATATAACTTAAGGGTTATCATTTACATACTTAACTCTAAACTGTATATTTAATTCTGGTATTCGTTTTTTGGGGGGTTTTTTGAAGCAAAAAATTATGTAAAAAAAAAAAGGTGAGTGCTGTGATCTGTTGAGAACCATATATAGAAATACTGGTTACACTGTGTTACATATGTGTTAAAGTATTTTACAATTGCTGCATCCGGTGGGGGCCTGGGGATGCTCCCATCCTCGGCCCCTGGAGGAGAAGGAGAAGTGCGGCCTGGATGGTGATGGAGGAGGTGGACAGAGGAGGCGGATGAGGGTGGAAGCGCCGAGGAGGACTGCCGAGTGTCCCCCAGAGCAAGATGCAACAACCCCCCCCCCCCCCCAGCCAGGACAGGTGACAGCATCAGCAATGGCCCCGGCATGAGCCAAAGCTAAGCAGGATCACTGGCCATGTCACCAGGTTGCGCCACCCGGCTGAAACAGCAAGTGATTCCCAGCCTGCAGGCCGCAGCTGCTGTACTCCAGAAGACTACGGGAGCCCTCCTGCCCTCCCACCTGATGCTCCAACTCCGGGCAAACCCAGCGGCAGTGGCCCCCATGGGAGCAGGTTCTGCTACTCTATAGGCCCAGAGAGGGCCCAACTCAGGCCCCACGGATTCTCCCCGCCCTCACTGACACATCCCCCACCACCACCACCACGCTGGCTCTCCTAAGTCCCTCAGCAGGACAGCCTCTGGATCCACTCCAAGCTGACTGAAGGGAAGAGAGATGGCCTGTTAAGCCCCTCCACTGCTGCCTCTGTGCAACATGATGGTGCCGCTGATGGCTGCCTAGGATCTTGTTCTATATCAGGGTTGCCTACCTGACCCTCTCCTTCAGGGAGAAAATGTTCTGTTCCTGGACTTCCCTGGTAATGTATGACTGCTATCACCTGTGGTGGAAAAACTTTCTTATAACTAGCTCCCCACAGGTGATGGCAATTATACATTACCAGGAACAGAGCATTTTCTCCCTGAAGGAGAGGGTCAGGTAGGCAACCCTGTTCTATATCTGTACTGTTTCTTACCTGCTACCTATCTGGTTGTTGCAGTCACCAAATGGCACCACTGAATGGCTGCATATCTCTACATGTGATATATCTGTACTTTGGCCCTTATTCAGATCTGATTGCAGTACACATTTGTTCTCAAAATGGGCAAAAGCATGTGCACTGCAGGTGGGGCAGATGTAACATGTAGAGAGAGAGTTAGATTTATGTGAGTTATTTTGTTTCTGTGCAGGGTAAATACTGGCTACATTATTTTTGCACTGCAATTTAGATTTCAGTTTCAACACACTCCACACAAATGTAACACACATGTTACATCTGCCCCACCTGCAGTGCACATGGTTTTGTCCATTTTGAGAACAAATTTGTACTGCGATCAGATCTGAATAAGGGCCTAAGTACAGATATATATCACACGTAGAGATATGCAGCCATTCAGTGGTGCCATTAGTCCGTTTTACCTGTTTCCACCCTGGCTGTTGCACAGCAATTCAAATCTAATTCAAAGTATACGCAAGTATACCTGGCCAATAAAGCTGATTCTGAATTTTTTTGTGTTTAAAGGTTCTATAGTTTTAAGTTATGTTACCTTGGCCTATGGTTAAATTGTCTGATTTGATAAATTGCCCTAATTATCAGATGTCACAGGTCATGAACACTCCCAACAAACTCAGTTATCTCAGTGTCTGAAGAAACATCTGTAAAAAGCTCTTAAACTGCATAGTGCCGGACACCTCGTGTAATGATTTTCATTGGGATTCATGCGGAGTTTGACACATATGCCTAAAAAAATAAACTCCAAAAAGTTGCAATTAAATCTTGAGTTGCCTCAAGATTTATACACCGTCCAGTCACAGAGTACCCTATGCACCAGTACCACGTAACCACCTTAATACACTTACACAAAATCAGGACACAAGCTCAACAAGCTTTACAAGATATGGGCCAGATTGGGAACTAAAAATGGCCCTGGAAAAAAGTCTAAATGTGGCCTCACCTGGACGGCACCAAAACATATGTGTGCTTGTCCAACATCAACATAGGTGGAATTACTGCATCACTACACCTGTGTATAAGCCGTTGGCAGTGTAGTTGTCCCCAACATTTATGCTGCTGTAACAAACCACAAACCTCCACATTTCAGATAATACCCCACCTTTCCCCCACACACACACCCCTAACCTCCATCAAGTATACAAACAACTCATTACCATAATCCCCAAACACACCAGAAATTGTTACAACCCCAGATGTCACAATGGATATATATGGACACCCACCTTAGATGAGTATTGGCAGCATCAGGTACTCTGCTCTGCGAAATGCTATGGTTATTTGTGTGGGAGACAGAAAGGAGGGGGGGTGGTGCACAAGTCTGGGCAGTGTCACATCTTTTAACCCCTTCCCGACATTTGACGTACATTTACGTCATGGTCGGGATGTACTTCCCGACACATGGCATAAATGTACGTCATGACTTGTAACTGTCACCGCGTCTAGAGACGTGGTGACAGAGGGACGATGTCTGCTGTCCCTGACAGCAGACATCTTCCCTCATTGCCCAGGGGGGGCAGCGATGCCCCCCGCCATGGGCGATCGCTGCGATTGGCTGTTCAAACGTGAACAGCCAAAAGCAGCGTTTACTGTGTGATGTGTAAAATTTAGACTCTGCTGCCCCCTAGCGTCCCAAAAAAATAAAAGAAAGTTGAAATAATGATGTAATAATAAAGTTTAGATATGGTCTATGTTAGTTATTAACTATTTTGAGTGGTATGATTATTTGTCTCACAAGCAGAAAATTTTACATTTTGCAAAAAGCAAAATGTTCAATTTTTTTACGACATTTTGTTATTTTTCACAAAAAAAAAAAAACTGTATCGACCAAAATTTACCACTAATTTAAAGTACAATGTGTCACGAGAAAACAATCTCAAAATCACTGGGATAAGTAAAAGCAAAAAAAAGTTATCCCCACTTAAGTGATACATGTCAGATTTGAAAAAAAGGGCTCTGTCAGGAAGGCAAAAACATGCTGCGTCGGTAAGGGGTTAAAAACAATAAAATCACTGACTGACAGGTGGCCTCACTAGTGCATCGGCCTCCCGGGAATATTTCCTGTACGTTACATGGCCAATCTGCCCCTGAACATGATAGAACAACGATGATTGATTTAAATATAAGCAAATCAATACTACTTTGGGTACAAGAATACTGAATAAAACTATGCAAACAAAACCATATGTTATGGCTCAAGTATCTGATATGCATATAGACATATCCATATGCATTTTTTTGCGTACATGAGCAGAGCCATTATAAGGATTTTATACAAAGGAAATGGATGTACACCTACATTGACTCAGCACGAACCCCAAACTATGTAACAATACTAGTTAAACACAATTCGAGATGTTGTCCTTCTCCACTAACACTGGTAACAAAGATTTTGTCCCATAAAAAAATTCTGATACACTTTTTCACGCTGAATTCAAATACGGTATCAGAACTTTTCTATCACCATCGGCTTTTTTTGTTCCAGAGAACACTCTTTAGGTCATGTGGACCAAAATAGTAGCAAACATAGCTATTTTTGTAGTTTGTTAAATAAAGTTTAATCAATTTAAGATAATTGTCAATCTATTTATACTAAATTCCATTTATAATGACCAATTATAATCAAAGAGAAGAGCTAAGATAAATTACACAAGAAGCCTGCATAAGTACAGCTGGACATTTTGAGACATGCAAATAGCCCCACCTGCAAGAAGCAGCTTCCTGTTAGGGTGGGGCCACACATAGCGGCGCAGTGGGTCCCGTTCAGGACAATAAAATAGATCAAATGCAAATGATGATACATAATAGCACTAGTATTATAAAACTAATATATATATGTATATATGGTACTTGTACTTGCCCCCGTTTTTGATTGTATTACATCTTATACAATCGCATCGCATGCAATATAGCGGCATGCGATGCGATACGATTTTTATTTGTACAAGCACCCTGATGGGTGCTTTTAATGTTAAATGCACCCCCATTGGCAACGCCACCCCCACTATCAACGCCGACCCGAAGCGTGGCGAGCGCAGCGAGGGGCGACAGTACGCGTCCTCCATCCTTTTCATACCCCCACTATCCACGTTGGCGTGGAATTGATTGTAGTGTGTGGAGCGCAGCGAGGGGACACGAGCCCGAAGCGTGGCGTGTGGACACGGATTACTTTTCATGTATTGCGCATCCCCTCACGGGGCTCGCTTCGCTCGCCACGCTTCGGGCTCGTATTACGCGTCCCCTCGCGGGGGCCGTTGGGTTCGTCACACTTCGGGCTCGTTGGCTCGCTGCGCTCGCCACACTATCTAATATCAACTCCACGCCGACGTGGATAGTGGGGGTATGAAAAGATCGGAGGACGCGTACCGCAGCCCCGCGTGGGCTCGCTACGCTCGCCACGCTTCGGGTTGGCGTTGATAGTGGGGGTGGCATTGACAATGGAGGTGCATTTAACATTGGAAGCACCCATCAGGGTGTTGTACAATTAAAAATCGGATCGCATGCCATTTGCTGGCATGCAATGCTATGCGATATTTCATTGTACAAGCACTCCTGTTAATTTAGCATGAATATCGCATCGCACGCATCGCATACCACTAAGTATGCTATGCGACGGGTGCCGTGCTAGGAAACAAGTACCGTGTATATATATATATATATATATATATATATATATAAAGCACTTACCCCCTCGCAGAAAGTATTGGAGCCGGCACACGGTAGTAGGTGAAGAAAAAAAGGGTTTATTGCAATTACATCATTGCACAAAGAGACAGCTGCCGACCTGACAGCCGTTTCAACTGCATGTGAGCAGTTTTCATCAGAGGTCATGATGAAAACTGCTCACATGCAGTTGAAACGGCTGTCAGGTCGGCAGCTGTCTCTTTGTGCAATGATGTAATTGCAATAAACCCTTTTTTTCTTCACCTACTACCGTGTGCCGGCTCCAATCCTTTCTGCGAGGGGGTAAGTGCTTTCTATTAACCACATTATGTGCCTGGCACCAGAACAGTTTTATCTTTAACCAGAGTGCCAACCTGAGAACCCAACTGTCTATATATATATATATATATATATATATATATATATATATACATACACTAGTTACCGTTATGTCAAAATGATGGAACATCATAACCGTGATATCAGCATCTGTGGCTGTGTGCGCCCAAACAGTGCAATGCTTGAATTCCACCACAGAGGTGAGGAGCAGTGTTAGTGTTTTATTATATAGGATATATATATATATATATATATACAAAGTCCAGCAGACCGGCACCCTCCCTCTTGTGCTACTGCCGCGGTGCTAGGAAGATATATCTAATACAGCATCTCCAACATCCTGCACCCACGGGCTTTCATGAAATGATACTCATACCACACAGGCTCCTTGTATGACAAGCTTTCGGGCTTTATTGCCCTTCGTCAGGTCAGGAAAACAGAATAACATACAATGTGTACAACTCTCACCTTATATTCTCAAGTAGCTCCCCTCTTCCGTTTGCCACGGCCGCCATCGGTCCGCCCCTCACGGCGCAGACACTTCCGGGTGCATCTCACCATCATCCCTCTCTCACCGGAACTTCCGGGTGCACTCCTCAGGTCCGGCGTCTCGTCACCATGGCAACCCGGCTGCAGACGGGGATCACTGCTGGAATATAATGCACTGGTTCATATATTCCAGCAGTGATCCCCGTCTGCAGCCGGGTTGTCATGGTGACGAGACGCTGGCGACGCAGGACCTGAGGAGTGCACCCGGAAGTTCCGGTGAGAGCGGGATGTCGGTGAGATGCACCCGGAAGTGTCTGCACCGTGAGGGGCGGACCGATGGCGGCCGTGGCAAACGGAAGAGGGGAGCTACTTGAGAATATAAGGTGAGAGTTGTACACATTGTATGTTATTCTGTTTTGCTGACCTGACGAAGGGCAATAAAGCCCGAAAGCTTGTCATACAAGGAGCCTGTGTGGTATGAGTATAATTTCATGAAAGCCCGTGGGTGCAGGATGTTGGAGATGCTTTATATATATATATATATATATATATATATATATATATATATATATATATATATTTATACACACCCACACATATAAATATATGTAGAGAGAGGCAGATGGAAAGAGGGAGATAATGTACTGTGTAAAGTGGTTAAGTGTCTGATATATTGTCTTTGCATAGTTTTTTTGGTTTGTTAGTGAACTGCCTGTGTCTTGGTGCCAACCTGATACAGTGGTTCACTTTACTATATCCTAGCCATTCTACAGTATGTTGCTTTATACTGTACAATAGTTTTATCAGAATACAGTAGCGCACGCAGGGGGGGGGTTTCTGAGTACCCAGAAACCCCCCCAGGAGTCTAAGGGCTCTAAGCTGAAAGCTGAGGGTCCCCTCTTTCCATGGGTATAAGAATTTTAAAAATCGGCCCTTGGGAACCGGAGATATCTGACTTCAAAGCAGTGGTCCCCATCCAAGCCTGTTAATTGCTCTTCCCAGTCAGATATTTCAGGTTCTGTCTGACTTACAGTTTTTCTGAGGGTATATTCCAAAAGCTGGGACTCTCCCCCTTTGACGGACACTAGTAGCTTGTCTCTATTTTCCCCAGAACCAGAGATATCAGCCTTCCAGCAGCTGGTTACTGCTCCAGCTCCACACACCTGGCATGTAGTTTTATATACTCGTCGTTGGCAGATTGCTCTGCTTCCTGAACTCTGATCCCCTAGTCCCTAATACCATTTGGTAGGTGGGATTCTCTAGTTTTTAATTCCAAAATCTAATCTATTTCTGGAAACTGGAGATATCTGCAGTCAAGCAAGCTGTCCTCCCACCAGAGAATTATGATTAATAAGCCCACTCCACTATACACCCCTCCTCTGCATATTAAACATCCTCTACCACCCTGGAAGTTATGTATCAGGGCCCCTTCATTCAGCCCAATGCCCCCTTCTCCCACCCCATCTCCCACCATCTGTGCAGTAAAGGGGTAATTAGTGGAAATTACTGATCCAGGCCCTACATGCTGAGCGGTTGATATAATACCCCCTACCACCTGCGGGACATCAAAGCTTCCCCCACCCCTACCGCTGGAGGATCGGTAGGGGCCCCAATACATTGCTATGCCCAGGGGTCTACACTGCTGTTGACGCCCCTGTATGTATATGTATGTATGTATGTGTGTGTGTGTATATATATATATATATATATATATATATATATATATATATATGTATATGTGTGTGTGTGTGTGTTATTAATATACATTTGGTCTATCTATAATACTTTAACTGACCCGGCATATACTGGGTCACCTAAGTGTCCATCTCCATGCTTTGCTCCGCCCCTCTGGAAACCCCCTTCTGAAAATCCTGCGTTTGCCACTGGAATATATTTATCTACATTATAAGAAGTGAGCAAGGGCCAGGCAGTGAAGGGTGTACAGTCTGCACACTGTCCAACAGCGGCCAAAAGGAGCATCAGCTGAGATTATAACTGCAGACAGAAGCTGTCATTGGTGGACATGGTATGGATCAGGACACCAGGAATGTTTTACCCTGGAGCACAATCTAAAATCATTGCTGACTTTAATTATGCAGTTTGCTACCTCGAATAATGCTTATGCAGACAATGTTTGAACACTTTGTCTCAATGCAATTAGACTATACTCTTACTTTTTCTATTCTATGTTCAAAACTAAATATTTCCTGACTTAGGAGTTTTCTTATGATAACATTCATTGTGTTGCAAATTTCCTTCCAGTGTAATAAAATTCATCTCTGAATTATAAACGTAAAGCATGAATCGCCTCGGTAACTGGCAGAGAAATAGGCTACTAAAGGTCAGTGGATATTAATATACAGAATGTTACAGTGCAAAAAAATGTATAAAAATAATGGAAATGGGATATGGATCATGGGATAGACATCAACTAGGTCGATAAGCATTGGGTCGACACCACTAGGTCGACATGCAGGAAGGTCGACATGGCTGAAGTTCGACATCGGTTAGATCGACAGAGTCATTAGGTCGACACAAGCACTAGGTGGACATGGGGAAGGTCGACAGTCAAAAGGTTGACATGGGGTTTTTCACATTTTATTGTCCCGAATGTCGACACAGTGGACATGGACACTGAAACCTAGCACCGCTTCCCCTCACATGGCTCAGTGCGCCTGCCATGCTTCGGGCTCGGTGCCTCGATATGCTTGGCACACTATTTTATTCTCCCACCACGCCATAGTAGATGGTAGGGCATGAAATACCGCCTGTCGAACAAAAAAAAGTGAAAAACCTCATGTTGACCTTTTGACTGTCGACATTCCCCATGTCGAACTAATGCTTGTGTTGACCTAATGACCCTGTGGACCTGACCCATGTCAACCTTCATGCATGTCGACCTAGTGATGTCGACCTAATGCTTGTAGACCTAGTGACTGTATCCCATGGAAATCATAGAAGCCATTTTTGTTGTACTTGTACTACATTGTTAGCCACAGTATCATAGCCACAGGCCAATTATTGACAAGTCTGTAAAGGAGATTTGGTGACATGTAATACTGGCATTGTGCTGCCATGCTTCTGACCCTTGCAACACAAAATTTGGCCTTTCCAATTATACAATATTTTTCGGTACTTGTTTCCTAGAACGGCGCCCACTAAACAATTTGCTTAGTGGGCTATTCTGCGTAGGAATATTGCATTGCATGGGCCATTTTAGGGCCATGCGATGTGCGATGCGATGCGATTTTCCTATGTAATTTATATACTGCTCTCTCTGCCCCGGGCCATCACATCGCATCTGCCGCAAAATCGCATGCGATTTTATAGGGTGTGCGATGCCATGACATTAGGTATACAATAATATGATTGTATGTCCCCAAAATAGGTTTAACGCACCCCCGCACTATCCACGGCACCCTGAAGCATGGCGAGCGGCGGCGGAACGTGTCCTCCGACCTTTTCATTCCCCCACTATCCACGTCGGCGTGGAGCTGATTTTATATAGTGGAGCGAGCCACCAAGCCCAGGCATGGCGAGCGGACGCGGAATACATGTAAAATAATCCGCGTCCAATTGCCACGCTTCGGGCTCAGTGGCTCGCTGCGCTCGCCACACTATATAAATTCAACTCCACGCCGACGTGGATAGTGGAGGAATGAAAAGGATGGAGGACGCGTTCCGCCGCCGCTCGCCACGCTTCGGGGTTGCGTGGATAGTGGGGGGGGGGTGCGTTAAACCTATTTTGGGGACATACAATCATATTATTGTATACCTAATGTGGGTACAATGAGCATAGAAAAAAAATCACATAAAAAAATCACATTGCATTGCATGCCGTTATAATGGCCCATGCGATGCGATGTGATTTACCTGCGGTGCCGTACGTAGGAAATCTGGGCGCCGTGCTAGGAAACAAGTACCTATTTTTCGTTGCTTTCTTCGATGTACAGCATGTTATTTTAGACCATGTTTTGACCATGTTCTAAGATGGTGGTTCTAAACCTCAGTCCTCAAGTACCTACAACAGTTAATGTTTTCCAGGTCACCTGGCAGGTGTAAAGGTGCACTCATTACTCACTGACACATTTTAAAAGATCCACAGGTGGGGATAATTATTTCACTTATGATTCTGTGCGATGGCCTGGAAAATGTGCATTGTTGGGGGTACTTGAGGACCGAGGTTGAGGACCTACACAAGCGCAAACTCACTAAAGGTCTAGTCATCAATCAGAATCAATGTTGTGTTTCAGGGGTTAACGTGCACATATAAAACTCATATAAATATAAACTTTAATATGTACAAATCATCTGCAAGTAAATGTGCACTTTCGTCTCGGGAATATAACATTGATTTAGACTGATTTAAAATCAATTAAAATCAATCTTTAGTAAATTTACCCAACAGTAATCTGAGATGGATATCTTTTAATTAATACCACGTACATTATCTAGCACAGTCTACTGATGAATGATAGTTATACTATCAATTAATATTTCTTAATTTTGAAACAAGAAAGCAGAACATTCATATATTAACTTTATTTACAGAGTGTAATACGCTTGTATATTTTGCAATTGACAACTGGGGCGAAATGTAATAGGGTGCGATTTTTTTGCTGCGAATTCGCATATGTAATGAGATGAGAATTTGCGGCAGAAAAATGTGATATGGTGCGATTTTGGGCGATTTTTAGTCATGAAAATGTGCGCATTTTAAAACATGCAATTTTGTGTAAAAAAAAAAACGGGGGAAAAAAACGGCATGGTGTACCCCCTCCTGAGCATAACCAGCATCAGGCTCAAGGGCCGGTCCTGGTTCCCAAAATACGGGGGACAAAATGACTAGGGGTCCCCTGTATTTCAAGAACCAGCACAGGGCTGAACCAGCCAGCAGGGTAATGCCACAGCCGGGGGGAGAATTCACCCCCTGACCGGTCAGCATGGGCAGGGGTCCTGGGGGAGTGGGGACCCCCTCAAAGACGGGAACTTACCTGCCCATGCTAAAGCCCGGGGCTGTCCTTGATGCCCCTGGGCGGTGGGCATCGAGCTGATGAAAAACTATTGTGTATTGCTGTGGAACTATGAGTCCCAGCAAGCCTGCACCACATGCAGGGACTTGGACAACCACAATTCCCAGCATGTGGGGCAATAAAGGGCCCGATGGGACTTGTAGTCCCACAGTAGCACAAATAGTTAAATAAATACAAACACACACACACAAACTTACAGTAAAACTTTATTTCACACGGAGCCCATTCATCCATACATACCTATGTTGATAGAAGATCGGTCCCCTTGTCCTGTAGAATCCACTGGGGTACCTGTGGAAGAAAAACATACTCACAGCCGTCTTCAGTGCTTCTCCGGGAACCCTACAGCACTGTAATCATGGTCCAGTGTTCTGTTTACATCTGTGGCTCCGCCCCCAGACCGGGATTTAGGTCCACCCACCAGCCAGCCTTGGATTGCTAGTCCAGAACCAATTCAAATTATTAACAGCCAGTGTAATAGGCAAAACCAGTGCTTGTGGCTGCCAATCATAGAAAAGGGGTGAGATTTAATAGGATGAGAGATTCAGAAAGTGAGAGATTTGGTGAGATATCTCGGTTTTTTAAAGCGGTGATCATTTACACGGCAAAACCAGTTTGAACTTGCAGTGTAAATGATTGCCGTTTTAAAAAAACGGGAGATTTCTCACCAAATCTCTCACTTTCTGAATCTCTCATCCTATTAAATCTCCAAAAAGAAATGAATCCTGTCCCTCGCATATAACTGACTCTAAGGATGACGTACTGTATAAACACAATTAACTTAAATTAGTGTAATATATCTTACTACATTTTTCAATAAGGAACGTTTGGCCTAGGGGTGCTGTTAAAAAACCTTTATACTCTATGGTGCCTTAATTCAAAAAATTTGGGGAACCACTGGTAAAAGCTCTTCCTCAACAGAAATACAGAAGAGTATGATAATAATAATAATATAAAGAAAAGCGTATAAAAGCAAAAACGGAATAACAAATTACATTTTTAATTGCTATTGTTGCTAACTTAGTGTTTGGTCTAAGAAGTCCAGATAGAAAGTGCAATATTGCATTGAGGCAAAACCATATTGCATAGCTCAGTGGCCACTGAACAGACATGACCACCTTATAGTGGGCACTTGCAAGGGAATGCTTCCCTGCCCCAAGCATCTTCCTTAACCCCTTCATGACAGAGCCAGTTTGTGCCTTCATGACAGAGCCCTTTTTTTCAAATCTGACATGTCTCACTTAAGTGGGGATAACTTTTTTTTGCTTTTACTTATCCCAGTGATTTTGAGATTATTTTCTCGTGACACATTGTACTTCAAGTTAGTGGTAAATTTGGGTCGATACAGTCTGTGTTTTTTTGTGAAAAATACCAAAATATCGTGAAAAAATGGAAAATTTTGCAATATGCAAAATGTCACATTTTCTGCTTGTGAGACAAATAATCATACCACTCAAAATAGTTAATAACTAACAAAGACCATATGTCTACTTTATGTTGCAATCATTATTTCAACTTCCTTTTAATTTTTTTGGACACTAGGAGGCTTCAAATATGACTAGCAAATTCTCAAATTTTCAAGAAAATTTCAAACACTGATTTTTTTAGGGACCAGTTCAGTTCTGATGTGACTTTGAGGGACTTGTATGTGAGACACCCCCATAAATGATGCCATTTCAAAAACTGCACCCCTCACAGTATTCAAAACAGCATTTTGGAAGTTTGTTAACCCTTTAGGTGTTTCACAGGAATTAAAACAAAGTGTAGGTGAAATTTCAAAATTTCATTTTTTTTTCGGATTTTCAATTTTAATACATTTTTCTAAGGAACACAGTAGATTTTACTAGAGAAATGTGACTAAAAATTGATTCCCCCAATTCTTTGGTTTTCATAAATATCCTATATGTGGCCCTAGTGTGCACGGTGACCAAACCACAGGCTTCATAATAGAAGGAGCACCTACTTGATTTTGGAGACTCCTTTTTATGAGATTATTTTTTAGGCACCATGTAGGTTTCTAGGCACCATAAGATGCTAAAAGTTAGGAACCCCCCCACAAGTGACCCCATTTTGCAAACTACACCCCTCAGGGAATTCATCTAGGGGTATAGTGTACATTTCAAACCCCCAGGGGTTTCACCAATTGTGGTACAACTGGGCAGTGAAAATGAAAAAAAATAATTTTTTATTTTCACAGCTCAGTTGTATCAAAATTGGTGAAACCCCGGGGGGTTTGAAATGTACTCTATACCCCTAGATGAATTCCCTGAGGGGTGTAGTTTGCAAAATGGGGTCACTTGTGGGGGGGTTCCACTGTATGGGTGTTTCGGGGGTCATTCAACCAGAATCTGTGCTGCAAAATCCAAAAATCACTCCTTCCCTTCTGAGTCCTGCCATGCACCCAACTGGTATTTTTTGGTCACATGTGAGGCATTGCCGTACCCGGGAGAAATTGGGGCACAGATTTTGGGGTGCTTTGTCTCCTTCATTCCTTGTGAAAATGAAAAATTTTGAGCCAGATCTGCATTTTTGTGTAAAAAAATTTAATTTTTTACACAAAAATGCAGTTCTGGCTCAAAATTTTTAATTTTCACAAGGAATGAAGGAGACAAAGCACCCCAAAATCTGTGCCCCAATTTCTCCCGGGTACGGCAATGCCTCACATGTGACCAAAAAATACCAGTTGGGTGCATGGCAGGACTCAGAAGGGAAGGAGTGATTTTTGGTGGTGGAATGAATGGCGGGTGCTATGTCGCATTAGCAAGACCCCCGAAGCACCAATACAGTGGAACCCCCCCACAAGTGACCCCATTTTGGTCACCAGCTTTGGGAGGGGGGCTGGCGCTGCGGCTGGCGGGGGGGTGGGAGGGGTGCTGGCGCTGCGGCAGCCGGGTGGGTGGGAGGGAGGGGGGCTGCCGGGTGGGAGGGGGGGGGGGGGCTGGCGATCGGTGCGGTATACGCACACACACACACACACACACACACATATATATATATATATATATATATATATGTGTGTATATATATATATATATATACATATATATACATATATATACACACACATATATATATATATATATATATATGTGTGTGTATATATATATATATATATATACACACATTTGCACATTATTTTATTTTATTTTATTTTTAACTTTTCCAGCAGCAGCATGATGCTGCTGCTGCTGCTGCGGGGGGGAGGGGGGAGGAGGGGAGCGCAGCGTGCGCTCCGGACGTAGCGGTGGAGCCGCTGGAGCTGCTGCTGCTGCCGGGTGAGTGCCCGGCGGGTGGGAGGGGGGTGCTGCCGCTCGGTGGTGATCGGTGCTGCACCGATCACCACCGTTTTCTGTGTTACCGAGCGGCTTAGCCGCCGGTAACACAGGAAACGCTGTGATTGACTGTTCAGATTTGAACAGCCAATCACAGCGATCGCCGACCGGGGGGGGCACCCCTGCCCCCCCTGGGCGACGAGGGGGGATGTCTGCTGTCAGGGACAGCAGACATCTCCTAACTGTCACCGCGTCTATAGACGCAGTGACAGTTAGAATCCATGACGTACATGTACGTCAAATGTCGGGAAGTACTTCCCGACCATGACGTACATGTACGTCAAATGTCGGGAAGGGGTTAAATTAGGATGAATATCCTATCGCAGAAAAAACTCAGGTCCGTGATGGGATTAAAATGGTACATGTTTTGACAGATTTAGTATGGGGGTGTAAATAAAACAGTCAAGCACTTGAGCTCTGCATGCAAAAGCAGCAACTATTTTTCCTACATGGAAAATAAAAATGCATTTATACCCCTTTCAAACAATGGGCCAGATGTATCAAGCTTCAAAAAGTGATAAAATGGAGAGTGATAAACAACCAGCCAATCAGCTCCTACCTGTCATTTTTCAAACACAGTCTGTGACATGTCAGGTAAGAGCTGATTGGCTGGCTGTTTATCACTCTCCATTTTATCACTTTCTGAAGCTTGATACATCTGGCCCAATATGGTTTGTCTAGGTGCAAATTTGTACCAATTAGTTGGATTTGCCCCTACCTGGAAATGTATGGTCCATTATGCTCTTTGTGTTACAGCCTACTAAGCTTGAGAGGAGAGAGAGATTATATACAGTATATATATATATATATATATATATATATATATATATATATATATATATATATATATATATAGATAGATAGATAGATAGATAGATATACTAGCATTACTAATACCTTGTGTAGGCAATGATGCTTCTACTAAGCTGAGAAACAAACAATACAGTGCTGCAACACCCCAAATACAAAAATATTTTTTATAGTGTAATAATAAATGATTATGCTTTTCATAACAATATCCCTTTATAACAGACAATGCAAATGTACAATTACTTTAAGTTGGAGCCTGGTGATTAGGGTTCTATTTATTAGTCTAGATCCATTAATTAAGGACTGTGACATAGGAAATAGTAAGGACACAAAACAACATAAATGCTAGTGTTCTAAAGGTTGAACAGACATAACGAATAACACCAGCTGCCATATTGTACCTACTTTGTAGGGCTGCAGGTATGCAAGGCCTTCAAATGAGGCTTCCAGGTAGCAATGGAAACCGATTTCTCATCAGCCGCATAACTACGCCATACACACTACGTGCAGGATATAATAAAAAAAAAAAAAAACAAGGCAGAGGGGAGCAGGGATAAAACAAAAATTGAAAAGCAGATTAGTAAACCAGTACAAGTCATGGCTTTATTCATCATTCATAGCATTGATACATGCCTGAGAGGTGGAAGAATACTTTCATAATATCGCCAGGTGGCTGTCAGGTATGTCCGACTGGAGTCAGTAGAATAAAACCGCCACGTAGCCTGGTATGAGGAGAAAATAAAAGCACAAGGGAACCAACAAAACATGAAATAAAGGAAGAACCAAGTTGGTTATGGAATATTAATACTTCGCTCACACCAAGTGCATTTCCTGAAAAGTCCAAAGGAGCTCACAATGCCAGACGCAATTCAACTAACTCTTCCATTTTCATTGTGAGCGAATACAATATGAGATGTAGAGGACAACCCATGGAATGTTAGAAGATATTTGTCTAGTACTTTGTAATTTAATACAAATGTGAATATTATTGTCTTTTACTTTGCATTATATTGTATTGTTCATTCTGCACATTGGGTTTTTCAGTGATCATACTGGATTGCTGATTACAGAGATTACGCTGTGGTGTCACAGATTCCACATATGGGGCCTGATTCTGAGCCACAGAGCTGCAGCCAAATGAATTAGCTTATGCTACTGCAAGTGTCCATTTGTCTATACAAGTATCAGACCATTGTTATATATATATATATATATATATATATATATATATATATATATATATATGTATTGCTCCTCCCACTATTTTCCTATAGGCAGCTGTCATTATTAGCACTTGCAGCCTCTCCAGGCTGGGTGCAAACAATCCATATGGGGGAAATTTACTAAAGGAAATTTGTAAAAAATAGGTGTATTTGTATCCAGAAATACACTTATTTTGGACATTTACTATCCCGAAAATACGGCAATTGAATTGCAAAAATAAGTGTATTTCTGGATACAAATACACCTATTTTTACACCTATTTTTAACAAATTTCCTTTAGTAAATTTCCCCCTATATCCCACCTCCATCTGCATGCTTCACACACCCACGACACTCCCACAAATCTGTTCTGTGCGCCCTCCTGGTAATCATCCAGGTGTCACAATAGAAAGCTCATTTCACAGTCAGAGCAATCTGGCCATGTATGGTGCACAGTGGCATATTTTGAATGGGTGTACTTTGTGCAGTGCATATGGGCACCTGACTCCGAGGGGGGGGGGGGGGGGGCAAAACGCACACAGCAATTTTTTTATACTATGGAGTCCCATGATGATGGCAGCAGCCATGTGAAAATCACTGGAAAGATGGCCACTACGTAATTTTTCTGGACAGCTACACATGGGTCATTCCATGACAGCAAATGTTACTGTTGTGATGTAGCTTTGTGTTGTGGACCAGGAGTATCAAGCTTTAATAATTGATAACATGGAGAGTGATAAACAACCAGCCAATCAGCCCCTGTCATTTTTTTCAACCCAGACTAACATGGCAGTTAGGAGCTGATTGGATGGTTGTTTATCACTCTCCATATTATCACATACTGAAGCTTGATACATATGGCCCTCAATATTTTGTGACAAGGAAGCACATACACTGGATCAGATGAAGTCTGGGTCTTTATTTTTGTAGCAGATGAACAGCATACCAGGTAAATCAGCACAGTAAGAATGGTTACAGCATTGCAGCATCCAGGTCTCGCAGAGTACAAACACTTCAGGAAGCTATAAAGTGGTCCCTACCGTAACCCACACCACGGCCTATCTCTTGGGCAGCTATTCCACCGTCAACAGCAATGATCCTCTGCCCTGGAAACCCTTATATCAGGAGAACACAATTGCTTCTGATCATCCCAATCGTGATCACTCCAGTTAGGAAACCTGGAGTGGATCTAATTTTCCTTATCCTGCTTCTGATCTAAAGCTTGGTCACCATTTTCCACATTATTCTCATGTGGAAATATGCTGTATCTGACACAATTTTAATAATCAAACAACATTCTCAATGGGGGGGGGGGGGGGTATTCAAATGTTTATTTTTGGGTGTCATATTTTTCACACCTTTCAAATTCACGCATCTGACGTCTTTTGAAGTAATGGTCGGGTTTGCTATTCAAATGTTTTTTCTTTAGGCGTCTAATCTGTTGTAGTTGTCTTAATGATCACGCCCATTTATTCCCCTCTTTTAATCTCACGCCCACCATGTTTTACCCTGCCCTCTGCCCAGTCATACAAGTTTGTCTCCATTGTAAGAGCGCCCCTCACCCCATTCAGCAGACGCCATTTAATTCACACTGATGTGTCCTGCGTCGTGATTCTGAAAAGCAGACAAAAAGCAGAGGAAATGTGCTGCAGCCTGCCGCCCACAGGAGTGACGACGAGTCGCTGTGCTGTGCAGGGAGCTGAAGTCTGCCACCAACAGTAGAGAAGGCGAGCCGCTGCACTGTGCAGGAAGCCAGAGCCTGCCACCCACAGGAGAGTAGAGGAGCCGCTGCGCTCTACAGGGAGCCAAAGCCTGCCACCCACAGAAGAGAAGATGAGCCGCTGCACTGTGCAGGGAGCCAGAGCCTGCCACCCACATGAGAGAAGAGGAGCCACTGCGCTGTGCAGGGAGCCAGAGCCTGCCACCCACATGAGAGAAGAGGAGCCACTGCGCTATGCAGGGAGCCAGAGCTGGCCGCCCACAGGAGAGAATAGGAGCCGCTATGCTGTGCAGGGAGCCAGAGCCTGCTGCCCACAAGAGAGAAGAGGAGCCACTGAACTGTGCAGGGAGCTGAAGCCTGCCACCCATAGGAGAGAAGAGGAGCTGCTACGCTGTGCAGGGAGCCAGAGCCTGCCACCCACAGGAGAGAAGAGGAGCTGCTGCGCTGTGCAGGGAGCCAGAGCTGGCTGCCCACAGGAGAGAAGAGGAGCCACTGCGCTGTGCAGGGAGATGGAGCCGGCTGCCGCTGACTTTGCTGGGATACAGTCATTAGGTCAACACTATTAAGGTCGAAATACATTGGGTCAACCACTGAAGGTCGTCAGGGAAAAGGGCGACAATGGAAGGTTAATAGTTAAAGTGTTGACATGTCTTTTTCAAGGTTTTTCTGAGCCGACGTGCCGACAGGCGGTATTTCATGCCCTACCGTCCATTAGAGCATGGAGGTAGAATATAATAGTGTGCTGAGCGCTTTTTCGGTGTCCATGTTGACTACTGTATGTCAACATTAGGGACAAAAAGTGAAAAAACCTATGTCAACCTTCAGTGGTCGACCCATACGCATTTTGCTGGTGTGCTTATACTCTATGTGGGAGGTGTGCCTATACTCTATGGGGGGATGTATGCCTATACTCTATTGCATAGGTTCTCAATCTCAACCCCACACAGTGCATTTTTTGCAGGTCTCATCACAGAATCACAAGTGAGATAATTAGCTCCACCTGTGGATCTTTTAAACTGTGTCAATTAGTAATGAGTGCACCTGTGCACATGCCGGGTGACCTGGAAAACGTGAGCTATGTGGGGACCTTGGGTCTGAGTTTGAGAACCCCTGCTCTATTGCATTTTTTTTAAGTTTATCCCTAACCCCTTATAAAAAAAAGGAAATCTCATTAAATAAAACATTCATTTAAAAAAAAAAAAAAAACACTTTTATTACCACCTGAAGCCAGGTGAATAAAATGATGAGAAAATGACCAAGTTTAGACGACTATTAAAAGGCGTGAAACTTATCACCAAACATTTCAATATGAAGCCCATTGAAAATAACTGTGAAATAAAGGATGTTCAAAAAAACTGTCAACTTTTAAAAGACGGGGAAGAATTGAATATCACACTAATATCACGATATATAAATGTTGTGAAAAAAGGTAGAATAGTCGTGAAAAAGAGAACAGACCAACATTTGAATACAACATAGGGTGAGATTTAATAGGATGAGATATTCAGAAAGTGAGAGATTTTGGAAGAAATCTCCAGTTTTTTTAAAGCGGCAATCATTTACACTGCAAAACCAGTTTGATTTTGAAGTGAAGATGATTGCCGCTTTAAAAAAACTGGAGATTTCTTCCAAAATCTCTCACTTTCTGAATATCTCATCCTATTAAATCTCACCCATGGTGTTAAAAATCCAAGGTATTGAAAAAAATCAAGACCACTGATAAAGGTGAGAACAGGTTTTAGGTCTATGTAAAAAAGAGGCTTTCTGGATATTCTCCTTTGCAACACTTTCACCTGCAGGGTTGAATGAATCAGTTGAACTTAATAACTTCTAAAGTTCTCTACCATGATTGGTTTCTAACGATTATAGTCCATACATTTTGTGATTCTGTGTTCAAATGATAACATATGATGCTTTATGTGGAAGTTAATCCTTCTACATCATAGAAGTATATATGTAGAAGGATATGCATATGTAATTCATTATAAACATGTTGTTTTTTTAATAGTATAATCATCACATGGAACTTTTTAGTGGACAGTCATATGGTACACCATAGAAACCTTATTAGGTTAAGTATTATGTTTTAAAATTGTATTTATTGATCTGTGGAATTGTATATTCCTTTGTTTATTAATTACACAAGTATGTGGTTTGATTATAAAAATATTTACTAATATAGATAGTTGCGCTCTTTTTATTAGCTGTATGTGTGGGGGTTGAAAGTATTCCAGAAAACTATAATAGAGCAGCGATCCTAATTGGTGCATCAATATCAAGGGGGTCTCTCGGATGCCTGGAAATGTAGTCAAGTCTCCTGGAGGCTACCTGCGGGCCTGTGACTGCCCAATTACCTTGGGAAGTGGGTTCTGTGGGCAGCTGGTGATGTTTCTGCAGCAGCACGCCTCTCCATTACAACATAGTGCCGATAGTCGTTAAGTATACTTGTATATGACTTGTATCTTATGGGGAAAATTCAGACTGGAATGCAAGTTAATTTGTGGCGTGTGTATTGCATGTCTTCACATTGCACATGAAAACTTTAAATATAGGCATTGTAGAGCTACAAACAAACCAACAGCAGCTCTACTTGTTGCGGAAGCTTGCAATAAGGCATTTGTTACTTGGCTATATTTAGAGGGGGTGCGTTAACAGTATTGCAGACTTAAGATGATGATTGCTATGAAACCAAGTTTATGTATAGGGTAGCCCAGCCACAGAATTGGATATAGATGTAGCCAGCATCATTGTTACTGTGGCTACTGTATTTGTACTTGTTTGCCATGACGCAAGTGCTGGCTAAGGGCACGTGCATATAGTCACCTCCATGGCCCATAGATTTAACATTGGGTTATTGCAGGTGCGATTAGTCACAGCCAGATGCACCGGTTACGGTATAAATGATAGACTAATTGTATGTCTAGGTCGACCACTTATGGTCCACAGTGACTAGGTTGACACCTTGAAATGGTCAACATACCCAAGGTCGACATTGACAACAGGTCTACACAAGCTTATGGTCTGCATAGACATGGTCTATATGATTAAGGTCGATATAAGTTTTTCAAGTTTTTGGTGTCTGGCTTTTGGTTGATATATGTTGACATGGACACTGTATAAGTGTACTGCATCTACTCACATGGCAAGCCATGCTTCGGCACGATGCCTCGCTGTGCTCAGCACACTATTATATTCTCACTCTATGCCCACTTGTATAGTAAAGTATGAAAAACCACCTATTTTGAAAACAAAAGTGAAAAACTCATGTTAACTTTTTCCATGTTGACCTATTGATTGTGTCAATCTTTTGACCATGTTGACCTTTTGCCTATCGACCAATAGTGTTCGACTTATTGACTGTCAAACTATCGACCACATCCCCACTTCTCAACCCCTCTTCCTGTATGAACAGAACAGACTGATATTCAGTGGCCTCCTTGGCTCCCATGCTGGGGACTGTGGCTGTGGGGACCAGCAACAGATATGGGCTGCTGCTGTGACCCTCCAAAAAGCTTTAGTAATTAGTACCAGCCTCACTCAATTTATCTGGAGGTCAGTAATGGTCTTCAGTGTTTTTCATTTGTAAATAATAATTAGTTGTATGCATCTTACTCATAAACTGTTATGCATACCAAATTGTGTTACACTGTTTGGCTGAGAAATCCTAGCTTAACATTTTTTATCCACATACAGTCACAATTACATAGAGAATATAAGCATGCTGGCTATAAATTGAATCTCTGATTCACACAGCCATTACAAATGTGCTTTAATTTTGTACTTGAATTTAAACATTGCTGAATACAACTCACCCAACAAAAAAAAAAAACAATTCTAATTTTGTAGAGCTGTTTTGTGTCTAAGGGGGGGATGTATTAAAATACATCGCCGCCCCTCACTGCCCATCCACCGATGTTGATCACATATGTACTAACATATGCGATCAACATCGCAGCGCGGTGACGGAGGCCCCTGTGATACCTGTGAGGTGGTGTGCAGGAGTCTCCTTCACATCCCTGGCCATGCTCAGGAGGGGGGACCCCAAACCATTTTTTTTCTGAATTTTAACTTTTTGCTAATTTTTGGGACAGAACCATGCACAGATCACACTGGTCTGTGCATGTTTCTGTCAAGCTTGGCATGGTGAACTTGTTGTGCAATTTTTGGTATCGTTTTACATAAACCGCATCCTATTAAATTATGCAAGTTGTATACTGTATAATGGAAAAACATCTGGATGCGAATTGAAGTGTAAGAAAAAAATCAACAGGTCAGAATGTGCGATTTTGGCAGCAAAAATTGTGATTTTTTTTTTTTACTGCAAATTGGACCCTATTAAATTACTGATTTCACTAAAATTCCCAAAAGTAGAAATATCGCACCCTTTTAAATGTCACCCGTAATGTCAACAAAGAAGTGGCACGGTGTGATGTAATGTCTACAAGGATCAATTTGTTGTGGTGTAATGTCAACAGGGAGCAATACATTGTGGTATAATGTCAACAAGGCACTACAGTCAACAAGGGCTACATTCATCACAAAATTCCATGAAAGGCATTTGTAAAAACCATCAGCGGAAACTTTAGAACCTTCATGCACAGTAGCACTTCAGGGTTCAGCAAGAGGAGTGAAATAATGAAACAGAAATTCATTTTTCTTCTTTCACATAACAGGGATGGGCTTATAAATATTTGGACATTCTGATAAAACTTAATTTCAAATAGCAAAAATAAGAAGTTACAAAAACTGCATTGGGTCTAAAATCTGACAATAAAAAAAATCAATGTCCTCTCTATTTGTAAAGAAACATTTAACAGCTGATATCAGTACACATATGCCAATACATAGACAAAAAGTGCGGCAAAAAGTGTGATTTTGCAAATTTTCCCATTGTTTCACTAAAAATCACAAAAGTAGAAATATGTCATCCTATTTAATGTCACCTTTAATGTCAACAAGGAGTGGCATGATGTGATGTAATGTCTACAAGGATCAATTTGTTGTGGTGTAATGTCAACAAGGAGCAATACATTGTGGTATAATGTCAACAAGGCACTACTATGAGGCACAACCTGAATAAGAGACACGACACCTAATGCCATCTTTGGATGAGGTACATTTTCTATGGGCTACATTCATCACAAAATTGCATGAGAGGCTTTCATAAAAACCATCAATGGAAACAGCAGACCCTTCATGCACAGTAGCACTTCAGGGTTCTGCAAGAGGAGTGAAATAATGAAACAGAAATTCATTTTTCTTCTTTCACATAACAGGGATAGGCTTATGTATATTAGGACATTCTGAAAACTTAATTTCAAATAGCAAAAATAAGAATTTACAATTACTGCATTGGGTCTAAAATCTGACAATAAAAAAATCAATTTCCCTCTATTTGTAAACAAACATCTAACAGCTGATATCAGTACACATATGCCAATACATAGACAGCTAACATTCATCATTCCTGTATGCATACTATGTGACCCTATAGCTGTAAAGTTGTCTAATAACCCAATACTTGGTGAAAAATGTTAGTAGTAAAGTCTTACATTTAGTACAAGGGGCTTGTGCAAAAAACCTAGTGGGGCGAATGCAAGTTATTTTGGTCTGTATCCAACTTCAACTTCTGGTTCAATTCAGAAGAGAGAAAGACACCAGTGACTGTCTCCTGACCCCTAGAAGGAGCTGTAATTGTTACTAGGTAATCTGTCCCTATTTTTCAATGCCCCAGGCAACAGGGACTATGTAGCAACCCCATTGGACAGCAGAGGCGCATCCTTTTACTTTCTCCTAGTCAGAAGTGGGTATGGCCACTTTCTCATTTATCATTCAATGCAGCCTTGCATATTACAGTCAGAAGTAACACAGCCTATATGTTTTTAACACTTATTATTCTCTATTAGAAGTTATGTAGCATTCCAGACACTGTACATCTACTTTATAATGTACAGTACAGTATACAGTGAGAAACATAAATCTACAGTATGTGGCTAAACGCTCTGATATGGCTTTGCATGGAACATTTTTTTATGTTAATTTGATATTTCGGTCCTGTGTAAAATAACCTGGTATGTGTAAGCTTTTATAGAACTACTTATCCAATGCAATTTAATAGACATTTTTTACTAGATGAGAAGTGTAATTGTTTGTACACTAATATACTTTGCCTAACACGATTACAAATCCCAGTAGATTTGCCAGACTGGATGAATCTACTGTGAATGTTATTTTGGTACTAGAGGGGCCAGTTGTGACCAACTCCCCTAGCAAACAGGGGACTAGCACATCAGGCTTAGTGGAGGACAAGGAACCTCAGAACCCAAGGCAGATTGTGGTGGTAGGGGATTCTATCATCAGAAAGACAGACAGGGCAATCTGCTCCAGGGATCATGATTGGTGTACGGTCTGTTTTCTCCAGGGTGCTTGGGTATGGCATATTACGGTCCGTGTAGACAGATTACTGAGTGAGACATGGTGCATATTGACACAAATGACAGAGTTAGAGGCAAGTGGGGTGCCCTTAAAAACTATTTTAGGGATCTAAGCCATCGATTAGACTTCTCAGTTAGGGACCATCTTTACAGCAGAGATGGATTGCACCTAAATGAGGATTGGGTGGCCGTGCTGGGGGACAGGATGGTTAGAAGGTTGGAGGATTCTTTACACTAGACATGGGGGGGGGTTTACAGTTAGCAACTATTGGTTCAATAGATAGAGTAGTATAGAACTGGGTAGTGATAGAATGGAGGATGGAGAAAGAAATTTGAACTAGTCAGAAATGGGCAGCACATATAGAAAACAAAAATACCTTGCTTAGAGGAAAGGAGGGCAATACATTTAACTGCTTACTATCTAATTTAAGAAGCATGACAGGTAAGCTAGGTGAGCTGGAAACTCTGGCTTCAAGGGACCATTATAATATAAAAGGTATAACAGAGACATGGTGCATTGAGACAGATGATTGGGCTTTAAATATGGAGGGGTACACCCTTTTCAGAAAAGAGAGAGAAAATAGGAGGGAGGGGGGGGGCATGTGTCTTTATGTAACAAACCTGAAAACTTGTTTATAAGAAATGGGCTCAGGTATAGCGGAGGATAATACTGAGGTTGTGTGGACAGAGATAACTGGAAATAACAAAAAATTTACTGATTTTAGGTTATGTTACAAACCACCTAACATTAATGAAGAGATGAGGCACTGCTTTTTGACCAAATAAAAAAAGATTGACAGATCAGGGGCAGGTATTATTTATGAGGGACTGGAAACTATTACATTATCTAAAAGTGGGGGATTCCTAAATTTACTAAAGGACCTGTATATTATTCAATCAGCTCCTACTCGTAACGGGGCAATATTGGATTTAGCACCAAATAACAAATAATATAGATTTAGTAAATACCAAAGTAATAGAACATCTGGAAAACAGTGACTTTTATGAGGTAAGAGGAAAGAAGTTAACTCTATGTGGGAGCACACTTTACTGAAATTATGTAATTGCTAAAACAATTTTATTCGACATGCATTAAAAGAGAAAAAATACATATGCAGTCTCTGTTATCCGTGATGTAACCTTTACGAAATATTGGGTAGAATAATGACTGTAGTGCCATTAATTAGAAATGGTATGGCCGTGCTGATGTAACAATATCTCCTAGCAGCTGAAGTTTATAGAAGACTTATTTCAAAGTAAAAAATATAAATGGACCTTCCTTCATTCGTATTACCTTATTGGTATATGTGGTCAGATTTGTGGTGGTTTAAATCATTGGTCAGATGCAGTGATTTGTAGGTAATACAGTGATAATCGGAATAATTAATCAATGTTAACACTAAATGTGATAACTCCTGTGATGACACAGTATTCACATATGGTACCTGGGTATTCCCTGGTGGTCTCCCATACAAGTACTAGCCCGGCCCAACATTAGCTTCCAAGTGTGAAAACAGTGACCACAACATGGTTTCACTGGAAATTAGCTTCTGCATACAACAATATAAGGGACATCTAAAATACAAAATTTTAGGAATGCTAATTTTAAATTGTTCAGGGAATCTTTAAAATAAACTGAGTAGGATGCTTATTTGAATGGAAAAAATACAGAAGAAATGTGGGAAACTTTGAAAGGGAAATAAGGTTAATATCAACAAGAAAAAGCCATCAAGGTTGTACAAAAAAGTAGAGTAGCAATAAACAATAAAAAGAGAACATTTAAGATATACAAGGCTAATAGCGATGAGGAGGCATTTGATAAGTACAAAGAATTAAATACATTTTGTAAAGTGGTGGGTTTTGCTGGGGCAGGACAAACCTACCATGGCAGGTTTGTCCTGCCCCAGAAAACCCACAACAAAACGTAGCCCCCCCCCCCCTCACCTCTGCTCCGGCATTTGCACGCCAGAGGCTGAGCTCCCCTGCCGCCACTGCCACCCAAAGGATTAAAACAGCTTAAAAGCAAAATGAAGAGCACATAGCCACTGAAACTAACTAATCCCCAAAAGTTTTTCAAATACATAAATAGCAAAAGATTAATAAAAGAGAACATTGGCCGTTAACCAATGTTAATGAAAATAGCTTTACTGAGAATAAGGATAAAGCAGAATTGTTTAATACATTTTTCTCATCTGTCTTTACTAGGGAGGAGCAGACATCTGAACCCACAGGCACCACACATGGGACAAGCTCATTAGAACTAAACATAAATTTCACTACATAAGAGATCCAAAAGACACTCCACAAAATAAAAACTAATCACCAGGTCCATATGGGATTCATCCTAGCATGGATTTGATGGAGGAGTGAGCAAATCCTCTATATTACATTTTCAATAAATTGTTTTCATCAGGTATAGTGCCAAAGGACTGGAAAATAGCCGTATCAGTTGCAGTACCCATATTTAAAAAAGGAAAAAGAGATGACTCAGAATTTTTTTTAGTTTTGAGCATGCCATGCAAATTTGTCAAAATAGGTGTGAAATTGCCAAGCAAACATTTGTATTCATCAAAATAACAGGTAAAATTTACATTATATAGGGAATAAAATCTTTTTTTCCCCCCAACATTTTTTATTTATATTTATATAAAAAAATCTCTTACAAAGATTTTGGCACTCAAAGGGTTAATAGTGGGGAAAGTATTTGAGGGAATATGATTTATCCCAAAACATTTAGAAATGTATAATATAATCAGTAAAAACCAATATGGGTTTGTAAAAAATTGTTCATGTCAAACAAACCTAATCAGCTTGTACGAGGAAGTCCGCCAGAACCTAGATAATGGAAATGCTGTAGACATGGTCTAATTGGATTTTGATAATGTGCCACATAAGAGGTTGATCAATAAAATGGTGGAATTTGGACAAGTGGTAAAAATTTGTAGCTGGGTAAGAAACTGGCTGCAAGATAGAGAGCAGAGAGTGGATGTAAATGGTGCATTTTCAGGTTGGATACCAGTACTAAGTGGAGTACTACAGAGTTTAGTGCTAGGGCCTCTTTTATTTAACATACTCATTAACAATATAGTGGTGGGAATACTCAGCAATGTATCCATCTTTGCAGATGACACAAAACTGTGCACAGTGATTAGAACAGACAAGGATGTATCCACGCTACAGAAGGATCCAAATCAACTAGATGACTGTGCAAAAAATGGAAAATAATGTTCAATGTCGATAAATGCAAGGTTATGCAACTTGGGAGATACAATCTGTGTGCTAGATATAACCTAAGCGGGATGGCATTGAGTAAATCAAAATTGGACAAGGATCTAGTAATCCAAGTTGACAACAAACTGGGGTTTAGTGCTTAATATCATGTAGCAACCAAAAAGGGCAACAGGATACTAGCCTGTATAAAAAGGGGCATGGAAGCTAACAATGTAAATCTAATTATGCCACTTTACTAGGCACTTGTTAGACCACATCTACAATTTTGATTAAAATTCTGGTCTCTGCAGTACAAAAAGGACATTATTGAACTGGAAAAAGTCTAAAGAAGAGCAACCAAGCTAGTAAAAGGTTTGGAATCTAAACTAAGCTATGAAGACAGACTAGACAAACTGGGATTGTTTAAGCTGGAAAAAGAGATGTTTAAGGGGAGACATGCTTATTGTACAAATACTGTATAACAGGGGCCAATATAGCAAAATATCAGGCAGCCTTTTTACTTTGTGGAAGTTTAGGACATGCGGGCATGCATTTAGACTAGAGGAAAGAAGATTCTGTACCCTTAGAAGGAAAATCTTTTTTTTTTACGATTAGGGCAGTTAAATTATGGAACTCTCTTCCTGGAGAGGTGGTGTCAACACAATAAACACATTTAAAATAAGGTTGGATAAACATTTATTGGTTAAAAACATCCAGGGGTACAATCAACAATCATAATTTGTACAAAGTTAAACCAAAACTCACAATTCAAATAGGGAAATAACAAACAGACCATAACCTTTAATCAAAGGTTAAACTTGATGGCCATACTGTACATCTTTTTTTCAGTCTAAACTACTATGTTACTATGTATGAGATAATCTTTTCCTAATGTAGATACAAATTTATGCATGAAATTTTTCAATGTTAGAAGTCAGGTTATATTGTTAAAGGTATATACTGCAATTATTTTTGAGGGTACTTAAAAAACTACCAGCATGCTCTATGTATTACTAAGAACCTTTGATTAGAGTAATTAAAAAATGTATTGAATAAAATGCTTGTCACATATAGGGAATTATAAGTAGATCAGTCCACAGCCATTATTGATGCCCTCACTGATAAACCCACTGCATAGTACCAAATGTTTTAGGACTTTGTAATACATTCCTGGCAAGAAAGGGACTCTGGTGCGTTGAGCAGGGGATGGTGTCTGGCGTGTACTGCGGTAAAATCTAATGGGTGTTGAGTTGTCACAAGACAGGATAGGGTGTGGGAGATGGAAGTGGGGGGGGGGGCAGGTTAGAGGAGATGTAGACAGATTTCCTGTCTTCTAAACCATATCCATGCCCCCAGTAATAGGCTATTGATAACAGATGACATCATAGCTTCCCAAATACTATGGTTTTCGGAGTATTACACATTTTAGAACCATGGATTAGGGAGAACCAACTTGTATCTGAAAATGGATTCTCTGTGCATTAAAATAGATTTCATTCAAGTGTTTCCTGAAAACTCACCTCTTCAGGCAAGCCTATCATATTTAAGTTCTACACGCATAACCCTCTGAGGCACTTATGTATTATATAGCGTCCCTTCTGGACCTGTAACTTGGTGGGACTGCTATGCTATTACTGATGCCTGTCTTTGTGTTTCCCTCATATATACCTATAGATTGTAAGCTTGCAGCAGGGCCCTCCTACCTCCAAGTCTGTCTGTTGTTACCCAGTTTGTTTTATCACTGTCTACTATTGTAAAGGACAACTGAATCTGCTGTGCTATATAAGAAACTGTAAATAAATTTGGTACTTATATGTTAGTTGGGCGCCCACTATAGTTAGTACGCTCATACCCCCACTATTCATGTTGGCATGGAGTTGATTTTATATAGTGTGGCGAGTGCAGCGAGCCACCGAGCCTGAAGCGTGGCAAGTGGACGCGGAAAACTAAGCAAATAGCTTTATATTTAGTTTCCTTAATACAAAGATGGAGCAAACAGTTGGCAGCCACTATATATATGGATCTTACTTTTGTACAATTAGGTTTTAGAAATGTAAAAAAAAAAAATTATGTTTTAATTATTGCCTTATATGTGTTATTTTATGGTTCAAATTAAATTCAAGTTATATTTTATATTTATAAAGCATTCTGTCTCTCTTTGCTCTTCTACAAAGAAGAAATACATTTAGTACCTGCAGGTATAATTTGTAGCCCCTGTTATGTGAAGGTGAACTCTGGACCGCTCTTTAACTGTACATAGAATACTTGGCAAGCGCATAACTGCAGACATAGCAGCCTATATAACAGCCAGCACCTCTAGAAGCATAGAGGGCCCAGGCTCTAGAGTTGAACATTAGTATTAGTTCAACATTAGATGCTGTCTTTGGTTGTTTGTATATATTGTACTGTCTCCACTTTATACAATGTAAATATGCCAAATTCATAGTACAATCAAGTCAAAGTGCACAAGTCAGCTTTTTATTGTATTGAGCAGAAATTAATTGATAATATTAAGCAATATTCTGAAATCATGCAGTGAGTGGTGTGAGGTACAATGCTGTTGCTGAAACATTATTTTCACTCTTTATGTACAATGCATTGATTGATACTGGACTTTTTATACCAACTAACATCAATTCTAAAACTATTTTGCTTACTAGGCGCTGGCATGATGATCTACTCTTAAAGGGCGGTATGCACTAAAGGAAAAATGCGGTAAAAACTCAGTTATAGGGGGTTTTACCACATTTTGGGATGCAGGAAAACCCAAATGTTGGGTTTTCGCTGCAGGGATACCCCATAGAAGCCTATGGTCTTCTTACCGCGACCCATGCTTCCCTGCACGGACCTCCGCCACCCCCCACACAGACCTCCGCCAACCCCCCCTTAACCTGTGTTTGGGCATCACAGTGCTATGCTGCCCATACCAGTGATCTCCTCCTCCCTAGCCCTACACATGCCCTTCCGGGTGCAGGGAGGAGCAGGTGGAGGCCGCCATGCAGCAGCCAGGTAAGAGGAGGGGGGAGCCCTTGGGGACCCGCTCACTCTCCGTCGGCTGCAGAGGGCAGCTCTTATCGCAAGAGCTGTCCTTTACTATACTAATCTCATATGTTAGAGAATATGCGATTAGCATCGCTGCGGTAGCCGGCATAGGGGGGCAGTAACTGGCAGTGGAGGATAGTGCATCCCGCACTACTGTATCTGTCCTGATAGAGGAGAAAGTAGAGGGCTGCACTTCATTTATATACCAGAGTGGCACCTTTACTGAATATTTACTGATAGAAAAGTTTTGTCTAATGTGGTAATAAACATACTGACTTTGCTTTAACTGTCTATTTTTAAAATACGTGTCATGGTATAAACATGTGCATCATAAATGAGAGTATATGTTTATTTATTTAAATAGGACAGAGGGAAAAACTTTCAGAGATATAGGACTGTGTGTCAGCAACGCTGACGGCGGAGCTGCTGCAGTGCCGCCGAAGCAGAGTCCCTGAGCCCTGAGCAGGGCGGTCCGGGTACTTCCACCCGGCGGCGCCAGCTCCAGTAATGTCATGTCCGCCCGGCCGGGTCGCGTCACTTCCACCCAGCTGGTGGACACTGTTAACACACAGGCCGCTTCGTCCGGCGGTTTCTAGCAAAGGGGGGACGCCGGGCTGCGCGCACTCGGCCACCTGAAATTAATGTTCAACTCAGGGGGCTGGGCTCATGGTAGGGGCTTATTGGTCAGGGTATCCCTTTTAAGGGATCTGGCCCAGCTCAGCCCTGCCAGTGATATTGCTTCCTGCAGTGTGTCCTGGCCTTGCTGCATTTTGATTCTGTCTTGGTCTGGTCCTGTCCTGATCAACGTTGCTGTCCTGTTCAGTCTTGTCAGTCCTTCCCAGCCTGCATTTATCCATCTGGTGCAGCTGGGAGTCCAGTTCGGGTCACATGAGTGCTCCAGTGGAGCCTGGTTCTGTTCCTTATTGATTTACAAAGTTCTGGCCAGCTGCCATATTCATTTCTTTATTACTGTGGGCAAGCTGCCCTGCTTACTTTGTTACTTAGTGTGTACTTTTGGTCCGGCTCTCCTAGGTACGGAGAGGCTCACGGTTGTGTGTATACGCCTGTTTTGGGGTACCACAGGTTATTGTGTATCCAGTATTTACTTTGGCATGTTTTGTTTGGTGGCACCCCGGTTCATCCGGACCTGGTGTCTGTGACTGGGTCACATTCCCTGTCCTTAACCTGGTGCTGTCAGGTAGGGTGTTCCTCCCAGATAGTGCCAAGAGGAGATCTACAGTAACTAACTGGCGCTATCTCTGGCGGTCGCCGTAGACTTGTCATCACGTAAAACCTGGTTGGAGCGGGCTTAACTCGCTCCTTCGAACGCAACGACTACTGGTTAAGCCTAGCAATCCACAGTCTACCCGAGAGGGTCAATAGAGTCAGTGTAGGGTGCGCCGTGGCCATCCTAAACAGCGGTCCTGGCTGAGGTTTGTCTATGGTGACACCAGTATGCCCTTAATGACTTAGCGGTCTATGTACTAAGCCGTAGAGAGAGATAAAGTACCAGCTAATCAGCTACTAACTGACATGTTACAGCATGTGTTTGAAAAAAGATACTCTATGTTATGTCGCTCTACTATACGTTATGTCGCTCCACTCTATCAGCCAATCAGCTCCTGTCATTTTTTTTTAAACACAATCTGTAACATAGCAGTATGTAGCTGATTGGCTGGTACTTTATCTCTGTCCACTGTATCTCTCTCCCACGCTTAGTAAATAAATCCCTTAATCTTTATATATTTATGACTGGTATAACACCAATGGCTGCAATCCACGTTTCATATTGAAATATATAAAATAAATTGTTGGCAGCAGTGATTATTGATGATATGCAGTAAAACAAATTATATTACATAAATGATTAGGCCAATGTTCTCATAAATGCCAACAAATACAATGTAACAAAAGTTTAAATGAATAGAGTAATTCTGTAACTACAGTATGTACTTTAAACAAGAGATGATCAATGAATAAGGCAAGACATACGGCCCCTACACACACACAAGGCGATTTCAGGATATTTTCTAAGCGATCTGACTAGATAGCCCAGAAAATGCCCCTACATTGCTCTGTGTATAGGGGCCATAGTGATAGCTATGCGCCTGTGTTGTATTCGTCCAGCAATCAAAATCCAGCATGCTGGATAAATCTAGTTAATCACCGGGTAACACTGGCCCTGACAGATCGCTCAGCACACATCGCTAATACATCGATGTGCTGAGAGATCTTGCTGAGTGTTCTGAGGGATCTAGTATCGCTCAAAGCGCTCAGCGAATTTTCATGTGTGTAGGCCTCTAAAGCTATAGACAAATGTGAGGTAGTTCTTTGGTTTTGTCACTAAATACAAGATTTGGATCAAAAGATAATTAACTCCATTGATTTATTGTGAAGGATACACAAGTGTATGTACTCTGCTAAATTAGTTCAAAGTGATAAACAGCAAAGATACACAATAAGTTCTAAACAATCATAAAAACAGCATGGTGAAAACATTTTCTTTCATTCCATTAGAACTTTGCAGAACATACTTAATGTAAATTATTTTCTGTTAACTGGGAATTTTGAAATGTAATAAATAATATAATAAACAAATTATGGAAAATGTAATAAGAATAGCAAATAATTTGTGAAATAAAAATATATATTGTATTACAATTAGCTTTGTTCATGTCATTAGCTGGTCTAGTACAGTCAGATGAGTTTCTTAAAGGCAAGTTTAGCAATTAATTATGTACATATGACAATTTAACTTAAAGCATATTATTTCACAACAGGATAAATAATTCAAACACACAAATTCAGATACTGTACCATTTCTAATATAATTTTTTTATATGTTGTGTAAAATGTAATATAAGTGAATTATGATATTCAGCATATAGTATAAAATGCAATACCAACAAAATGCTTTTCATTTTATAAGAAAAAGAATATTATGCGGCTGTTTTAGCATAGTGAGCACTAAAGTCTATTGTCCCGCAGATGGCTATGATACTGTGGGTGAGATTTAGGGCAGTATGCAATGAGGCTGATTCGCCATGTTTTTATGGCGATTTTGTGCTGTAAGGCGAATTTTTGACTATGACCAGATGGCGAATACATTTCAAGGTTTTTTTCGCCATGATTCACCGAGTAGCAATCGCTATCTTTTTATGGTGAAGTGGAATGTGAACTTTTAAAATAAAGTGTTTTTTTTTTTTTACATTTGGTGTAAAAAAAATCAGGAATTTTATTCTGAGGAGGGGCATGCTATTTTTATTCATGTGCTGTAAGCACATGAATATATATTTAATTTAAAAAATATATATATATATTTTTTTTACACAGAGCAGCCAGCAGGGGGCCGGAGCCGAGCCGCTCATTACATATTCATATATTCACTGCACCCGATCATTACATATGCATGATCGGGTGTAGTGAATATACCAGTGTGGTTTTGCCGTGTAAATGATTGCCGCTTTAAAAAACCTGGAGATTTCTGACCAAATCTCTCACTTTCTGAATCTCTCATCCTATTAAATCTCACCCGGTATGTCCAGTCACTGTGTTCTAAACAAGTGTCCCTGCAGGGACTGTGTGCTACTGTAAGTATTATGACAACAAAATTGAAATAAAAGAGAATTTGTTTTATTCTTACTCATTAAATGCTGCTCTCTGGCCTCCCACAGCTGCAAAAGAGATCTGCAGTCAGAGGCAGAGCTCGCTGTGGGGTCCCTTTCTGAACTGCCTGCACATACAGTATATCAGAGCCATCTACATTACCTAACATACAACTAACATGAAAATATGTATATTGCGTTACATGGTTATTGTCAGTTGAGCGTATTTACATTTTTGGGGAAATTAGTCCACATGGTCCCTTATAATGAAGTACACATGGCGGATGGACTTTTACTAACAAGTGCCCCAAAAAGAAACCATCCTCATGATACACTAACTCTGCTATAGAAGTAGTGTTTATAGTTAATGGCGATGACCTGGCAGACTGCACATGCCTTAACTTTGGAATACACATGAACACTGCCAGATGTCAAGTGTGGAGGTGGTGGAAGGATGCATTTGGATGCCTCTTTGCAACCCATGACCTCCTACCCATAAGAGAGAGCGAAGTTTAGAGAACCAATGCTATCTGAAGATGTTCGTTCTCAAAATTAAACCTTTGGTTTTTCAGAAAAAATAGCATTTCCGCAAATGTGATGGCCCAATAGTGATGATGAACAGGCCCCCGTGTGAGATGCTGTCTAAGTGGACCCTTATCTACTACAATTTTGAACTAATATGTTTGCACCTGTTACATACCAACATTAATACAGGTTGAGTATCCCTTATCCAAAATGCTCGGGACCAGAAGAATTTTGGATAATGGATTATTACGTATTTTGGAAAATTTGTATATTTCAGTGAGGTATCTGGCATTTATGTTGTACAAACACATCAAACACATAAATATACACAAAAATATATCTTATTTGTGCATGAAACAAGGTTTCAAAACCTGAAACAAAGTTTGTGTAATATCTCAGATACTGAGTTTGAATGCCAAGCAATCATGTCCTTGCGCATATTTAGTGCCACGTTATTTCCCCAGTAGTGCCAGTTACAGATGTAGCCAGTAGGTTTTTAGCAAAACAATTAAAAATAAAAGTACATTTTGGAGACTATGGTTTTCAGAATAATTTGGATAACGAATATTTGGACAAGGGATACTCAACCTGTATCACATTTTTGTTTTTTTTGAAAATACTAATCTTTTTGCATCCATCATGGTGAACTATAGGGACTTCAAATAATTTTTGCCTGATTCAAAGTTGATCACAAATACAAAATCTTTCTCAAATGGGCAAAACCATGTGCACTACAGGAGGGGTGGGTGTAACATGTGCAGAGAGAGTTAAGGTGCATACACACTGGGCAGGGGCGTAACTAGATAAAAATCTGATCACCTCTTCATTTTTAGAAGCTGTAGTAAATTTACCCTGCAGTTCCATAACAGCTGGAGAGCCATAGATTGGTCAGGCAAGTCCATCCCTCCTTCTTACAAATGATCGAATAGTAAACCCTTAGAGAAGGCACAGATTGTACCGCTTATTGCTGTCCCCATAGATGTGTATGTAAAAATGTAACACGTAGCGATAAGGTCAGGATGGCATTAGCTATACCTGATGTTGGAGAGGCTTTCTACCAGCTGTATATTATTCTATGTCACTGAGATAATTACTGCAGCGCTATAAAAAATAGACCCCGTTTTCCTCACTGCAAATATTTAAAACAATTAATTTTATGTAATTAAGATGATTTCTAAGTACAATTTACAATTATATTACATTTTACACAACATATGAAATACAAAATAGTGGTGGTTTTTGTTTATTCTGAGAATCACCTTGTACCTCTTTATAAAAACTTTTTTTTTTAAATCTGATCACAAGAACAGTTTACATTCTCTTGATGTTTGCTGTGTACATTTTCTGACCGGTATCTCCATTTGATAATGATATTTACATTGCATTGTTAAACCCTATAAATGTACTGAACATACAGTACATGCATGGAACTTTAAGTCAGCAAACAAGTGACATGGGATTCTTAATTAAGGCACTTGGTCCCAGTACTTTCCGTTGAAGGTGTGAAAACTAAACATTTTTGAAGCTTAGCTACGTTATTAAGTGTCATATTCAGATCTTCATATGGCATTAGCTGGCTCTTTCCTATGGAGTTTAATAGGGCAGACGCTTCCATTTTGACATGTTTTCGGTCCGATTTTGCTTCTAGAAATTGAACGTATAGATCTGTATTCGATACGATGTCCGTTCTCATTTTGACTTAATCGAATAAAAAAATAAACTGTGCAGGCAAGAGCATATTGAGTACAATCTAGTAGATCGAATGTGTACGCTGTGCCTACTATGTGAAATTGAAATCGAATTGAATACAAAAGTACAAATCTAATGCCAAATTGAATGGAAAGATCTAACGCCATATTTAATGGAAAATTGAATTGAACATCGAATCTAAAGCAAATCCAAGCATGTGTACACATCTTAAAGATGGACCCATATAGAATCCTTCACCTCCCCTGGTTTCTATGGCTTCTTTAGGGAGCTAGGGGGCAATAATAAATTACCAAAAACTCATTCTGGAATTTCTGCAAACACAGCACTAAGGAATTATTCATTCTGCCCACATGGTTTTACATAGTGGGCAAGGTTCTTTACATGATAAAGACTGAGGGTCTGATTCAGAGTTGGACACAAGCTGTTCCTTGTCTGCTTCTTAGCCAGAGGAATACCTTTGACTTTATGCAAATGCTGCACAAGAGCCCTTCTTTGTTGTACATCCATGTGACTAACAGTGGCCCTTATTCTGATTGACGCGTACTTTACCGCATACTTTCGGATCGCGTCTTTACGGTGTCTGCGCATGCGTGGAGAACGCAACGCGCATGTGCCACGCCTTGACTCCGTACCTGTTCGGCCAAATCCCGTACAAAACTGTTCCCCGCAATCATTCGGGAAATATGGGCGTATTATGGGCGTCATGCGGAATGACACATGGGCGTAGTTTCAAAGTGGGCAAAACGGGGCGGAAACATGGGCGGACACGGGGGAGTACACTTATGTTGGGGGGCGTACATTCGGATACCACTCCGAATGCACGCGATCAAAAAGGGAAGAAATGTGCGGTGTCCACAAGTGTACTATTGCTTTGCGGACACCACTCGTTCATGCGGTAGGCGAACGTACGCCTAATGACTACAAGCATTAACACCTGAACCCAATAGAATCGACTCCTTTACTCATTACTCACTAATAGGACGCTTGTCAGTGCTTTAATTGAAACCATTGCGCTTCAATTGCTGTAAGGGTTAATGTGTGCAATGCATGTGTTAGGCATGCTTGTAAGGATATATTGGCATCTAATTGATTCCAATTCCAAATAAGAAGTTTTTTATGAGGATAGGTAATTGAATAAGTGGGTCATGTGATGTATTGCAGAAGATACATAATAGTGGGTTGTTTGGCGTAAATACTCCGCTTACGTGCGGTAGCACCGCTTGGCTCCCGTTCGGATGCGGTATTCCCGAGCATACTCTGTAATACTCTGTAATACCGTGCAGAATCTGAGTGTTTCTCCCGCACACGCATGGTTTGTATGTCGTCCGTAAACACGCCCTGTTCTTAAAGAGTGAGTCCGTCCGAATGCGGAGGACCCGTGGGCGTTTCTACGGACGATGGCCGCACGCGGCAGAACACCGTGGCGTGCGGACCGCTCCGTAAGAATGCGGGAATATCCGCACCGATCAGAATAAGGGCCATTGTGAGGACTAAGGCACCCAGTATCGGCTTCAGTAGACATGGAAATGCCGTAGACCAGTGATGGCTAGCCTTGACACTCCAGCTGTTGTTGAACTACACATCCCATTATGCCCTGCTACAGTTTTACTATTTGGCCATGCTAAAACTGATGCAGGGCATGCTGGGATGTGTAGTTCAACAACAGCTGGAGTGTCAAGGTTAGCCATCACTGTCATAGATACTCCATCAGTCTCATCTGCCCTATGACAACTGCATCTTTTTGATTCCAGTATGGCCTCTTATATGAGCGGATTAGTGTCTGTGTATGGAACTTCTTTCAGCAACATGCCTGCGACTCTCAGATAACTTTCGTATAAAACAGATAATCTCTGGGCATCCTCTAAGCCACCTAAATGCCACTACCCAGGAACTAACCCAATTCATTTTAAAAACATTTCTAAGACCGTGCATCTCCGGCGCTCCTCAATTGCAACTCTGACTGTGCAGTGCGGTGGAGACACACGGCAGAAGATAACAATACGCCTTTTGTGCCTGACTCAAAACCAGCCCCTGATAGCAGTAAAACCAGAAAAGCTGCTTTTAGGCTACAACTTCACTTTCAGTATATAAAAATATTTTTATATGTTATTCTTAAAACTGAAGGCAAGATTTGATTTAAAACTTTGTGAGCTCACAAGCTGTGACACTTGTGCTAGGCTGATGTGGCTTGAACCTTCATAGGCTGAGAGCAGAATGTTATTAGAATTTTAATAACAAAGATTGCCCTACAATTAACAAAATGTGTTCATTCATTTGTGCAAACATATACAGTAGTTATACAACATGGGGACACAACCATAACAATATTATCTTGTTAACAAAAGAACATTGAATCATAACATACTGTAAGTACTGTAGAAACTTTAGCATTGTACAAAATTGAGATGTCTCAGCTCTCACCTGTATTAAACTAGCGGCAGGATTTCTCCTTTTTTCAAAGTGCTTCTGACGATGTTGTTCCTGAACTTTTAAAGCAAATCCTGAACCGAGAATGCCCTGTAATTTAAGGTGTTCATTGTTTTAATACCATGAACAATGTCTTGCACACTGGTGTATTCTTAGATTCTACACAGAAATGAGGAGTCCATAAGCTCTGGTAGGTGCATAGATAATTATAGCAATAGTAACTGCCTTAACACAAAATTACCCTGCTGAAACAATTCTAAGGAGAAAGACTGAATATCTGTTTATAGACCCTCTAGCTACCACTCAATCTCTCTTCTCCTGTTTACCTCCAAACTACTTGAATGGCTTGTATGCAGACCTCTCATTAGCTACATCTCTGGTAATTCCATCCTCGATCCTCTTCAGTCTGGCTTTCGACAACTCCACTCCACTGAAACTGCCCTGGTCAAAGTTATCAATGCCCTGCTCACCATTAAGGCCAGGGGTCACTTTACATTACTTATCTTCTGGATCTTTCTGCTGCTTTCACCAATGTGGATCATTCTCTATTGATCCACACCCTCCAGACTATTGGACTCTCTAGAACTGTTCTGTCCTGGTTCAGCTCTTACCTCACTAACCACTCCTTCTCAGTGTCTGCCTCTTGCTCCACCTCAGCCCCTTCTATCCAACCTGTCAGGGTCCCCTAAGGTTTGGTCCTAGGCCCCCTTCTCTTTTCCCTGTATACCTCTTCCCTTGGTGCTCTCATAAGCTCCTTTGGCCCTTAATACCACCTCTATGCCAATGACACACAACTATACCTTTCCTCTCCCGACCTCTCCCCCTCTGTCCTCTCCCAGGTATCCTGCCTCTCTGCCATCTCCTCTTGGATGTTTGAGTGCTCACTGAAGGTCAACATGGACAAAACCAAACTCATCATCTTTCCTCCATCCAGAGTATCCACTCTCCCCCACTGTCTACATCACTGCGGACAACACCATAATCTTCCCCTGTTCCCAAGCTCCACTGTCTGGGTGTCACTCTGGACTCCCTCCTCTCTTTTGCCCCCCACGTCCAATCCCTGCCTTAATTCTGTCAGTTCCAGCTATGCAGCATTGCTCGTATCAGGCATTTTCTCTCCCAGAGTGCAAATAAACTTATTATTCACTTACTGGTCTTCTCACAGCTCAACTATTGCAACAGTCTCCTCACTGGCCTACCACACTACCAGCTTACTCCCCTCCAGTCTGCCCTCAACTCTGCAGCTAGACTTTTCTTCCTCTCCCACCGCTCCACTTCTGACAAGCCCTTTCAAGAAAATCTACACTGGCTCCCATTCCCCTACAGAACTACAAACTTCTCACCATCACATACAAGGCCCTTTTGAACTACACTGCTCCCTACATCTCCACCCTCATTTTCCGGCATACTCCCTCCTGTCCTCCTCCAGGCAGCCAATGGCTGTCACCTCTCCTCTACCCTAGTTACTGCATCCCATACGCGTATCCAAGATTTTTTCCAAGGGTGGGGAAGTGGGAGGAGGAGGAGGGGCACTCCAATTTCTGTATTAGCCTAGGGCAGCTGGAACTCTTCAGGTCCTGCCAATTTGGGCACTTTATACCTCTAAATATCATGAACCGTGAGCAGAGCAAACTGTTGCAATTTGAGTGAATCTAGATACTCACCCAAAAGGATATTTGCCATATTTTTACCTGTTGGATGTTATTGACAAGTTCACAGTACTCAGTTACTCAGTGATTTGGGACTTTTAATTGATATATCCACTTGCTTCAAATCTATAGAATATTTAGTGTACAGTGGTTTTTGGTTTCATATACCGTATGTTTGCCTATGTACTGTAGTTTTTCGCAACCCCTGGGCGATATATTACAGTATATTTTTATGTATTAAATATCTTTGTATTAAATATTGTGTTTTATGTGTTATGAAGTGCCACCTGGTTTGTGTGTTTAGTACAGGGGCAGGAACTGACAAAAATACAAAATATTATTTGTACAATACGGCATTCATTGTTCATTGAGGATGGGACCCATGTGTAAACAATACATGCTAACACATGACATATATTATATTTGTGGATGAAGCAAGGTTTCAAAACATGAAAAAAAGTTTGTACTATCTCAGGTACTGAATTTGATCTCTAAGCTATCATTTTCTTGCACATATTTAGTGACAGTTACAGATCATGTCCCCAGTAGTACTTTTAGGAAAAAGAAAAAAGAACATTCTGGTAAATATGGTTTTTGGAATAATTTGGATAACAGATTTCCAGGTAAGGGATACTCAACCTGTAGCATAAACATAATTGATCATATTGGGGGAAATTTACTAAGAATACGAATACGATTTTTTGGGGGAGTATTTGCCTTAGTAAATTTCCCCTATTGACTGCTACACACTAGTTTATTAACTATGAACCTGAACCCTCGCGCTTTAACATAGAAATTATAACTAAAACAAGTGACAAAAATACTATAATAATCCGGTAAAAATTGTATTTAGATATAGTTGTAGCCAATCAGAACTATTTTAATAGGTTCACTAAATACCCGTAAGAATTGTATCTCTGTGACTGTATAAATATAGCAAAAGTCTGGATCTTCTTCACATTCACAATAATGTTTAAGCATGTGCAGTACATTGGTTTCCAATGGGGAAGGGGGGGGGGGGTGGAAAACCAAAAGGTTAAGATATATTACTATATATATTTATAGAAATTAAATGTCAGCAGTTGCCATATGTTTCTGTAGCGAGGTTTTATAAATTATCTTCTAAGAACCATCATCTTCGAAATGTAAAATTACTTCTTGGAACAGCCTATATCATTGACGGAGTTCTCTGGATAACGTAGAGTAAAATGTTCTTAGGTCGGTTTTCCATTTTAATTGGTCTCAAATAATCATATCAACCATATTATTGTACTTTTAAACTCTATCTAGTGGCCTCATTAAAAACTTTTCAGGCAGCCATTGATCTAAAAAAGAATAAATTCAATAATGCAAGTCTCTGGTGGACAAAGACTAATATGTGAGCTACAAATCACAGACAACAATCTGAAAGAAGGATATTAACTTCATTAATTCTAACACAATGGTTTATATTTAAAGTTTTGTCCTTGTGAATTGCAAAAGAACAAAGATACCATCCGTACTGTATTAGTGTGGCTGTGAGGATATATTTAAGATAAAAAGATATGCTGTTGTTAATGTGAGCAGAAAACTGCTCTGTTCTTTGTTTCATTTACTTCAGTATGTCTTACAACACAAAAAAAATTACCGCACAGTGAGTTACTTACTAACACAGTGAATATATTTTATAACACATAATAATCAATCAGCATGTTACCTGCGCTGACGCTCGGCGGCTGGGGGCGGGTGCACAGGAGGTGCACACCGCGCTTCCGCCCGACTCAGCCGAGCGTCCAGCGGGTACTTCCGCCCGGCGGGTACGCCGCTACAGGGGCTCTCCGGCTGTTCCTGACGCTCAGCGGCCGGGGGCGGGTGCACAGGAGGTCCACACAGCGCTTCCGCCCGGCTCAGCTGAGCGTCCGACGGTCACTTCCGTCCAGCGGAGTGACATCACTTCCGCCCGGCGGAGTGACATCACTTCCGCCCGGCGGAGTGACATCACTTCCGCCCGGCGCGGGCATCTGTGTATTAGCTCCCGGCGCTCCCCTGCAGCCGCCCAGCGGTTGCCTAGCAACAGGGGACGCCGGGAGTTGCGCGCTCGGCCACCTGATGCTATTAAGTAGCCGGGGGCTGGGTCATGCAGGAACATCCCCATTGGCTGTAGTATCCCTTTTAAGGGATGCTCACAGGCAAGATGGCGCCGGTTATAGCAGTTCACTCAGCTATCCTGGTCGCCTTGCCTGTTCCCAGACCCTGCTTTCTGGAGTCCTGTGGTGTCAGTCCTGGTGCTTCCTAGCCTTGGTTCGCCCTGCTCCCCCTCCTGGGGTCACGTGAGTGCTCCTTTAGGAGCTTTACTCTTTATCCCCTGTTTTTGGGGCTCATTACCCGTTGTTTTCCTTAGTGTTACACTTTGGCTGCTCCGCCATCTCTTCGTCTGAGATTTGGTCCCTGTGTCCTTGGACCTACCCTGTTGGTCTCTGTTAGCAACAGGGTTCATTCGGTACTTCTCTTTATTTCTTATTATTAGGCAGGTAATACCTCCTATCACATCCCCTGTCGTTTTGGGGAATGCTTTTGGTTTAGTTTTTGCATGGTGGTTGTTCCCCGTGTGACCTCCTTTGTGTTTGCAACTGGGTCGCATCCCCGTCCTTGGCTTGGTGCCGGCAGTCAGGGTGTGTTACCTCAGTTAGGCCCTGTAGTTAGAATCGCCTCTTGTGTTACCTTTGACGATCGCTGGCTGCATCGGGGCTGGAGCGGGCATAACTCGCTCCTTCGGATGTGGCGGCCACAGGTGAACACTAGCTCTCGCAGTGGCCAGTCATCTGCCAGAGGAACCCAACAGAGAGAGTGTAGGGTTCGCTGTGGCCGTCCTGACCAGCGGTCCCGGCTACGGGCTCACGCCTGACGTTCTACCAGCCATCCAGCGTAACACAGCAGTTCACTGTTCTAATGAATCCAATCTGTATATACTGAGTTCACTGTTCTAGTTTAGTTTTGAAAATAAAGTTAATTTATTAAAGTGAGTGTCAGGAAATATGTATCACCAACTCTCACAATTTAAAAATCCACAAGTGACCCAGAAATCATGACTTGTTAGGGGTCTTGAGGACCACGTTTGAGAACTAATGCTGTCTACACACCAGAACGATTTGAGCTCAATTCCTCCAATTTTGACGTATCTTATGTCCGATTGTATGTAAAAAGAGCAGAATTATGCAAATGTCCAAAGCGATTCCGATCTGATGCACGTCCCCCCTTCTGTCGTTGGGTCGCTTTAGAGATTTTAACTGCTGCACTAAAGATTCGTTATATACATTGGATTGGGTATAGATCATGTGCAGATCATGTGCACATCGTGTACTCCAATCCATCGTGCGATTGTACAATTTCAAGGAAATAGTTTCACGATCGTCGCAAAATCATGGTCCTTCTGGTGTGTACCCTACATAAGTCAATCTATTATCTACATAAACCACAATACACTTAAATATGAGCAGGTGAACAGCATATTTCTAAAATAGAGATTGGAACATTTGTGACAATGACCTCATTGGAATTCCTTTCTTGCATTAATCTAGGAAGTTGGATTGGATGTGGCAGCCCTGCCCAGCTTCTAGCAACTGTTGCGATTAAGTGCCTAGAAGCCATAGGGCTTGCTAGTGAGCACCGATCCGCAGACCTGTCAAAATATCTGCGTTTAAACCACATCATATATAAATTTTATTTTCCATAAACATTGTATACTTGGAGACATAATTTATTATAGTCAATATATTTAATACTCACTGCAGGTAATGCAAAGAAGGAAATTCCAAGTAGAGCAAATCCAGCTGAAAGAAGTCGTCCAAGCCATGTGTGAGGTGTTTTGTCACCATAGCCGATGGTTGTCAATGTGATCTAAATGAATACAAACAAGGAACAAGTTATTAATTCAATCTTACCATTCCCTGGTTCTATTACAATTGGGAAAGATTTTGCCAGCCAATTAAGATTATTGTAGAAATTCAAACTATTTCTTATCATCCAGAAGCTATCTTATGCTCACTCAGGAACTAATATGCCTAGTACTGACCTCAAGTGTAAATCAAGATTTCTTATTATAGGACAAGATAAGATTGCAGATGCCTTTCAACCTCTGTAAAGCTAGGGGCGATAGAGTTGTGACATCTGGATCATCATTATTCACTTCATAAATAAAAGCTAATTTCTAGGAGCTTAAAAACCACATGACAAAAACATCATAAACAAATGTGGCATGTGTATTATAGACAGTTAAATGTCCAATGTATGAAAGACATAAAAAGATGATCCCACAATCAATAGTTTAAAATTCAATTGAACGGTTGTAATTTATTAATGGGTTATCCATATACAGTAGTTGGCTTTTCTTTCCAAAAAGAGTCTGCAACATCTGTGCTTGCACTGCATACACAGAACTACAGTAAATGGGAATATTCACTGATAGGCGAACTCACATACATTTAATTGATCGCACAGCTCCCTGGTCATCCACTTGTGGAATTAAGTGCCACTGTTATCAGCACAAAAATAAAGAAAAAAGTAGAGAACAAGAAAAAAAGAGATATAGAAAATAACAGAAACAAAATGAAAAAACTGAGAGGGGCTGCATCAGAATTGTAAAACCCTAAGAGATGTGGCGATATTGCGCTGTGCTTAGAAGGCATATTTTGTGATAAAACTTCTTCTACGTATACATATCTATAGGTTGTCCTAATCACTTTTACTGTGCAATTGTGCAAGTCTTATAATTGGTGGAAGAGAGATGCCCTACACATCTCTGCATACAAAAAATTCAGCATAGCCAGCATGAAACCCCCATGGCATTAGCTCATTCAACTGAAGGGGACTACACCCCTGAACGATATCTGGCCGATCCTCACAATCTCAAAGGGTCGTGCGACGGATCTTGTGCACATTGTGCATAATGTCGTTATGATGTGCGGTCCGGCGGGTCGAGAGGTCGGCCCTTAGATATACGTACTGCATGACTGATCCGTCAGCTTTATTGCAATCATAAGCAGATCATATGCATTTTTAAAGAACAAATGATTGCTCTTTCGATCGCTCTTACAACCTGCAGATGATCAGGTGGTATGCAGGTTGACCTGTTGTATGGCCACCTTGAGCATTAGCATACATGTGAATACCCATTGCCAGCCAGGTACACCCCTTCAACCACAAGTGATGATCAGGCTTAAGCTAGATACACACTTGTCCAATTCACATCCAATCCAACATCCAAACTACAAAAGATTTCTACCTGTCAAAATATTTTTAAACCAATCACCCAATCAATATAGAAGTATGTATGCTCCAGCAGCTAGTTTGTCCCATTATACTGATCATCCTTGTGAGTGGCAGCCGTCCTGCCACAGGATCTGATTCAGACATGACTGCTGATCCGCAAATTTGCAGAGGGCTGCGAGTAGATAGCCGCCGTCCAGACAGAAAGAGAAAAATTTTCTTGCTAAATAGCAAGATAATTGCAAATGGATCACTAATTGCTATCCACTCGCAAATCATGATGTATCAAACAGTTTTAGCTGTTTGTACAACTATGAGTAAGGGCCATATTCAGACCTTATTCAGGCCTTATTCAGGCCTTATTCAGACCTGTTAACAAGGCTGCAATCTTTGCAGATGGACGAAACTATGCTGCACTGAAGGTGGGGCAGATGTAACACGTGCAGAAATAGAAAGAGAATAAACCAGACAGTATTTACCCTGCACAGAAACAAAATATCTCACCCAAATCTAACTCTCTCTGCACATTTTACATCTGCCCCCTCTGCAGTGCACATGGTTTTGTCCATCTGCAAAAGATGCAGGTCTGAATCAAGCCCCATAAGTATGAACCTTCTACAAATCTGCCACTGAGACAGGTTGGAAGTCACAGACCCTCCTGAAAAACACCTGGCCATGTCTGCATTTTTTGCCACCACACCCAGAAATGCTGGCTTCCTGTCAATCAAACTGGGAATTGACCATAGCAGTCAGGGATTTTGATGCTATTTGCTCTGAATCAGGTCCAATGAATGAAATAGTGTGTAGGGTGGCACAATCCTTTCAGCAGATAGTTTCAGCAGATGCCGATCAGAGATCTTCAGCAATATTGGTCAGGTTTGTATGCATAGACCAGGTGTTGTATCTGCAACCTGGGTCATATCAGAATTGTATCAACAGTCTGGTTGAGAGTTGGATCAAGTGTGTCCACAGCATTAGTTTGTCTAGGACATAAAATTACCTGTGGTTGCTGAAAATAGGCTTACTGCATGTGCAACTCTGCATCAGTTCCAAACTGAGGGGTCAATCAGAATAAGGGTCTACCTAACCTATGGAGGTGCAAGAGTAAGAAAAAGAAATGCACGGCATGTCCACATTGTTCTGCTTTGTAAATAACATTAATAAGGTTTTGAGTGTATGTAGCACACTTAAAGTAAAATAAAGCTTTATCATGGAGTTCTAAAATCAACTCTTCCAGAATGTCCAGGAGACTTGCAAATTTCACTAATTTGTACTGTCTGGAAGTAGGCCAGTTTTCTAGAGCCCCCCATTTTCCTAGTAAAGTGGGTGGCCTGGGGAATTCAGAACATGACTCATGTCATAATGGCCCAGACTCTGTGGCACAATGCTAAAAATCTCATCCCCAAAACCTCCAAATTGGAATTGGGGCCCGATTCATACCTTATCACACAGCTGCAAATTTCCACGGTGGACTACTATGAATACACTGCGCATGCGTAAGGTTCAGAGTACCATCCTGCGATGAACTCCCTCAACTAGTTCCGTTCAATGGCCCTTTGCAAGGTAATTGACAGGGGGTTGGTGCGTGGGGTTGAAAACTGACCGTTTTTTGGAAGTGGCAAGAAAAATGCTGGGCTTGCTTAAAAATATGCTGCAGAACCTTTCTTGGCGTACTCACGCATATGCTGGAGTTTTCTATAAATTATATGGAAAATATAAATAATATGTTGAAAATGTCTTATTTGTATGATTCTAATAATTTTGGAGTAAAAAGTCTATGGCCTGTGAGACAGTGCCTCACCTGGCTACCTTTTCCGCACATATCTTATCAAAACTCCCCAGATTTTCAGCAGTATATGCTGCTACTATATTATATACGGCTGCTCCATATGAAACCTTGGGCTCATATATTGTGCGTAAATCTGTCTTTGGCACTAGCCAGAGATTCCTCAGACATAACCTCACTGCACGTCCCTGAACTGTACACACCCATTCGCACAGGGTGTACATTAATTCGTAAGGCGGGATGTCACTGGAGTAGGGCGATGGTTTATCTGATCGCTGGATGCAAATTTGCAGCCGTACAATCAGGTATGAATTACCCCTTTTCTTTCCAGGATTTCATGGAGGAGAAGAACAAGAAGTTGCAAAGTGTGATTGATTTCCATCCTCAGATGTCTGTAATCTATCGATTGTATTTACTTTACATGATATACAATGGCATCCAAGGCACACTGCAGAGAGAATATAGCAAAATATTAAGCAATGCATTTAGTAAATGACATCCTCTTCTGGGTGTTTGTAACTCATTAAAAAAATGGCTGCAAGAGGATTAATCTCCGGAGGCAAGATGTAATTGTGCTTGATCACAACTGAAATTCAGTGTGATACAGTTTGATCATGCCTACTTATCTAGTGTGAGATAAACCAGATGAGAACATGACCTCATATATCAATGATGTCACTGGTTCCTAGTGATATAAGTCTGTACGGTAAACTGTATTTTCACTAATTTTTAACAAATCATACACTTACTTGAAACCTATTTTGCTAAAGAAACATGTTTTACAAAATAGACAATTATGCTATTTTAGTGAATCAATGAAGATAAGTAGCGAGCCAATTAGCAGGAAACCTTAGTACCTAGCCAAAGCTTATTTTGGCAAAACAATCAGTGTGACATATTGCCTAGTAAAAACAACAACAATATATTTTACACATTAACAACTATTCCTATTAGTATCTAGGAAACAACAACAATCAGGTCAGGTCAAATACTTAACAGCTGCACTTGCCAGAAATTGATTTTCAATAATGAGTGTTTAGTCTTCTGCCTTAACATAATCTAAAGTGTGTAACAGTAAGTTCTGCAATTTCATCCATTTACAGCACTTCTTATTAAAATAACTGGGTATTTTTTTATTCCTATTACAGCATTTTCGCTGAGATCTAATGATGTGGACATTCTTCACCAGTGGCAGGGACAAAGCTGCCATCAGATACCAGGGTGGCCGTCAATGTGTACAGCAAAGGTGAGGCATCAATTATCAACAAGCAAGGTTAAAAAAAAAAAGTCAATCTATTATAAAATTATGACACAATTGCCCTGTCTCAGCCATTTCAGTATAATACATAAACATACCATACATAATTGGAGACTGTCCCTCCGTGGGTCGCAGTGTCCCGCGGGCAGGGGGGCACAGTTGGGGGAGCGATGATCACCGCTGCACTGCCCCCAAAATAATGTAAAGGTAGGGTTATTTCACTCGACCATGCACCATTTGCCCAAGGCTAACCTCCTTTTATTACTGTCCTGCTCTCAGCCCCAACAAAGTTGTGAGATATGCATAAATACCCTCATGCCAACTTCGTCTCACACACACACACTAACCATCTCCCGCTCAGATACATATACCCAGTCACAGCCACTTATCTCACACACATATCTGTTCCTGCCTCAATCATCCAACCCTAACATATATATATACACCTGCCACCTCCCTGTAACATATATATATATATATATATATAAACCCTAGCCTTGCTGTGCTCATTGGTCACAGCTGTTATCTGTGATACTTCCTTGTGTTTTCATCAATTTGTTAGTCCATATTGTCAGTTGTTCTGTCTCCTCCATGGTGGCAGCCATTTTTTTAGGACATTTCTATACAGTTATACACTCATCTGCAGCAAGGAAAATAGACGTGCCCCTTTCTGTCTACTGTCATGTCTTGTCAGTCCTCTCTGATGGCGACATGAACCTGTCTAATTGGCTATCTATATTGTTCCTCCGACTTCATTCCTAACAAATATCACACACAGATATTTCCTAAAGATATTACAAGGCATAATAATCAATATTAGAATAAAATTCCAAATCTTCTTAAGAATTCTATATAATAGAACTAAAGAACAAATGAATGCAATGGTCTATTCCAATATGGTCTTATTTAGAGGGTATCCATAGTTTCTTTTTTGACCACTTGTCAGGCAAAAACGTATGGAAAACGACTGCAGTCAGCAGTGTGTTACCTGACTAGATCATATCACATACTGTATGCATAGCCGACTGTTATATTAGGCAGCTGCCTAGGGAACAAGGATCTGGAGGGCTCCACTCATCTGCCTATCACAAAATGAGGAAGACATCTTTGTTGTAGGTGGCAGCTGTGAAACCTCTAAGATGCCACTTCAATAATTTCACTTGAGGGGCTGGAAAGTGAGCATTAGCAAAAGTGCGGGGATGTGGGCAGGGGTCAATAGGTTGACGTTTTGCATAGGGTGCTGATAAGCCTTACACCGACCCTGCACATACATCTGGCATACCCTGCTGTGCCCCCCATGTGTACAGTATGTAGGTTATCTGTTTTGCATAAGTGCAGAATGGATTTCCTCCGCCTACTGCGGCCCAGTGGGGAGATGTTGCGGTCTATGACCTCCGACTTCCATCCCAAATTCTCACCCAAGAATGGGCATGCGTCAGTTGACATTTTGTTTGTATGTGCCGGTACTAAAAGTGCGAAGCGAGGGATTATCATTCTCTCCCAGCACATCTGTGCTTATCTCTGTGCCTGCAGAGATCAGCTGCAGCAAGGTGTACTGATGATCAGCCCCTCATGACCCGTGCTCTTCTGTGCTCTGTAAGGGCAGGACTATGATGGGGGGGAGGAAAGTAACATGGATGGTGGTCAACTTTTAGCACTGTGGGAGAGAGTGTACGCTCTGCCACTGGGATTACTTGGGGGCAGGGCTTGATAATGCTAGTAATCTTTTTCCACTGGGGGGGGGTATTTTAAAAAGGGGCCCCTTTTACACCCCCTAGGTATATTTGTGTATGATTAAATATTTCCTATTAAAAATACTTTCAAGATTTATTTATTTACTAAAAAACCATACATTTATTAGCAGTTTCTGGCTAAGTATCATTAAGCTATTATAATAGTCTTGCTCAATATATGTGATAACCACAAGGGGATTATATTGATTGCAGATACAAACCTTGCTATTGTGTATATGTTTTTTGCAGTTAATACGTTTTACAGAGGATGAAAGATACATTAATTTGGTTACATAGGCCACTTAGAGACCCCTTTTTTGCTTTCCTTTGCATGAATGTATGCATGATATGACAGGAATAACATATAAATAATACTTTCTACTTAACATTCCCATTTATATTCACTCACCATTAATGTAATAGCTCAAAAACTGATGGCCTGTTCATTCCTAAAGAATAATTACTCCTGTACCTCCAGTATAGAATCAATACTATATTGTTTGCATGATAACCAAGCACAACATTTCCATTAGTACAAGATTGATCTTACTTACCGTACCCCACCATAAAGCATCTGCATATGTTTGAAATTGTGTGTTAGCTTCTTTCTCCACAAGATAAACAAGGAATGATGAAAAGATGAGCACTAAAAATCCTATATACCAAGCTGTGATCAGTTCCTATGTAAAAAAAGAACAAAATCAAAGTTAGTTTATCCTATAACAATACCATTGTTTAAGTCTATAATATTGTAATGAGAACACAATGAAAAAATATAAAAAAAAGCAATGTCATACAAAAGAAAACAATGTGTTAGGATTATGTGTCGGTGTTATTCATGTTCTGTTTGGAGTTATATGTTCCGGATCAGCACTCCGGGTTTTGCTGATCCACCTCACCTGGTTTTCATGCATACCTTGGTCTTTGGGTGTGGCGTCCTGCTAGGCCTCTTGGTATATAGGTATACTGTCTGCACTGAAAACCTGCCAGTTACAGTCCTTAGTATTCCTGTGATACTCATAGTATTCTGCTGGTTTCTGGTTATTTTCATGTTCCTAGACATTCTCAGATTCCTAGCTAACAACTGTATGTTTATATACTCCAGAGTTCAGGTTATTCCATCCTGTGTCTGAGGAGTCCTGCAAGCATACCTGCTGTGTGTCTGAAATCCTGCCTGTATCAGAGAATTCATACTTCTAGTCTGTGTTCAGCTTCTGTGAGTACCAGTGGCCTCCCCACACATAGTGGAGGAGGTCGCACCTTTCATTACCATCTGCTGTTGGTGTTCTCACAGCATCAGCTGGAGCCCTAGGTCTTGTCCTGAGACGATATCAGTGAGGCTGTCAAAGTGCAGGCCTCATCTCATACTTACTAGTCTATATTGTTGTTTGTTTGTCTGTCTCATGGCAGAGACATTGGTTTAGTCTGGTGGATAGGTTGCCAACCAATCCGCAATACTTTGGTAATAGTTTGGTTTGCTGCGACGGATTTGCATATAGTGGTAAGGGCCACATATCCTTTGTTCTGTCTGCAAGGTTGCATATCTTTGTTTATGTTCAGAGCCTAGTTTGTATTTTAGTTGTCTTACATAGGCGTGCGCACAGGGGGTGCCGGGGGTGCCCAGGCACCTCCTAATGACCGGCACCAGCCCCCGCCCGATTGTAACACCCACTTTTGAGCAGCAGTGACAGTATTGGCTGCTGAGTGCTGACCAGTTCTGCGACCGCGTATTGTAGTCCCCAGACCACAGGGCTGACTGCTGGAGGGCGCCTGCACTAATCTGTTATTTAACATGTAAATGCAGCAGCACCGCGGATCCCATTAGCGGCCGCCACCTTTGAAAAGAAAACCTGTTATCGCGATTTCCGGCATATAGGAGGAGAAGGGGAAGGTAATTAAGCAGAGGCTGCTGCAGCAGAGCACTAGCGCTTCAATTAGGCACCAGCCACTCGTCCACATGTCCCTCAGCCCTCACCAGTCGTCGTCCCCCAGGGGTCAGCTGCCGAGCCAGCAGTGCCTCCGAGTCCCTGTGAGCAGCAGTAGGATCCCAGCCAGCATGAGCAATAAGTAACCCCCCCCCCCCCCCACCAATGGTAAGATGCGCTTTAATGTGGGCAGTGGGGGTGTCATACTCGTAGTAGTGGCTGTCTGGGGGAGGGGGTTATATATATGTATGACAAAGGCTACATATATATATATATATATATATATATATATATATGTGTGTGTGTGTGTATATATACTGTGTGTATATATATATATATATATATATATATATATATATATATATATATATATATGTGTGTATATATACTGGGTGTATATATATATATATATATATATATATATATATATATATATATATATATAGCCCGGTACACCCTCCAAATAAGTTGCTGGATGGGTGCCCTTGCCAATAGATAATACAGACCGCACTGTTTGTATGCCATTTCTTAGCGGTACATCCTTGTTGAACTCAATGCAGTCAGGCTGCTGGAAGCATATGAGATGCCATGTATGCACTCTCACCTGAATGACCAGGAAAGGGTTAATTGGTGGTGGTGGGTGGGTGATGGGCATTATGGTGTGTGGCATTTTGTTTAATGTTCATTACTGTGCTTGACATTAGTGTAATGGGCATTACAGTGTGTGGCATTATGTGTAATGAGCGTTACAGTGTACATTTTTTGCAGTGCGCCTACGGTGTGCACTGTCCCTATTTCTGGTGTGTGTGTGTGTGTGTGTGTCTGTGTGGGGGGGATGATTCATTCTGAAGTGCACATACAAAAATAAGTTACCGTCTATTTAATTTGCATTAGTGCCCAATAGGCGTTGATAGAGACTCCCAGTAGGCTGTGATGGACACGCCCAGTAGGTGGTTATAGACACGCCCAGTAGGTGTGATAGACACGCCCATCCAGTGGTGCACCCCCTAAAAAAATGGGCTGCGCACGCCTATGGTTGTCTAGTTAGTTTTTCCTCTTACTAGTACCCCGATTTAGTTGGGACTTTGTGTCATTGTGAAAGACCAGATGGCATCCAAGTACAGGGTGGAGCTAGTCTGCCGTGGAAGGCGGCTATCAGTGGTGAAACCTAAGACCAGCGCAGGTGCCAGCGGAATCAGGGTATAGTAATAGAGTCAGGGTAAGGCTCTCGTGCTGCTGTGGCTACACATTCTCGGCCACAGAGGCACATTGCTGGCTTTGGTACTTGTGTAGTTTCACAGCTACTTCTGGGTTCTACGCTCGCCACATCTATCTAAAATAAACTAACTTTACTCCATGCCAACATGGATAGTTCATACCCCCACTATCCATGCTGGCATGGAGTTGATTTTAGATAGCGAGCCACCGAGCCCGCAGTGTGGGCGAGCGAAGCTGGCGCCGTGAAACTACACAATAACCCTGGCTTTAACCCCAAGTACACCCCAGAGTATCCTAGCATTATGATGTGACAAAACTGTACACTTATGCAAATAAATGTTAACATTTTAATAAAACATTTTTTTTTAAACATAGCACATCTTACTAATGCAGTCATTTTTATATTCATTTGCTGTTGTTGTTAGGTTTTTACATTTTACTAAAAAATATTGAATTTTTATTGACATAACATTTATACTGTAGTATGCCCCAGGTATGGCTTACCTTGCTGTGTGCATAAACTACAGAACCTAGCAATTTCCATGTGCCCCCCCTCCGATCCATGCGCACCATACGAAGGATCTGTAGGAATCGAAGACTTCGGAGTGCTGATGTAGCAAAAATGTTTCCCTGAGATCCAGCAGACACAACTGCCACAGATGCAATAAGAACTATGATATCTAAAAGAGAACCCATTCAACAAAGCATTAGAGTGTAGCTCAAATACAATTTCTATAATACATTATGCACAGCAGCAGCTTCTACTTACATGGTGCAGGGGGGCTGGCATTACCCCCCTGCCCAAATAGGAGACAGCCCGACCCAGAGTCTCTGTAACTGCACAATCAGATGTTGGGATGGGTGCATTTGCAGTCACCTTTGCGCAACTGTAAATATGCGAACCCCCGGCTTCTATGGACTGCACTGACTGAAGTCCATAGAAGCCTGATAGGGTTGTAATATAAGGCAGGGAGTGGCTTCCTACAGAAAACCATCTCTCTATTTATTGAAGTCTAGGTTGCCAGTCCCAGAGGGAGTGTACACCTGCCAAGACTGCTTTGTATGTCTGTGACTGACAGGTAAGACCAGCGGCATAGCTAAGTTTTGGGTGCCCCCCGCCGTTAGGGGGGGGGGCGCCCCCTGCCGCCCATTCAAACCCCCCCCCAATCCCCCGCAGCCTTACCTTTCGCGCTGGTCCCGGCAGCTCCGTTCTTCTGCTGAGGACCACCACAAAATGTCCGCCCCCATACAGCAGACAGTTTCAGAGAACTGTGTGCTATATGGGGCGGCCTTTTTGTGGTGTCCTCAGCAGAAGAATGGAGCCGCCGGGACCAGCGAAATAGGTAAGCCTGCGGGGGATTGGGGGAGGTGTAACTATAGCACCGCAGCCCCCGGCGCCCCCATATGCACAGTGCCCCTCCGCGGTGGCGGGGGCTGCGGTGCTATAGTTACGCCACTGGGTAAGACTTCCAATAGGAAGTCACTGTCTCTCACAGACTGCATCTGACTTAACTGACACTGAGCGGGATGTAAGATTTTTTTGAGAGGTTACAGTCCTGCAGCCCATAGGTAAAATCTGACACTGATTATGCAGCATGAGAGAGAGGGGTTGGGAGACCCGCACCATAAATAGAGTTCAAATAATCTTTTGTCTGTGGATGGATATAGTGCCACCTGACAGGAATCTTATACAAATATCTTTCCTGGCTGGCTAGGGTGCTGCCCCCTGATTTGGAATTATATAATATGAATAAAGAGAAAAAAGAAAATCAGTTTATTTAGGACGCACTGCTCATCCACATAGTCTTCACTGAGACTTTTTATAAAAACATACCTAAAACTAGGTGTATACTTTATTGATTTATTAGTGACACTTAACTAGCAGGCCATCATTTTATATTAACAATCTTTAAATTTTATTAATTGTATGTGACCTCATTGAATGATTCCCTGTGCCAGGGATTTCAAGTAGCGAAAATATTAAAACAAGATATAGATATAGAGAAAAAGAAAAAATTGTAAAGATTAAAATAAATTTCTGTGATCTGTAGCTTGATACTTCTTGTATATAAACTGCTTTTGTGATACAGGTACACTTTTATTGAAATTGTAGCCCGTGTTTGTTGTATGGTGATAAATTATAATGATATCACTGTCTGCTGTATTAAATGCTAATTGTATCACTGTCACTTGTATTGTCTTTGTAAAAATTTGGGGTATACTGCGCTGAAAACTTTTTAGAAAAGCTTCTCAATATAATTAGGCAATAAAAAGAAGAGGAATGAGCGCTAATGTGAATTAGAGAAAAGATAAAGAAAGAGATAGTTTAAAAGTATGAAAAAACACCTGAAAAAATTTGGTACTTGTTTCCTATCTGGGCGCCCGCTACGTTAATTGCGCACCATGCTATTCTCCGTATAAAAATCGGATCGCATCGGATACCACAAATGCACATACACGATATTGAACGATGCGATGCGATCCGATTTCGTTCCCGCTTTTATGGTTGGCCCATAGGATATATAGGAAACCCCCCCCTGATGGTTTAAAATGCGCCTCCATTGTTAACGCCACCCCAGTATTGACGTCAACCCGAAGCGTGGCGAGAGCAGCGGTACGCGTCCTCCGACTTTTTCATACCCCCACTATCCACGTCGCCGTGGAGTTGAGAATAGAATAGTGTGGCGAGGGGACGCGGATACTTCACAGGTATCCGTGTCCCCTCGCGGGCTTCACAGGTATCCGCGTCCGCTCGCCACGCTTCGGGCTCGGTGGCTCGCTGCGCTCGCCACACTATTCTATTCTCAACTCCACGCTGACGTGGATAGTGGGGGGTATGAAAAAGTCGGAGGACGCGTACCGCCGCCGCTCGCCACGCTTCGGGTTGACGTCAATACTGGGGTGGCGTTAACAATAGAGGCGCATTTTAAACCATCAGGGGGAGGTTTCCTATACAAATCGTGGGTTTGAGGGGTTATTACATTGAAATCAATGTAAAATCGGGTCTCAGGGACCATTTAACATTGATTCCAATGTAAAAATCGGGGTTGATCGCGTCACCGCATGCGATGCGATCCGATTTAAAATGAGATCGGATCGGATAGCATCGTATGCCATCGTACATCATCGCGTACCGAATCCGATGCGATGCGATACGATTTCATTACGGTGCCGTACGTTGAAAACCTGGGCGCCCAGATAGGAAACAAGTACCAAAAAATTTTTTTTAGCAAAACTGTTTACAGCTCCTTTGAGCTTATGTGTAATGTCCGTGGTACCTGTGCTCGCCCTACTGCTAAACAAGCGGGATGCAGGACGCGGAGATCAGCGTGCTGCGGCTGTGTAATTGCTGCTCGTCTTCGCTCCGTCTGCTGGGTGACGTCACTCCATACGACGAGAGCCTGCGTTGGTTCCTGATGGACGGAGGACGCTTGGGGAAGCCTGGGGCACAGAGGAGATCCACGGACGAGCCTTTCAACGCGTTTCGTGCTTACAAAGCACTTTTTCAAGAAAAAGTATCGAGTGACGTCACCCGGCAGACGGAGCGAAGACGAGCGGCAATTACACAGCCGCAGCACGCTGATCTCCGCGTCCTGCATCCCGCTTGTTTAGCAGTAGGGCGAGCACAGGTACCACGGACATTACACATAAGCTCAAAGGAGCTGTAAACAGTTTTGCTAACAATTTTCTTTTTCAGGTGTTTTTTCATACTTTTAAACTATCTCTTTCTTTATCTTTTCTCTAATTCACATTATCGCTCATTCCTCTTCTTTGTATTGTGTCTTTATTTAGTTGCCAGTTCTTTTCTCCTTCATTGGAAACTTGTATCTTGATGTAACAGATACAATGTATGTGCCAACGTGGTAGATTATTTCTGTATTACAGTAAATGATTATATAGTTTCTTTAAATAATACTGGTTGGTTGCGTTCATCCAATTGCGTACACACGGGGCAATCCAACGATTGGATCCTCCCAAAAATATCCAATACACTGTATGTGAATTGACAGTGTTTGGTGCGTGCAATCTATACACTACATATTACCATGGTGGCTTGGTAGCATACAGAGTAGGTAAAGTATTTTGGCATTCATTTGTGGCAGTTGTATGCCAGAATATACAGTGGTATAGGTCATCAGCATAAACGGCAAAGCATAGAAATTGGCAGTTATATGTGCACTAGATTGTTTCATATGTTGCCTACACACTAAGCACTACCTCGGAGGCACAGTACCATAAAGGGTAAGCTTAATTATTATGGCTTGATGTTGCCCAATTGGCACTTTGATGCATCTGGGGCTAATAAGTTCCTATAGAGTGCTGATATATTTATGTGCACAGACACTGCAGAATGTGATGATGCGGCAGGCATGTGCCCATGTATACAAGCACGTTCTCTGTTATCCCCTGCCTGATGCCAGAGATCTAGTCTCCTTGGCTGGCGTGTGCTATCGCGCCTTAAGCGCTTCTCACTGGGGAGTACCGTTATTGCTGCTATATATACTATTACACCAAACAGACAAACATGAAACAGCAAAATCAGGATAAAGATTGGTTGGTTATATGTGCGTTGGATTGTGCTTTCTGTATCGGTGCGTGTGGGGTTAGAAGCTCCTTTGTACGTTTATTTGTATTTCACAACATATGCTTTACCCAATTAAATTGGTGTTGTGCATTAATCAAATTGCGTACACACGAGGAAATCCACAGATTGGGTCCTTTCGAGTGATACTCAGTGCACTATGCACAAATTGCCAGTGCTTGTGTGCTTGTTCTCATACGCTACCTACACACTAGGCAATAACTCGGAGGCACTTTATTATACCAGGTAAGTTGGATTAATTTAATACATATGGGGCTACTAAGCTCCTAGAAAGTACTGGTATATTTGTGCGCACAGAAAAGATAGAGCGTGATGATGCGGCAGACAAACGTTTATGCTGATGACCTATACCACTGTATATTCTGGCATACAACTGCCGCAAATGAATGCCAAAATACTTTACCTACTCTGTATGCTACCAAGCCATCATGGTAATATGTAGTGTATAGATTGCACGCACCAAACACTGTCAATTCACATACAGTGTATTGGATATTTTTGGGAGGATCCAATCGTTGGATCGCCCCGTGTGTACGCAACTGGATGAACGCAACCAACCAGTATTAATCAATTTGATTAATGCAATCAATCAGCATAACACCAATTTAATTGGGTAAAGCATATGTTGTGAAATACAAATAAATGTACAAAGGAGCTTCTAACCCTACACGCACCGATACAGAAAGCACAATCCAACACACATATAACCACCAATCTTTATCCCGATTTTGCTGTTTCATGTTTGTCTGTTTGGTGTAATAGTATATATAGCAGCAATAACGGTACTCCCCAGTGAGAAGCGCTTAAGGCGCGATAGCACACGCCAGCCAAGGAGACTAGATCTCTGGCATCAGGCAGGGGATAACAGAGAACGTGCTTGTATACATGGGCACATGCCTGCCGCATCATCACATTCTGCAGTGTCTGTGCACATAAATATATCAGCACTCTATAGGAACTTATTAGCCCCAGATGCATCAAAGTTCCAATTGGGCAACATCAAGCCATAATAATTAAGCTTACCCTTTATGGTACTGTGCCTCCGAGGTAGTGCTTAGTGTGTAGGCAACATATGAAACAATCTAGTGCACATATAACTGCCAATTTCTATGCTTTGCCGTTTATGCTGATGACCTATACCACTGTATATTCTGGCATACAACTGCCGCAAATGAATGCCAAAATACTTCACCTACTCTGTATGCTACCAAGCCACCATGGTAATATGTAGTGTATAGATTGCACGCACCAAACACTGTCAATTCACATACAGTGTATTGGATATTTTTGGGAGGATCCAACCGTTGGATTGCCCCGTGTGTACGCAACTGGATGAACGCAACCAACCAGTATTATTTAAAGAAACTATATAATCATTTACTGTAATACAGAAATAATCTACCAAGTTGGCACATACATTGTATCTGTTACATCAAGATACAAGTTTCCAATGAAGGAGAAAAGAACTGGCAACTAAATAAAGACACAATACAAGTGACAGTGATACAATTAGCATTTAATACAGCAGACAGTGATATCATTATCATTTATCACCATACAACAAACACAGGCTACAATTTCAATAAAAGTGTACCTGCATCACAAAAGCAGTTCATATACAAGAAGTATCAAGCTACAGATCACAGAAATTTATTTTAATCTTTACAATTTTTTCTGTTTCTCTATATCTATATCTTGTTTTAATATTGTCGCTACTTGAAATCCCTGGCACAGGGAATCATTCAATGAGGTCACATACAATTAATAACATTAAAGATTGTTAATATAAAATGATGGCCTGCTAGTTAAGTGTCACTAATAAATCAATAAAGTATACACCTAGTTTTAGGTATGTTCTTATAAAAAGTCTCAGTGAAGACTATGTGGATGAGGAGTGCGTCCTAAATAAACTGATTTTCTTTTTTTCTCTTTATTCATACTGATTATGCAGCATGTATACTGGCAAATATCAGTTAAAAAATATAATTTATACATAAGGGCTCATCTATTCATTCAGAATTATGGGAGCTACTCTAGGTTATGGACAAAATCACTTGCACCTTCAGATGGCTTGACCATGATGAAGTATGTTATTTTTACTGATACTGAGGGTGCTGTGGGCAGTAGTTTAATTGCTCTATTTTTCTCTTTGTTTGTTTTTTTCTGTGCATAGGAAAACAAACACATGCACACAAAGTGTGCAATACAAATAATTTAGTTTCCCCATTTAATAAATAAATACAATTGACATCATCATTTATTGCACAATCAATTACTTGTCACTAATACTTTAATAATAAAAAATTATACTTGTGTAATAGCAGGGCGCCCGTTACGTAGTTAGCTTAGCGCCCCTGTCAGAATCAGCGTAGTGTTCGCATGGCCAGCGTAGTTAGCGTAGTCAGTCAGAAGTAGCTTAGTGTTCCTGCGGCCAGCGTAGTCAGCGTCCCTGTCAGATTCAGCGTAGTGTTCCCATGGCCAGCGTCTGTTCCTGAAACACCCCCACTATCCACGCCAGCCCGAAGCGTGGCGAGCGCACGCGTTACGCGTCCACTCGACCTGTTCATATCCCTACTATACACGTCGGCGTGGAGTTGATCTTATAAAGTGTGGCGAGCGCAGCAAGCCACCGAGCCCGAAGCGTGGCGTGCGCCTCACACGCACGTGCGTCCCAGTATCACGGCGGCTGGGCATCATCTCCCTGCCCGTCTCAGCTTCAGGGAGACGCTGCCCAGTTCGGGGGGGACGCGGTGAAGCGAGGGGAACCAGCGGGGGGAGGCGGCAGCGACCGGCGAGCGTCTCATGCGCACGCGCCCCTGGCGGAAGCCAGCCGCTAGCGGGGCTGGTGAATCTATCGCCAGCCCCTGCAAAGATGGAGCTCGCTCCATCTGTAGGTATCAAAAAAACATGGAAAACCGTTTTCATTTTGACCTTCTCCATGTCGACCTAATGCGTGTGCTGACCTAATGACCATGTCGACATAATGCATGGCAACCTATTTCCCATGTTGACCTAGTGACTGTTGACATACAGATGGAGCAGCTCTCAATGGAGCTGCTCCTGGCGATAGAATTGCCAATTGCCACCCCGTGCCAGCTGCCACCTTCCGACAGAAGGGGCGCATGCGTACGAGACACTCATGCGCCCCTTTCTGTCAGAACCCTCTGCAGCTCCCTGCAGTTACCCCACAGCTCCCAGCAGTCCCCACTCCCTGAAGCGGAGACAGGCAGGGAAGCCGCTCCCTGCCGCCATGCGTGTGAGACGCTTGTGCATCCCCATCAGGTGGAGCTCCTGTCCATCAGCCTGCGCCAGCTCAGGACATTTGGTGATCCTGTAGGCCACCTAATGACTGTCGACTTAAGTTCTGTCGACCCTATGACCCATTCCCCTTAGAACATGATTAACCAGGAGAGGGATCCAGTTACCAGAAGGTCATAAAAAACAAGATGCTTACCTATTACACAAAATGGTTTCCTGGCATATCTTAACCTTCCTTGCCATCCTCGGTAACGACAACAGCAGCCTGCAGACCATATGCGAATAATATACTCCAAACCAAATACGACAATCATTACGAATTCCTGAAAGTGAATTAAAAACATTGATAAATTCTAATACTGTAACATTACAACAACATCAAAATTTCTTTGGATTACTGGATTGTAATTGCACAGAAACTATAGTCATGGATGTTAGTGTTACATCCTGGCGATCTTACATGTTTTATTGCCGCGATAAACAGCAGTAACACATTATAAACATCAGTTTTAAAACCCAATAATTCCCCTTCGTGTCATTGCTTATTCGGTGCAGCATTATCGAGAATAAAGCCAGTTACTTTAAGTTTATCTAATTAAACAAATCATTGTGTAAAGAAAATATCAAAGTGACAAACTGATTATTTCAAGCAGGTGGTTACCTTTGTTCTTTAGAAGGGCTAGACATTACTTTTCTTTGGTTATAAAATGACTGCATCATTTAAATATTTAAGTGTATATGTCAGTGTTTTTCAACCACTGTGCCGTGGCACACTAGTGTGCCTTGAGTTGTTCTCAAGTGTGCCTCCAGATCTAGAGATGCCCAAACTAGTTTACAGCCACCACCAGTTCAAGGGTTATTTACTGGTCTCTTCTTTTCATTTAAAGGGCCAATGTATTTTATTTTAGTTACCTGTGGGGACCAGTGTGATTGTTTTTTATATGGGGGGCAATAGGTTTGTTTTTTTCCTGTGGGGGCCAATGTGTTTTTCCCTGTGGGGATCTTATGGTGTGCCTTGGCAATTTTAAAATCTTATTTAGTGTGCCGCAAGGTAAAAAGGTTGAAAATCACTGGTATATGTTATCCAATATTTTACTAGAAATAAGACCATCTATGTGTTATACTGTATGCCTTTTGTACTCTTATATTAAATTGACAATGCCTTGTTTGCTGGTAGTAAATTCATTGAGCATTGTGTGTTTTACTTTTTAGTATCCTATGTTTCCTTTTGCTAAGAATGGACCCCTGCCCCACTGGCTGGGGTTTGCACATGCACATGCCGTTGCCTGCTGGGGGCGCGCAGCTGTCTCCGTCCCGGCAGCTGCAAATATAAGTCAGTCAGTGTTAGGGGAAATAATTGCCAGGGGATACGGCGGCAGGGACTCGGTAAGCTGTGAGAATTTGCACATGAAAAAGGAACATCTTGGTTAGCTTGCTAAGCTAGCCCTACAGTATATACAAGATGGGTCCAGCTTTACTCCCAGTGGGGATGCTCCAATACTGTACATATCACACTATGGTCCTTATTCAGATCTGAGCTCAGTACAAATTTGTTTGGAAAATGGGCAAAACCATGTGCACTGCAGGTGGGGCAGATGTAACTTGTATAGAGAGAGTTAGATCTGTGTGAGTTATTTTGTTTCTGTGCAGGGTAAATACTGGCTGCATTATTTTTACACTGCAATTTAGATTTCAGTTTCAACACACCACACCCAAATTTAACTCTCTCTATACATGTTACATCTGCCCCACCTGCAGTGCACATGGTTTTGCCCATTTTCCAAACAAATTTGTACTGAGCTCAGATCTGAATAAGGCCCAATGTGGGATCCCTTAATGTGTGTGGGTCCCAGGACAAAAACCCCAGTTGCCCCTCCTTTAAATCTGGCATACACAATATAGTACAATGCTAGACAAAGGGCCTAATTCAGGTTTGGTAGTAAAGTTAAAAATCAAGGAAAAACCATGCTACCATGCAAGGGGAGTAAATAAAAAAAAATAAAAAAAATAAAAAACATTTTTTGTGCAGGGTAAATACTGAATACTCTTTCAAGTAGTTTTCAGTTTGAACACACTCCATACATATCTAAAGCTAGTATTCAATTAACCCCTATCATTTTCCTCCCAGAAGAAGGGCTGATAGCCCCAAATTAATCAATTACCTATGGTTGATTACTGCAGCTAATTGAATAATGTCCTAAATTGCTCTGCACATGTTACATCTACTTGCAGTGCAACCACCAGATTTTGTTGCTTACTTTAGAATCAGGTCCAAAATAAGAAGTCACTAATAAACTCACATTTACATATATTCTAACTATCCAATTAGGACAGATTTTCAGGCACTGTCCTGCCATGCCACCTGCCAAGGGCTGCAGTGTCCCATAGTTGTGGGGAGGAGTTGGAATGCCCCTCTCACTAACGGCTCTGCGGCCCCTATGAAGCCATTGATTTGACCACAACCTCGAGGTTGTCTGATGGGTTTATGCATAGGACCTAACTAGCTCTCAAGTAACCAACTCTTATTTTGTGGCGGACCACTGACCAATAAAAGCTTACAGCTCTGGGCCCTGCGCAGTTACCCATAAATCCCAGCTCTAATACAACACTGTGAAAGAGAGAGAGAGAGAGAGAGAGAGAGAGAGAGACAATTAGGTAGAGAGATGTGTTTTATTTTTTGACTCATTTACATATTTTATTAGGATGCTTTGCATAAATGCTCCTCAGTACTACTTGATTGTTGTGTTTAAGGCAAATTAGGAAATAATAACAGTACATTTTCGTTAAAAAACAAATGTCTGTCTCCTATTTTCTAGCTTATTTTAAAAGAGCTTGCATCTCTGTGTGGCAGTTTCGCTGTTGCCAGGGTAAGAGTGCTTTCTTACGTAGATCTGAAACAGTAGAAAGCTTCTTGATTAGTGAGACAGCACTTATCGGGGTCACCATTTCTTTAGAAAACTAACCCAGTCTGGTGGAAATGTACAGTTCTCAAGTACCGAATATTATTATTCTCTCAAAGCCTATTGTATGTTTCAAAAAAAATTATACAGGTGATAGAGCAATCATGTTTTATGTTATAATCATTAAAACCTATTCTGAGAATTTGGAAAAGGATAAATAATTGTTTTATATAGAAAAATAGGTTGAATACAAACAAACAGAATAAATATATGCACTAATGTTGATGATGACGACGAACATCAGAAGCATTAAATACCCACCGGTCATTGGCTTACTGCATCCTTGCACCCAGATGTCACAGGGTCTTCATCTCCGCTATAGAACAGCCTGCTCACTTGGCGGCTGTCACTGCTGAGTGAGCAGTGGGAGAGAGAGGACAGTGCTGGACCACATGTTGGACCAGGTGAGTATGGGTGTGTGTCTCATTCTTTTTACAGGTGAACTACAAGACCCATCAGGCACATTAATACCCCCCATGATGGGTCTTGTAGTTCTACTGTATAAAGCAATGTGTTTTTAACAATTTTGTACACTCATCAACCTGGCGTCCACCACCCTGGGATGACGGAAACCGCACGATCATGGTATGGCAGGGGACCTTGTATAGAAAGTGAACCCAGCTGGGCCATGACACCACTGGCTGTAGGAACCCGGTGCTGGTTTCAGAAATATGGGGGACCCCTATGCTTTTTGTCCCCCAAATTTTTCGAACCAGGACCGGTCCAAGAGTCTTGGGCAGGTTTCAGAAATATGAGGGACCCCTACACTTTTTGTCCCCTGTGTTTTTGGAGCCAGGATTGTCTCAATGAGTCCAGGGCTGGTTTTTTTTCTTCACTTTAACGCTTTTTTCTTTTTGCACAGAACCATACACAGTTCTGTGCATGGTTCTGTCAAATTTGAGAGCCTGAACCTGTTGTATTTTTGCACCCTATTACATTTGCAAATTCTATACTTTATGATGGGAAAACATCTGGATGCGATCTGTAATGTGCAATTATTTTCACATATCAAAAAGTGCGATTTATACCACTAAATGTGCAATTCGAAACTTTTATGATTTTGCCAGTTTTTACCCAAAAATGCACTCTCCCCAATATGCACCCAATATGCTACTTCTGGCTGCTAGGGAACAGGAAGTGGTGGGCAGATGGGCTTCACTTTCATGAGACCCATTACTGCTTATTGGCTGAGAGAGCCATCTGTAACAGTTCTCAGCCAATCAGCGGCTTCCAATGACTTTAATGGGACAGCACCACCTTCCCCCCTTGCATTGTGGACTGTGCCAATGCCCCACCCCCCAGTGCTACCAACACTGATGGCACCCACACATTAAGAAGACCGCTGGCACTGCTGGCACCCTTGCACTGCTGACACAGCCACCCCCGGCACTAAGGTGAAAACCTACTCTGCCTGTGCAATAGAAACAGGCTGACGAGGCTGGAATTGACATAAAAAACCCTGACAATCCCTAGAAAACGTCCGGTAACCGCCCCCCCCCCCCCAAATATCAGCTTCTTGTTAATAAACTTGCGAATGGCTTGCAATTAGAAAAGATGCTGGATTTTTTGCTGAATGGCCTCGCTCATTTCACTATGATCCGTACGCATGCTCAGTCGATCGATACTTGGCTGCTCTGTGTAATCGCAGTTCACCTGCAGTCAGGTCTGAAAAAACCCTCAGCCATAAATATTCAATGGCATCGAGAAGAACCCCACTAAACAAGAAGTTAAAATAAAATATAGAGAAACGTTCGGTAGAGAAAGTTTTTAAGCATTATTTTTGAACCATTTGAAAGACTGTCATTTTCCACCATTTTAGGCATATACCTACTTACCAACAAGTGTATTATAAAATGTGTTGGGTGGTACAGGATTTTGGCTAACTAGATGCAGATGTAGCATACTATGGGGTGTGTTATTGGGGTGACACAGGTGTGATTGTGTATAGAGACACTGAATTGCTCACAATGGAGTCCATACTCCAACAGATGATCTGCACTTGGCACAGGGCTGGTGAAAGTTTTAATCTTGAAACCGATGTTGGCAGTAAACACGCACAAAGCATAAATGCAGCTGCTGTACACACTGAAAGTTGTACACAGGGAAATGCATTGTAGTGCAGCTAAACACATAAGGAAGGTTGACTCGCCGCATTATTGTGCATCCCAATCCGAATTCTATGGGCTGCAGTCGGTGCAGTTCATAGAAGAAAAATGTTTGTGCATGAGAAGTCGAACAGCGGTGATTGCGCATGCATCGGTCCCTAGATTGTGCAGATTCCTGGACCCGACGGCTGTCTCCAGGAGGGAAGGAAGCTGCAGCCTCCGCTGAACACATTAAGGAGGCCCAATACAAAATTCTACAAAGTAGCTGAAAGTGTTAATTTTCACCCACTTTTATAATAATGAATGAATGATGAATAGAACCCTAAACAACTACTGAATGTAAACTGTGCATCTTATATACATCTGGCACAGATGGAACCATAAAATAAATGTTTATATTATTTAGAGTAAATTAATGTCTAACTTATCAGGGCATGTATCTCTTGTATCCAAAAGCAAGGAGTGGCATTTTCTGACTGAACTGCGCTCTTGCACAATAGACGTTAGGCCAGGATTTTCATTACTTCCCAGCTGTGTTTTGAAAATGATGAAAGAATTCTCAATGTGATTCAGTCATCGATGGGACAGCCTGTTACCGAATGCACTGTCCCTGCATGACATTGATAAATTGCCCCCTATGCAATGAAAGATCGTATAAGCACCATAAAGGGTGCTTTTAGGCACCCTAATGGGTGCTTACAATGTGAAATGCACCCCCACGCCATCCCCCCCCCACTATAAACGTGAACCCGAAGCGTGGCGAGCGCAGCAAGCCCGCGAGGGGCGGCGTTCCGCGTCCTCCGACCTTTTCATACCCCCACTATCCACGTCGGCGTGGAGTTAAGAATAGAAAGTGTGGCGAGCGCAGCAAGCCACCGAGCCTGAAGCGTGGCGAGGGGACGCGGATACCTTCACAGGTATCGGAGTCCCCTCGCGGGCTTCGCAGGTATCCGCGTCCCCTTGCGGAGCTCGCTGCGCTCGCCACGCTTCGGGCTTGGTGGCTCGCTGCGCTCGCCACACTTTCTATTCTCAACTCCACGCCGACGTGGATAGTGGGGGTATGAAAAGGTTGGAGGACGCGTACCGCCGCCGCTCGCCACGCTTCGGGTTCACGTTTATAGTGGGGGGGTGGGGTGGCGTGGGGGTGCATTTCACATTGTAAGCACCCATTAGGGTGCTTATACAATGTTTAATCGCATCGCATTGTATGGCATTGTATGCCATGTACAATGTCATACAATTTTAAAATTGTATGACATTGTACAGTATCGCGCGATATCGCGTCGCATCGCATACCATCGGATGCCTTATGGTATGCGATGCCATGGGCGCCGCCAAAATACACAAGTACCGAGAAGTCCTTTAAAATGATAATGAAAACACATTAGGCAATGTCTTTGGAAAACATCTCAAAATCAAAAGGCGAAAACCAGACTTTAAAAATATCAATACAATGAATGCCATTAAAAGGATTGACAATTATGAACTGTGTTTCTTTAGGCTTTATGATAAAAAAATTCTAATAGGCTAATTATACATTAATCCTTGTATTGTACCTTCAGAAAGACATGACAATAAAAAGGTTCCATGCTGTACATTTGGCTATTCATCTTTTCATCAGATACCTTGCCAGCAGAGATGCTAGTAGACCTAAATCTATTCAACTAGACAATAAAGGGGAACAGTTCTATTATTCCTTTCTTCTTTACTATTGCACGCACAAGTGGAGCTCCAACTAATGTGGAACAGTTGATAATCCTCTGACCTGCTCCGGATTAGCTGTGGACTGTCTGACTGATTTCTCAGCTGTTTCAGATCCAGCATGAATGGCTTCACATGTAAATCCGGGGTAGTTCACTCTCCTCATGGTGTTTTCGGAGACTGCATGGTCTGTCCTCCATTGTCTGTCCCACACTACAGTCTTGCATGATCCACTGCCTCCATTTGGGCCTACAGCTATATCAAGTGAGCACCAAAAGCTCTACTACCAGTACTGTGGACAATTTGTGTAAGGGGTACTACTGCTGTGGACATTATATGTATAAGCAATAATACTGTGGATTGTATTTATAATCGACACTACTCTGTGGCATACATGTACAGTATAAGGATTACTACTGTATGTGTCATAAAGTGAATAAGGGACACTACTATGTGGTGTAATATAAATCAGGGTCACTACATGTGATGTAATGTGTGCTACTTTGTGGCTTAATTTGTATTGGGTGTGTGTGTGTGTATGTATGTATGCATATATATATATATATATATATATATAAATATAGTAGTCTCGTAGGAAGGAACAGACAGCGGCACACCAAGGGTGTTCATGGTGGAAGGACCTGCTCTCTATATTGCTTGGCTTTGACAAAGGTCTTTGTAAGACCGAAACGTTAGCCCTGTCATGTAAGCATTAATAAATCGTTTTTTCTTCAAATTTCATTCAACGATTGGTGAGTGCCCTCTTCTTTTGCTCTTTATTGGTTGGATATTTTATCCTTGGAGTGAGCACCGCCGTGGTGACTCTTTTGTGATAGGTGCGGAGCTTTCTGGAATTTATATATATATATATAAATATAGTAGTCTCGTAGGAAGGAACAGACAGCGGCACTCCAAGGGTTTTCAACAGCGTGTATTAAAGCAAACCAACGTTTCGGGGTATCATTCACCCCTTTGTCAAGGTTTCAGTGCAATAAAGGCAAAAGGGGTGAATGATACCCCGAAACGTTGGTTTGCTTTAATACACGCTGTTGAAAACCCTTGGAGTGCCGCTGTCTGTTCCTTCCTACGAGACTACCTGTTTGTTCCAGAAGGCACCCAGGTACTGAATCCCAGCTGAGGGAGTGCCAGGCCGTCTACCTCTCTCTTTATATATAGATATATATATATATATATATATATATAATGTCTAGTGTCTGATTGTGTGTCTCTGAAACACTGGCATCTGTTGGCAGCGAGTGAAACTACATCTTTCTCACATATGCACAAACACAGAGGCAATCACAAGGTAGTCAATCACAGGATGTTGTCATTTGATTTAGAAAAACTGTTAACACAGTCATGGAACAGTTGAGCTTATTAGCACTGCCATATTTCAGGTTTCTTGTAGCGAAGGAATTTTTTGGGGGAATCCACAGTAATAGTCAAAATGTTATGTTAGTTTTTATAAGAAATGTGATCATAACAAATATACTATTATGGAGGAATCCTCTATTTTATATTGCTGTGCAATCTTAAACCCTAGGTCCTTTAATTGTCTAGTGATGGTCAGTGGTGCACCCCCGAGTTATAATGCGTTAATTATGGAAAAAACTAGGAGAAAAAGAAACTCAGGTGGGGTGCACCCTTAAACCCCAATAAAGTTGTAATATTAATAGGTCTTCGGTTATCTTCTATTATATCTGAGTGAGTTTTAATGTAACCCTAAATCATTTATTTAAAGTGCCCTAATAGCCTGCGAATATTCATTGCATATTGGGGCAGTACGGATGGTGTAATGGTTAGCATTACTGCCTCACAGCGCTGAGGTCATGGGTTTGATTCGCACCATGGCTCTAACTGTGCAGAGTTTGTATATTCTCCCCATACTTGCGTGGGTTTCCTCCGGGTACTCTGGTTTCCTACCACAATCCAGAAATATACTGGTAGCTTAATTGGCTTCCAACAAATGAACCCTTGAATGTCTGTGTGTGCGTGTACATGTGGTAGGGAATATAGATTGTAAACTCCACTGGGGCAGGGACTGATGTGAATGTTCAAATATTCTATGTAAAGTGCTGCGGAATGTGTGTGCTATATATAAGAAACTGTTAATAAATAAATAATAGTATTGATTGTACCAACAGGATTAATGATTTATTAACTAATATAGTTGTTGACCATCATATCTCCTCATTATCAATATATCATCGATTTTTTTAAATTTTTTTACTCCAAATTAGGTCAGTGATAAGGATATAATCATTGGTCAAATGAAACCATAAATAAATAAAGTATGTACATTTTTTCTGTGTAAACATGTATGTCCCTCCAATTAAGCCTTTTATTTTTTTCTCCCTATAATACATTATATGGGAAGGCTGATAATGCCTGTGATTGTGCATCTGTGTCTATGCTCTAATGCAGGGGTTCCCAATCTTTTTTGATTAACGGCACCCTAGAGAATCAGAATTTTTTTCACGGCACCCCTAGGTCCCAAAAAAATTAAGTAGATTGGGTTTATATGCGATTCTTAGTGGCAGTTATGTGGTAAAGGGCAGGATTTGCTTCTGTTTGTACACATTCTATGATTGGCAGCCACCAGCACTGGTTTTGCTCCTAAATAATTAACCATTAATAATTTGAGTTGGTCCTGGACCACCAACCCGCGGGCACCCCTGCATGTGTCCCGAGGCACCCCAGGGAGCCGCGGCACACAGTTTGGGAACCACTGCTCTAATGTTTTACAAAATTTAAAAAATCTGCAACAATGTAATGCTAATAGGTAGCAAACCAACTTTTTACAATGTAACATTTAAGTTTAGTAGTTTTCTTGCAGCTGCAGATAAACACCCTTCTGCCATCCTTGCTATATTCATATGCCAAATCCAAGGCACATGCATGGCTCGAATCCACCAATGCCGAGCAAATAAGGGGCCAGATTCTCTAAGCTTCAAAAGTGATAAAATGGAGAGTGATAAACAGCCAGCCAATCAGCTCCTGCCTGACATTTTTCAAACACAGTCTGTGACATGGCATGTAGGAGCTGATTGGCTGGCTGTTTATCACTCTCCATTTTATCACTTTTGAAGCTTAGAGAATCTAGCTCCTGGTCTGTACTGTAGTGCTGGCAGTTGAACTGCCATTCACATGTGAGTGTGCAGTGATGGCACATGCCAGTTTAGCCACAGTCTTTTAAACTTCACTCATACAGTATCTTCCCAGTAAAAAGATGACCTTACTACCATTGTTATTTTTAACGTCACTCAGATGTCTGCATACAAAGGGCAGTATTCGATGCTTTTTGCAAGCTATGACAGCGAGCAATGCAGTGTATATAAAAGAAATGTCACTACCCTGCAGTCCCTGTTTTTGGCCAGCAGGGTTCCTAAAATGACACCATGAGCCAGGATCTTTACTGCAGCAACAGACAGATCATCTATTATACACTCCAGGCAGGCATCATGCAGTATCTGGAGTCCCCGGGACCACCCTGAGTACTCTCCTGGCAATGATGCTTTTACCAGTGACTCGGCCTCTGTTGTACTGCCACCGATCAGGAGACATGGTGGAGCCTGGCTGACACAGAGCATTGCGCAACCTCATTATGGCACTGGATAACAGTATACCTGACATAATCCTATCGCATATACCTGTGATGTACAAATGGACACATCTAGAGATGTATCCACCTGAAAATGTGCATTGGAAAATGTGTGTTTGTCTTATCCTGCTAAGGTTCAGATCGCCAATATTTCCACTTGTACTCAACATTCAATCTACAGTATGTATAATAGCACATGATAGCGCTACATATAAAAATAGGTACACTTCTGCTAAAAGAACAGAGCTTTAATAGAAGTATATAACTTTGCTTTAATATTTCTCTATACCATCAGAAATCGATTTCTTTTAATTGCTCTATGATTCTTTTTTCAATGGATAATTACATTTCTGTTTTGTTTAGATTATAATACTATTAAATACATTAAGCCCTTTTTGTGTTTACTGAATGTAACAGCTATTAGATGTCTTTTCTAACGTTGGTTATGGTCATTAAATTTGTTTTGTTTTAGGCCATTACTTTGTAGTGATAAATAGTTTGAAACATGCTGACATTTTGAATTCCAAATTATATTTGTTTTTATTTGATTTGCAACTAATTAGTTTTAAAATCTAGACGCTCATTTGTACTGTCAGTAAATTAATAAGTGTGTGCTGTTTATTTTTCTCCAGACTGGACTAGGGGGGGGGATTCTGATTCACATGCTTCCCTGCGTGTACGCACAGAGGAGCGATGTTCAGCATCTGCAGAGGTGCATTTGTGCGCATGTAGACCACACAAAACAGAGGGAGGAAGCAGCAGAGAAGGAACTGTTATACAGTAAGAAGGACAGAAGAAGAGAATATAGGGTTTTAACTTTCAAGGTGGAAAGGATGGTCTACTGACTCCCATATCCTGACCACTTCCTTTGGAATTGGAAATGACTGGAAGGACAATGCCAGCAGTTGCACTTACTTGTAATTTTAGCCCTGTCCCCACTATATTGTTGCACTATATTGCAAGGGTGGGGTCTAATGTGGCAAAAAGAGATGCGTGGCACTATCAGATTTGCACAGGAGCTAGTAGCTCAGTTGCGTCGGGCATCTTGTGCTGTGTAGCATTTTTTTTGGTGATATTGGCAAAATTGGTTCACTCTAATGTTTTAAATGTATGTTGATATGGGGTTTGATTCCAGTGACCTATCTGGATGGCTGACATACCATACTATTGGTGGCCGCCACCTATATAGGTACACTTGAACATATACCTATAATTACCTGTCTTTTAATCTTATAGTTGCCTGATTGACTCTATTTCAGTGGTGTCTAAAAATGCTAATTAGGCTGCAGTGACAGACATCACTATACTAGAGTGTATATATAAATTCATCTTTGAAATAGCTGCTTATAATTAGAGTTTGTGTATTATATATTTTTTTGTTAATAAAAATCTACTTTGATCCACACTACAGTTACTATAACTTATGTATGGTCTATCCAACCGTGCCCTTTGCGTTCCATTGCTATGGAATGCAAGGAAGCCCAATTAGTACTAATATCTAATATGAAGTAAAACAAACATTGCGCTTGTATGTTTGCGTTCCACCATGCTGGAACGCAGGGAGAACTTCTGCCGTGGCACTTTCGGTTTCCGCTATATTGGAGCTCAGTGGTGAAACAGGAAGTTGGTAAAATGATGCATATCCGCCGTCCTGTGCTCCATGACTCGCAGTGGCTCTGGCTACTTACTTAGATGATTGTACTAGTAAGTAGTTGATGGTTATACAGTATATACTGGTATAAGTTGATGGCTTAATTCCCCGTGGCTTCTGAAATAAGATATATATATAATAATTTTTTCATTGTTTGATGTTCTAAATAATTACCCGACCGTCTATTTCCAGTTCCGGATATGACATCATCTGTAAAGTCATTTGGCACCATTTTTAGCGTCTGACACCATTTAAATAGACTAATTTTGTGAAACGTCGATGATATGTATGGAGGATATGTTCTAACTAAAGAATTTTCTACTGGCTCTGGTGAGTGCCTATCTCTCTCTAAATATATTGCTCTGGAAACCCTTTTCCAGCTTGAAGCACCTCAAAATATCTACTGAAGATGTGAGTATGGACTATCTCTACTGAATTTAAATTTCTAGGGCCAAATCATTAGCATGGCAAAATCAACCTGGTTATTAACTGTAAATGATTGCCGTTTTAAAGAAAAGGGAAAACTCTCCCAAAATCTCTCACTTTCTGATTCTCACACTCTATTACATTTGGCCCCTAGAGTGATTTCTTTGCATTGACATAAAAGGGATAAAGAGTATATGTTTGTGAAAAGATTGATGTTTCGCCACTTTTAGTCATTTGTTTCCATTTTGCTTCACAAAACCATTCAGTAGCATAGCATTTCATGGCCCCAACATTCTTCATGTATCTTTTTTATAGGTAAAGTTTAAGTCAAGGCCCTCACACATAGCCCTGATGCCCTGATCTGGCAACCCAACCGTCGGGGAATTGAGGAAATGAAACATGAATTTGCGGATCCTGACCGTTTTCAGTCAGGATTGAGGAATCAGAATATTTGATCATGTTTAATATTCCCCATTAGTCTTGAGGCCTGTGCGATGGATGGGTGAAAGTTTATGCTTAGGCAATTTTTAAAAGTTTTGTAAAGTGAAAATGTTGTATATTTAATGGACCTTATAGGCATTTAACGCCTTCAGTCGTATGCCCCGAAATTTATTTGGCTGAGCTGTGATGCAGGAGCGGGTTCAGTGGTTCTTTGGGCATGCCACTGTAAAGAAAGGGTGCGCCAATGATGCCTCCAAGGGTGAACCACTGGTGCACCACCACTCCCCCCTGTCGCTGATTCCCCCCCCCCCCCAATTGCCGATCCTCCCCATCTCCATTCAGGGAGGATCAGGGCTGCTCAGCGAGAATCAGGGCCGCGCTTGGACGTTCGTGTGTTCGGGCGTTGACGTGGGGGATCCTGCAGCCAATAGTCTGCATTGGCCCTGCCCCCTATGATGCTTGCCATCCAGCCAAGCCTCCCACTAGTGATCTTGCTTTTTCTAACAAGTGCAGCTGCTGTTGTTTCCTAAGCAGTAAGCACAAAAAAATTGTTTATATTTATCTATTTATGTCACACATAAATCTCTCTATATATAGATATATCTATGTATAGATATATACAGATATATAAATAATTTATCTATCTATTGATCTATCATATACATAATGTGCCCTGTAGAATATGGATTGATATAGTTACATATAGGTGTATATTCAATGCTGATGGCGTGCTTTGACAGCGATCAGTGCTCGCTGTCACAGCTCGCAGGGTCAGTATTCAACTGACCCCCCCTGCATACGCCGATTCCCCCTTGCTCCGTTTTTTTTGGAGCGAGGGGGAATTGGCGTATATGGCCGATGACACAGCGAGAATCACTGCTAAATGCAGAGGGCTCCCTGCATTAACCACGAGCATCGCTGTTTGCACGAGGATTACCCCGGAACGTTGAATACGGGGAGCGGCTGGTGAGGGGGTTAAACATCGAGGATCGCTTGGTTACTGCGAACCCCACTGTTTAACCCCCTAGCCGGCCGCATTGAATATGTCACATAGAGTAAAGTATATGTTGTAAAAGGCTTAATATAATAAATAAATGTTTTCATGTTACTGTGTGTGTAGCCTAATTCTTTCAATCAGCCCAATTTGACAGGATAACCAGATTAAGAAAAAAAAAAGTTTTGTCAGCATGTTGCCGCGGAATACTGTCCCTCTTTCCCATTTTCAAATTTTGGGAGGTATGAAATAGCATGCACCCTTAAGGGGTCATCCGATTAATCCCATCTTCGAACTTAGATTGTCCCTTAAGACGATAAGGTAGTGTGCAAAGTTTGAAGACGATTAGTTAAAGTGTTCGAGAGTTATCGTGAAACATCCATACACACCAACATAAACATCAATTCAATTATAATTCAATTATACTTACTGTATGTAGATTACCCAACCTAGCCATTGGGGGCAGGACATTGCCTAAATATATCTGTGATGTATGGGGACAATGAGTGTGTTAAACTCATGGCCCCCAAATGACCATCAGTTTTTTAAACTGGCATAGATAAGGAGAATGTGATAACATGATGATGACCAAATGCTTCTGAGATACCCCAATTAAGGCCAGCCCATCCCATCCCTATTTGATAAACCAGGCCTATTGGAGATCATATTCAGTAATCTACTTTCCAGGAAATGACTAATATATTTTAGTAAGTCCAGTAAACTTTCTGGAACTAGTTTGTAAAACTGGTACATGCAACAACCTATTTATTTATGCTGCTGAAGAAAACAAGCACAACACCTCTTGCAAACCAAAACATGGAAGATTGACAGTCACTTCTACCCTTGACACATATTAGATTTAATCATAATTTTTCAGCTGCCTGGCCCTGTATATATGAACTATTAATACTAGAATATCTGTGTACAGCAATCTCATATTTATCAGGTTGCTGAATGTCTTGCAAACTGTTCAGAGGTTGTCAAAAATCCCAACAACCCAATACATATGCCAGTTCTGTGCCATGTTATTCAGTAATTTACATTAAAAGATGTGAACTGTCAGTTCAGTTATGGTCTTTCTGACCCATTTAAAGCTGAATGGGGAGACATACTGTAATATATACAGTGAATTATAAGCTGCATGGTGGTTAATACCTGACTGTGCATCTAAAACTCATTTCAGAGTCAGGCAGCTCAGTAATATAATTTACAACGCTTCTAAATTTTCAGCCAGCCTCAGCCCTGGGAACATAGAAACTGGCTAAATAACTAACAAGACACAATTAGTACACCTTAAATAGGCATTAAAAAATCAACTATCATATACTGTATACAGTAACTTTCACATCGGCAAGTATGCGCACCCTCTAGAAATCATAATAGGAACAGCGGGGCCCGGGGGTAATTTTTTAACCAAACTGTCTCTATGGGAATTCATGTGTTTGGGCACGCAGAGCCATCAACACTGATATTACTGCTTTTATGTTGTTCTGTAATTTTGATTGACTGGTAACTAGTGCCAACATACAGTAGCCTTTAAACCATCCTTTATTAACATCAGTCTACAAGCAATCACATGCTACTGTATATTGTCCAAAGAGTGTTTCCAATACCACAGTGTGCACTATATATTTTTGTTTCTCTTTACATATTTCTGACAATCACTTACAGTATTGACAGTTAAAAGATTTAGAGGATTTAGACCACAATGGTATATGTTACTGTATATCCAAATTGCTAACTTCCTCTAATGGTGGTCAGCCTGGTCAGTTCAGCTGGGGTATGTGCTGCAGGAAGTGAGTGGTGTAGTAGGGGTGATATCACAACTGCATCATTATAGTCACAGTTTAGCTACATGATGCTGGGGGCAGAGCCAGCCCTAGGCATAGGGAAACTAGGCAAATGCATATGGCATTTAGAATGCTTAGGGACATTCACTCCATGCCTGGGGATGGCTCACAATCAGCTTGACACAGCGGTTAGCAGAGGGATGGGTGGACAACACTACAACTCTGCATTTGTAACCTTACCACTGGGGTAGCCAACCCTAGTCCTCCAGAGCTACCAACAGTGCATGTTTTGCAGGTCTCCTCACAGAATCACAAGTGAGCTAATTAGCTCCATCTGTGTATCTTTTAAAATGTGTCAGTGATTAATGAGTGCAGCTGTGCAGCAGCTAGGTTGTCTGGAAAATGTGAACTGTTCGTAGCTCTCTAGGGCTAGGGTTGGCTACCACTGCCTTACCACAATCAGAGCTCTCAATTAAGCACTGAACTGGTGGCTGCATATAAAGCTGAGCTGGAATGAGCACTGGAGTGTGGAGCAATGACCAGGGGCATTGGGTAGTGTAGTAATGTGTGGCATAATGTCTAAAGGGCATTACTGTGTGGCATTAAGTGCATAAGGGCATTACTAATGTGTAGCATAATGTGTGAGTGGCATTAGTGTGGGCATTACTAATGTGTGACAAAGGCCCCTATTCTGGTTCACTTGCAAAGGTAAATTCCTTCTCAAATGGTGAAACCATGTGCACTGCAGGTGGGGCAGATGTAATGTGTGCAGAGAGAATTAGATTTGGGTAGGATTTTACTTCAAGGTGAGATCTACAGTATATTGCAGTGTAAATAAAGCAGTCAGTATGTTCCCTGCACAGAAACAAAATAACTCACCCAAAAGTAAATCTCTGCACATGTTAAATCTGCCCCCCCCCCCCCCCCCCCTGCAGTGCACATGGTTTGGCTCATTTGAGAAGAAATTTGACTTTGTGAGTGAATCAGATTAACCCCCAAAATGTGTAAGGGGTATTACTGTGTGGAATTATGTGTATGAGTGCATTATTAATGTCTGGTATAATGTGTAAGGGACATTACTACGTGGCTTTATGTGTATAATTGGTACTACTACTGTGTGGAATTATTTGTAAATTGCAATATTGCATGGCATAATGTGAATATGGAGCACTACTGTCAGATGTAACATAAATAAGGTAAAGGGGTAGTACTGTAAGGCACAAAATGAATAAGGGACACTACTAATGTGAATTAGGTTGTAATACTGTGTGGCATAATATGAATTGCGGGTATGTGTGGCCATGCTCATTCCCAGCAAGACCACACCCCTCAGCACATACAGTACTGTACCTATTTAAAATATGGGAGGTACCAAAGCTTTATGGCACAGGACACCAAAATGTTTAATTGCGACTCACAGGATGAAGATTGCTCTATGTGAGGGGTGATGGATGTTGTTTGCTGCTGCTGTAATCTGTGCTGCTGGGTGCTGTACTTGGGTGTTGGGTTAGAGGCAGAACTAGTGTCTGTGCTAGGGGCACCAACCAGAATTCTGCCTAGAGCATCAAAATTGATGCACTGCCGGTTGGGCAGATTTAGATTTGGGTTTTACTTAAAAATGAGATCTATATTGCAGTGTAAAAATAAAGCAGTAAGTATTTTCCTTGCACAGAAACAAAATAACTCACCAAATCTAAATCTCTCTGCAGTGCACATGATTTTGTCCATTTGAGAAGGAATTTGCCTTTGCGAGTGAACAAGAATAAGGGCCTCGGTGTGCGCTCACCCTATTCAGATCATGGGGTGGAGAAAGGCATCAGTGCTCTTTTTGGTGGCACTGGGCACCAAAATGTCTACTCTGGTGTTAGCAATCACTACAAAATACTATAACTCTTAAGGTCCATACACACTGGGCGATTATGCCCAGCGTGTATGAACAGCTATGATCGCTATCATCGCTGCTTACACACTGAGCTTTCCCCCTGTGCGGCGCCATCATCAGGGGGGAGGACGGCTTTGCATAGCGCAGCACTATGCAAAGCCGTCCTCAAAGCCGCTCATCCGCTGGTATTTATTACCAGCAGATGAGTGTCTTTCCCAGGGATGACGCAGGAGCGAGCAGCAGCGTTCACCACTCGGCCATATTCAAACTTGCTGTTTTGAGCGGCTTTCAGCTCAAAGTCGGCCACTGTGTATAGGCCTTTATACCTACCCCTAAGAAGATCCCATGTTCCACTATTGGAAGATCACATAAATCTAAATATCCAATAGACTTACCTGTCCTGTTGCACCTTGAGATGCGTTATTCTCATTTTTCTGTATTGTATCAGAAATAGACAGGAGTGAAAACTTTAGTTGTCCAGGGAATAAATATGAATATACGTATGATGCCCAACAAGTCAACAAGTAGATTTATATTTGAAAAAGGTATTACAAACATGAAGGAAGGGATTTTGCAGGCATGTCATGTCCTTTCAGCTGCTGGATGATACTTCAGGACTTGTAAGACAAGACGGGCACTTGCACTTTCAGTCTTGAGTGATATATGGAAAGGATTTCTAGAATCACTCGCAGAACTGGCTTATGGTGTCTACATACATTTTTTCTTTCTACATGGTAATAGCTTATCCACTGTCTTGTAGCACAGGTGTACAGTGTTTTTCTACTGATTCCCAGCTCTTGTTACTGTAGGCTAAACACAGGTCTAGAGGGATCAATTAACCTTTTCTGCTCTCTGACATGTTATGGCTTTTGATCTTTTTTTACTGCCATATTTCTGCTTGGGTGAACATTTGATATCCCCTGACACCAATGTTCCCTCTAATTTTACGAAGGCTGTGTGCGGCAAAAGATTTTGGCTGTGCAACTTTTGAAGGAAATTTTTATTTTTGTGCGTCACTTATATATAACTGGAAAATGATGTTCAGCATTTGTGTTAACTTTACTTCAAAATGATATTAAACATTTAAACATTCAAAACACAGCACATGATGTAGTTAATGGGTGAAACACACATTAATTGAGTGCACAACTGCAAAAAGGGACCACTTCTGCTTTGTGCGCTCTGTTGTCATGTCTGTGCGCACACTCGTCGAGCGCACAGCTTAGAGGGAACACTGCCTGACACGCACTATAGGAAGAATCTATACCCTACTGCGCTTTCTGGAGAGCACTTAATCACCTAAAATAATACCAGTTATAGGTACATTAAAGATTATACTGCCTCTACCATTTACTATTTGATACCATAATCGAAAATATAACATTTCACAGCATTGTTGGTAATACGTGTACCCCGTCTTTTAAAGCATATAAAACCACAATTGCTATAAATTAGTATAAGTTACTCTGTTGCAGTTGCCATTCATCATTAAAATCTGGTTTTCATGAATATTGAAATGTGATTAAAATTCACTGATGATGGGTCATTAGTGCAGGGGGTTGATGCAGAATCCTCATCTATATATGAAAATTATAGAAAGACATACTGCAAACCGGTGGCACTACAGAGTGGCATAATGTGAAATGGGGGGGCATCAGTGTTGCATGGTACAAACTTTAACTACAGTGCGGCATAATAATGTGAAGTAAGAGCACTTTGGTATTGTATAGTATGAAATGGGAACAGCACAGTGTGCATACCTGCCTACCCTCCCCGAAGCTGCTGAAGACTCACAAATTTGAATGTAGTCTCGCCGAACCTAGTAAGAGTAGGTTGCTCTCCGGCAAAAAAGTGCACCTGATAGTGTCATTTTAACTAGCTATTGCGGGAATGGGGTGTGGCTAAATGATTGGAGTCAAATAATTTGGCTCCACCCCTCACCATGGACCTGCAAATTGTGGGTGTTTCCCTTTGTTTGGGGCACTACGGTGTGGCATAATATGAAAGGGGAGCACTGCAGTGTTGCATAATACAAACTGGGTACACAACATTGTGGCACAATATTACAAAGCCTAACCGTAACGCACCCCATAGTCCCTAAACCACACTTTGAGTGTCTTTAGATATGGCAATCATAATTGGTGTATCTTTAGATGCAGCAATATGTCTGGCAATCAAAACTTGCCCCAGCCCAAAGCTAGGTGTAGAATATCAGAGTGGCCTCCTAGGTAAGTGACTAGGTGGTAAATTTACTAAAGCTTTGAAAAATGAAAAGAGGTGATGGTGACCACAGCAAAACATCTATTTATATCTGTCATTTCTCTATTGCATCCTAGAAAATAATAGACAGAATCTCACTGGTTAATATGAGCAACATCATCTTTTTACATTTTTAGAAGCTTTAGTACATTTAACCCTACCCCTTTAAGTGTCTTAGAGGTCTATTTACTAAGCCTTGGAGAAACATGCATTGTGGATACCGGGGGTCTCCAATGTAAAGGTGTCAACAAACATAGATTTTTTAAACAATATGGCTCTAATTGACCAATTTAAATGTGCTATTGTTTAAAAAATGTCTGCGTGTGTGTGGTCATGCTAACGATGCAGTGTGCGTACCTGCTGCTCATTCATCGATGTGTGACTGCAAATTATGGTTTGGCCAAGAGTGTTCTGAATTTAAATACATTAGAGACTGTACAAAGAAGGGCAACTAAAATGGTGCATGGCCTACATCACAAAACATACCAGGAAAGACTAAAAGATCTTAATATGTATACTTTGGAGCAGAGAAGGGAAAGTGGGGACATGATAGAAACTTTCAAATATATCAAGGGCTTTAACAAGGTACAGGTGGGAGACATTCTTCACAGGAAGAGGAGCAGCAGAACACGAGATCATGTACTGAAACTAGAGGGAGGAAGATTCAGGGCAAATTTGAGGAAGAATTACTTCACAGAAAGAGTAGTGGATAAGTGGAATAGTCTCCCATCAGAGGTGGTAGAGGCAAATACAGAGGTACAATTTAAACTTGCTTGGGATAGGCATATTGATATCCTTACACAAAAAATAAGGATCAAATATGGTTTGAGGTAACATGTTTAAAAAAGGGGCAGACTAGATGGGCCAAGTGGTTCTGATCAGCCATCAAATTCTAGGTTTCTAATTTCAAGGGAAATTGGTTGACAGATTGGATTTTTCTTAAAAAATGTCCCATGTGTGGGCACCTTAACACATGCTTCATATATTTTTTTAGAGATTTTTACACATGCACAATAACATGGGCATATCAATATGTATGTTATATAACATCTATGTATCATATCTATCAATCTATCAGTCTCCCTTTTTCATATTGATTGATTTATTTATCAATTTCATATTTATTAATATATCATTTATGTGTCTGTCTATCTATCTATCTATCTATCTATCTATCTATCTATCTATCTATCTGTCTGTCTGTCTGTCTGTCTGTCTGTCTGTATCATTTGATTCTAACATGTAAACCAGGATTGGCCAAAACGTTGATCGCGATCTACCGGTAGCTCGAAGAGCCCTCGCCAGTAGATCGTGACCAACTCCTGAAGTAAATCAGATTCTGACGCCTGAACCTCTCAAGCAAGGAAAGGCTAAGCGTTCCCAGTAATGCAATGCGCAGCTGGCGTAATGATGTCATCCATGCAAATACACTCTACGTTCTACGTGTGAGGAACTTGCTGAATCTGCTAGCATCCTCCAGCTGTGACCACCACTTCAGAATCACAAGCCCCTATCCCCCAGTGATCACAGGAAAAACTGTAAATAAATAAAATGCACTATGGCGGATTGTGATAACAGAGAGCAGCTTGCCCTGCTTCCATAAAACCTCTCTCATGACAAGTTATAAGAGAGGTAAATATATTTGGGACTCATTAGTTAAAACCAACCTCATCCCCAACAAAACACCAGCGACATCTAAAATTCCTGGGTGCTATAAATGCCCAACCTGCACCACCTGTGGTTACCTGGTAACTGGTACATACTTTAAACATCTGCATACTGGCCAAACATATCAAATTAGACAAGTTTTAACATGCACCATCACATTTGTGATTTATATCATCATATGCCGCTGTGGCAATTACTACATTGGCCAAACTATCAGACAGTTCCGTGAGAGGATGGCTCAACATAGATCGGCTATCAAAGCCTGTCTGGAGGGAAAGGACATAGACCAGCCGTGGCCCAGAATTTCAAAATGTATGCTCATCCCCTTAGAACTTTAAAATATCAAATAATTGAACATATTCCCATCCCGGCAAGAGGAGGAAACCGTCAAAAAATTCTAACACATGTAACTTTTCTGGATACGTACCTTGGACACTACGGGGGAAATTTACTAAGATGTGAAATACACTTCACAGGTCATGTTGCTATGGGCAACCAATCAGATCCTGTCTACTATCTCCTAGAGGGTGAAAAATAAATAAGAATTAGCTTCTGGCCAAAAAGTGGAATAATTAGACTTAAGACAGAGAGTGGAAGTTTTCTTGAGGGGGACAATGTAATAGCAGATAATATTAATAATGATTTCTGCTCAGTATTCACTGCTGAAAGAGAGGGGAATGGGCCACAGTTAAGTTGCAAGTATAGTCAGAAAACTGAGGGAGAGACAAGTACATTTACAGAGGAGAAAGTCCTCACAGAACTCTCAAAATTGAAAGTGGATAAATCAATGGGGCCAGATGGGATACATCCAAGGGTACTAAAAGAGCTTAAAGGGGAGCTGGTAAAACCAATAACAGAATTATTCAACCAGTCACTAGCTACTGGAGTAATCCCAGAGGACTGGAAAACAGCGAATGTAGTCCCACTGCACAAAAGTGGAAGCAAGGAAGAGGTAAGCAACTATCGACCAGTGAGCCTTACATCAGTAGTAGGGAAATTGATGGAAACACTCTTAAAACAAAGAGTTGTAGAATATCTCAAAACCAGCAATTTACAGGATCCAAAACAGCATGGGTTTACTGGGGGAAGATCATGTCAAACAAATCTTATTGACTTTTTTGACTGGGTGACTAAAGTAATAGATCAAGGTGGGGCTGTAGATGTAGCTTATCTAGACTTCAGTAAAGCTTTTGACACTGTCCCACATCGCAGACTGTTAAATAATCTTGAAAGCTTGGGATTGGATTCTAAGATAGTTGAATGGATAAGAGCGTGGTTGCAGGACAGAAAACAGAGAGTTGTGGTAAATGGAGTACAGTCAAAGGAGGGAAAGGTTACAAGTGGAGTACCCCAGGGATCTGTACTTGGACCAGTGCTTTTTAATATCTTTATTGGTGATATTGCAAATGGAATTGAGGGTAAAATGTGCCTTTTTGCAGATGACACAAAGGTATGCAACAGGGTAGACACATCAGGAGGGGTAAAACAAATGATTGAGGATCTAGGCAGATTAGAGAAATAGTCAAGAGAATGGCAACTACAGTTTAATGCCAAAAAATGCAAAATCATGCACTTGGGTCTCAGAAATCCAAAGACTCAATATAGTATAAATGGCACTATAATGGAAACTACTGAGGAAGAGAGGGATCTAGGTGTCACTATTTCAGGGGACTTAAAAGCAGGTAGGCAATGTAACAAAGCAATGAAGAAGGCAAGTCAGATGCTTGGTTGCATAGGGAGAGGGATCAGCAGTAGAAATAAAGAAGTAATAATGCCACTGTATAGGTCATTGGTACGACCTCAACTAGAGTATTGTGTTCAGTTCTGGAGGCCATATCTCCAGAAGGATATAAATACATTAGAGACTGTACAAAGAAGAGCAACTAAAATGGTGCATGGCCTACATCACAAAATGTACCAGGAAAGACTGAAAGATCTTAATATGTATACTTTAGAGCAGAGAAGGGAAAGGGGGGACATGATAGAAACTTTCAAATATATCAAGGGCTTTAACAAGGTACAGGTGGGAGACATTCTTCACAGGAAGAGGAGCAACAGAACACGAGGACATGCACTGAAACTAGAGGGAGGAAGATTCAGGGGAAATGTGAGGAATAATTTTTTCACAGAAAGAGTAGTAGATAAGTGGAATAGCCTCCCAACAGAGGTGGTAGACGCAAATACAGTAGTACAATTTAAACATGCTTGGGATAAGCATATTGATATCCTTACAAAAAAATAAGGATCAAATATGGTTTGAGGTAACATGTTTAAAAAAAGGGGCAGACTAGATGGGCCAAGTGGTTCTTATCTGCTGTCAAATTCTATGTTTCTATGTTTCTGATTGGTTGCCCATAGCAACATGACCTGTAAAGTGTATTTCACATCTTAGTAAATTTTCCCCTACATCTCCCCGTGAAAAAAACATTTGGAATGTTTTCCTGTGAAACTTCACATTATTAATAGAACTGCTCTTATCTTTATAAGTCTAACTGTAGAATAATTTGCTATACTTAGCTACAGCTAGAAAATTGGCTGTTTTTTTATTCAACATATCTTGCAGCGAATAGACCACGTTTTCTGCAGTATGCACTTTTACATAAATTATGGTCTGTTTATTCATTAGACAAATATATGATGTTGCTATGAGAATCCCTTTATAACACAATAGGGTACTTGTGTATTATAGCGGCGCCCCCGATGTACATCGCGCAATGTTTTCATCGCATCGCATGCCATGCACCCGATGGCATGCGATCCAATGCAATGCATCCGCTTTTGGCCCCCTATGCGATGAAACATTGTATAAGCACCCTAAAGGGTGCTTTTTAAGCACCCAAATGGGTGCTTACAATGTTAAATGCACCCCCACGCCATCCCCCCACTATAAACGTGAACCCGAAGCGTGGCGAGTGCAGCGAGCCCGCGAGGGGCGGCGGTACGCGTCCTCCGACCTTTTCATACCCCCACTTTCCACGTCGACGTGGAGTTGAGAATAGAAAGTATGGCGAGCACAGCGAGCCACTGAGCCCGAAGCGTGGCGAGCGGACGCTGATACCTGTGAAGCCCGCAAGAGGATGCCGATACCTGTGAAGGTATCCACGTCCCCTCGCGGGGCTCGCTGCGCTCGCCACGCTTCGGGCTCGCCACACTTTCTATTCTCAACTCCACGCCGACGTGGATAGTGGGGGGATGAAAAGGTCGGAGGACGCGTACCGCCGCCCCTCGCCGGCTCGCTGCGCTCGCCATGCTTCGGGTTCACGTTTATAGTGGGGGGGTGGCGTGGGGGTGCATTTCACATTGTAAGCACCCATTTGGGTGCTTATACAATTTTTAATTGCATCGCATTGTATGGCATTGTATGCCATACACAATGTCATACAATTTTAAAATTGTATGACATTGTACAATATCGCGCGATATCGCGTCGCATCGCATACCATCGTATGCCTTATGGTATGCGATGCGATGGGTGCCGCTATAATACACAAGTACCCACAATAGTAGTAATGCTTTATTATATATTTATCCGATACATCCATGTATTACATTATTTTATTACTTGATTGCACTTTAATATAACTCTATTCTCCGCTAGCCTAAGTCCCGCTCCGTATGACGTCCCGGACGGCCCGATGGCGCCATGGCAACAGGAGGACGCCCGCTATGCTCCCTTAGTGACTGAGGGCGCCAGCCATGTTTACTTAGTGACTGGGAATGCCTGCTTGAGCTTCCCTGACAACCCCATGACCACAGCACAGGGCTGTTCCGGGATACCAGCGGAAGCCCGACCCTGTATGCAGCAGCTGCAATATTCACCCACGTATTTAAGGTATGTTTTCCACTTATGCTGCTTTCCCACTGCCTACACGGGTAATGACCCGTTTTTAAACAGGTAAGAGCCATAAAGACCCTTTCCCACTGCAGCTTTTAAATGGTAAATTACCGTTTAAAAGCTGTTTTTGTCACATTCACACTTACCCGTTTAAAAACCCGTTGAAGCAGTGTAAAGATGGGGGGGGGGATTTAAAAAAATAAATGGCGTGGGGTCCCCCCCACTGCCGTAACCAGCACCAGGCTGAAAGAGCCGGGGCTGGTAATAAAAAATCAGGAAACCTGGCAAATAGGGGTTCCCTGATTTTTTAAAACCAGCCCCAGGCTCCAGGTCCGGGGCTGGTTCTCAAAATACGGGGGACAAAATGAGTAGGGGTCCACCATATTTTAAGAACCAGCCCCAGGCCAAACCAGCCAGCAGGGTAATGCCACAGCCGGGGGACACTTATGATATAAGTTCCCGAGGCCAAAGCATCACCCTACTGACCAGTGAGCCTCGCCAGGGGCCCTGGGGGAGTGGGGACCCCCCCAATGAAGGGGTCCCCCCCTCCAGGACTTACCTGACCAGGCTGAAACCTGGTGCTGTCCCTGATGCCCCTGTGTGGTGGGCATCGGGCTAATTAAAGTGTAAAAAAATAGAATAAACTATTGTCTAATACTGGGGAACTATGAGTCCCAGCAAGCCTCCCCCAAAAGCTGGGACTTGGAGAACCACAAGTCCCAGCCTGCGGGGCATTAAAGGGCCCGCTGGAACTTGTAGTTCCACAGTAAAAGAAATAGTACAATAAACACACTGACACACGTGAAAAATAAAAGTTTAATACATCCACAGCCCACATATACTGATACTTACCTATCTTGAGCGCGTAGGTAGCCCTCGGTCCTGGTCCGGCGGCAGCAGCGTTCTCAATGTGGAATGCTTGTGGTATGGGATCAGGGGACTCCAGCAGCTTCCGACCAAGAAGAGAAAACAGGTTTTTTTAAACGGGTCTTTAAACGGGTAAGTGCCATAAAGACCCTTTCCTACTGCAGCTTTTAAACGGTAAATTACCGTTTAAAAGCTGTTTTTGTCACATTCACACTTACCCATTTAAAAACCCGTTTAAGCAGTGTAAAGATGGGGGGGGATTTAAAAAAAAATGGCGTGGGCCCCCCCCCACTGCCGTAACCAGCACCAGGCTGAAAGAGCCGGGGCTGGTAATAAAAAATCAGGAAACCTGGCAAATAGGGGTTCCCTGATTTTTTAAAACCAGCCCCAGGCTCCAGGTCCGGGGCTGGTTCTCAAAATACGGGGGACAAAATGAGTAGGGGTCCACCATATTTTAAGAACCAGCCCCAGGCCAAACCAGCCAGCAGGGTAATGCCACAGCCGGGGGACACTTATGATATAAGTTCCCGAGGCCAAAGCATCACCCTACTGACCAGTGAGCCTCGCCAGGGGCCCTGGGGGAGTGGGGACCCCCCCAATGAAGGGGTCCCCCCCTCCAGGACTTACCTGACCAGGCTGAAACCTGGTGCTGTCCCTGATGCCCCTGTGTGGTGGGCATCGGGCTAATTAAAGTGTAAAAAAATAGAATAAACTATTGTCTAATACTGGGGAACTATGAGTCCCAGCAAGCCTCCCCCAAAAGCTGGGACTTGGAGAACCACAAGTCCCAGCCTGCGGGGCATTAAAGGGCCCGCTGGAACTTGTAGTTCCACAGTAAAAGAAATAGTACAATAAACACACTGACACACGTGAAAAATAAAAGTTTAATACATCCACAGCCCACATATACTGATACTTACCTATCTTGAGCGCGTAGGTAGCCCTCGGTCCTGGTCCGGCGGCAGCAGCGTTCTCAATGTGGAATGCTTGTGGTATGGGATCAGGGGACTCCAGCAGCTTCCGACCAAGAAGAGAAAACAGGTTTTTTTAAACGGGTCTTTAAACGGGTAAGTGCCATAAAGACCCTTTCCTACTGCAGCTTTTAAACGGTAAATTACCGTTTAAAAGCTGTTTTTGTCACATTCACACTTACCCATTTAAAAACCCGTTTAAGCAGTGTAAAGATGGGGGGGGATTTAAAAAAAAATGGCGTGGCCCCCCCCCCCACTGCCGTAACCAGCACCAGGCTGAAAGAGCCGGGGCTGGTAATAAAAAATCAGGAAACCTGGCAAATAGGGGTTCCCTGATTTTTTAAAACCAGCCCCAGGCTCCAGGTCCGGGGCTGGTTCCCAAAATACGGGGGAAAAAATGAGTAGGGGTGTGCGCTCCTTCTACCTTCCACATATATATATATATATATATATATATATATATATATGGGGGATGGCGGCCTGGCACTCTCCCAGCGGTGGTTACAGTACCCCGGTGCCCTTGAAGAGAGATGTGTAGACTTTGGACAAAATCAAGGCACTCCAAGGAATTTTCAAAAGAAATATATTGAAGAAAAACACACCAACGTTTCGGAGCTTAGCGCTCCTTTGTCAAGGTGAAATACACTGTAATTGCTATTGGTAATTGCACTGGAAGGGGAATATTTTGTGCAGGGGGAGACACCGGTAGATCACTGGTAAGTAAGTGTACAAAAGGTATAAAAGTCCGGCCACCCCTGATGTAAACCATCTTCAGTAGTATCTGTTGTCTATCTATAAAGAGCAATGGTTAGGGATAGTGAATACTATCTGAAACGGTGGAGGATCACAGGTCTGCCATTGAAGTGATGATTGCATTGCAGCCATCAGGAGCAGGTGAGTGACCGTTCGGCTGCCACGGACGATAAGTCAACATTTTAACATGTTAACATTTCATCAGTGACTACATGATGAATGTCGATATGCTTATGACACTATGAACATTCAGGGGCGGATTAAGGTCTGTGGGGGCCTTTGACAACAAAATTGTGGGGCCCCCACAGACCCATCTCCCGCCCTCCCCACAGCCACATTCCCCCCCCCCCCCCCAGGGAAGGTTGGTACCTGGGCAGTGCAGGCGGGCAGAGGGTCCCTGCAGCGTTCTGAGCAGTCAGCGCCGTGGTCCCTGCAGCGTTTGGGAAGTCAGCGGCGGGGTCCCTGCAGCAGGTAGGAACTAGTATTGGCTACTAGTTCCTATCCGCGGCAGGGACCTCACCGCTGACTTCCCATCCACGGCAGGGACCCTGGCACTGACTGCCCAGAGCGCTGCAGGGACCCCCTGTCCGCCTGCACTGCCCAACCACGCTGCCCAAGCACGGGGCGACAGGAGCCCCACACTGGCAGCAGTGCCGGTGTGGGGGCCTCTTATGTGTGGTGGCCCCGGGGCGACCACCCCTGTTGCCCCGTGCCCCGTGACATAGCTCAAAATATATTGTTTCAATTAGTGCTGTATTTACTAGATCAATGGTTCTCAACCTCAACCCTCTTTTCTTATCATGTTATGTTTTGAGGATTACTGCGAAAGCAGGTGGGATAATTACTGACCCAATAGAATAGACTAATGCACCTGTGAATGATTAAAGAAATCCATAAAACACGGCCTGTTGGTGGTACTAGAGGACTGAAGTTGAGACTCCGTTAGTTACAGATACAGTATGTGAAGTCAGGTTCTCCAGGGTATTTATTCTAGGTTTCCAGTCAGTAGCACAAGTCTGTTAATCAAAACTTAGAACCACATCTGTGTTTTGTCATAACACCTACTGTATGTTTTTGGAAATCACAGTTAATAAGAAGAACCTCCTCTACCAATACAAGCAAGTATTAGAATGGTTGTTATGGATTACCAATTAATTAACGTACATCATTAAAATGCACCACTGTGTAAGTACATTTGTATTTGGAGTTCTTGATAATGAGAGAGGATATACAGTAAATGTGCCTTGAGTATTAGTTTGCTCTACATTATCATTCAGGAAAAATGACACACATGACTGGACAAACACCACAGAGCGCAGGTCTCTACACCCCTATTTATCCTGTATACTGTAGGAGACTAGCCCCCTCCCAGAGACCAGCAGCTATAACAGAAAACCTGTTGAGGTGAGCGCTATACTATCCCCCCCTCACTACACAAATGACTGGGCAGTTATGTTGTGATGTATATTTACACTGTGTTACTTACCAGGACAAAGAGGCAGTATGAAGCTTGTTCTTGATGTTCAGGGATGGTGGAGAACACTGATAAAATTAAGCAGCTGAAGACAAGAAGAAAACTGAAAAGAAAAAGAAAGGGGGAAATATTTATTTTTAAATTCAATGCTAAAAACACACAAATTGGTACAGTCATGCAGGGTTGGACTGGCCCACAGAGGTACAGGGGAACCCTCAGTGGGCCCCACTAACTGTGGGGCCCCCATCAGTATGCCTTCCGTATTGGCCACGCTCCAAGCATGGTCAATATGGAAGGCGTACAGACATCATCATCTATCCGGCTGTTTGAGACTAGCAGCAGTATTTCAATTTGCGTGCCCAGCTGGGATGTCAGTTATTTATAGCATGTCTATTGGCGTTCAGCAAAGTACCTGTACATACAATCTGAAGATATATCGCCATGACTGTGATGCACAGCCCCTGCTGCTATATGACTGTGAACGACATCCTATACAGACATACCAATAGGTACACAACCGCCAGCAATATATTGGCTGTTCGATCAGATGGCCAGTGTGCAACCAGCTCAAGAGAACAAAAGCTGACTGGACATCAACAATATACAAAGTCCAACATAACTTATTTTCCATGTGAATTTTTATATTAAATATGTATTTATTTGCAGATTTTACAGATTCAAAATAAGAAAATTGTGGTTCAGTGTCAACTGCAAACTAACATGAGAATGATAAATCAGCCCTAAATGTTTGGCATGATTTCCACTATAGTTATCTCCTGAAGATATTTACATATTCAAGTGCTTGTTGGGGGTTTAGTACATAAGTACCTTTCATCATAAGTACCTTACATACTCAATTGACAAAGAATATGGTGATTTCAAGAACTTGTGTACCCACTCAATACTTCCTAACACCTACTTTGGCAGAAAAGAACAGCATCCGGGCAATTCAAGTAGCCAGATAACCAGCCTATTTATACAACAGTATTACAGAGACAAGTAAGCCAAAAAGCTTCGAAATCTAGTCTGCTACCTTCTGTGTTTGTGAATGTATGAGAAAGAGATGTTGTTTCACTCTCTGCCAGCAGATTGTAGTATTTCGGAGACTCACAGACACTAGACGATAAATAGATATATAGATTGGTTTATACTGATGATCAGTATGCTACTGTTTGATCATAATTTATATGATCAATCTCCTCGTATTTGTCTAAAGAATACGATGACTGATTTACATTCTTAGTATGAATCATGTGATGTCTTGTTGATATATGTAAATGCTAGGTATGAGCATGTGCCATAGCTGCCTACCCTCCTGCATTCTGCAGGAGACTCCCTGAAATAAGAGCAATCTCCCTCTCTCCCTCATTAGTCTAGCAATCTCCCTCATTTAACCTAGCCCACATTACACTGTTACAATTTTGGGCGAAAAAGGAATGAGAGACAGATACATTTACATTGAATCATCAGCACCATTTCTTAGCACTTGACCAAGTATAGCAGCTCTTACTAACTGCTTTAGGGCTCATCTACATTTGGATTTAAGTAATATTAAAAGATTCCTCTCAGATGTAGAAGTACACACCCACGCTTCTAGGTGCCACGTTCACAATCTCTCCATATATGGAACTAGACACGCCCTTTGGGAGGAGCATGATACTCTCCCTCAATGGGGCGCTGTGCAAAATTCTGCTAACAACTATTATCTCCCTTAAGCTAGTTTTCAAAAGTAGGCAAGTATGGCATGTGTCCACTTCCCAAGTGCTGGAGGAACTGCCGCCACAGGGAAACTGATGGATTTGTTCAAGGGTCTTCCTTTTTAGGATAAGCTCTAATCTCTTGAACACAAGCATCTGTGGAGTAGATCTATTCATCTTCAATATGGAGGAGAAGTAGTATCAGCGAATGTTATGTGCACTGTCCTATCTCCACAGCAGGGACAGCGATGACCCTGGCTGTGGTGGGTGTCAGCTTGCATATGTGCACTGTAGGAGGTGGGCATTGGGACAAGGCCGGGCCAGGAGACACTAGCTGATGCACTGTGCACTCTGACAGGGATCGCTGGAGGGAGGAGTTTTCACACTCTCGCCCTGGCAGACAAGATGTTCATGCACAATACGTGTTGCTATAATCTGTCTCTGTGATTTTTTTGTTTGTGTTATCCTCCCCATTATTTTATTGGGGCCTACACACGCAGCGAGTTGCTGATCATTCTGAACGATGCTAGATCACTCAAAATGCTCAACAAGATCGCTCAGCACACAGAGAGCTGTCAGGGCCAGTGTTGTCTGGTGAGAAAACCAGGAAAATTCAATGAAGAATAAAATCAGGCACCTTGATAGGGGCTGAGTTTCAGCAGCAGCTGCTAAATGTAGGGGTAGTCAGTCCCTACTAACGAAAAACATGCAAAGACACACCAGGAAGTATGTATAGAAGCGCTTATTAATACAATTTAAATTCTGCATTTGTTTGATAATATAGTCTAACTTTACTTTTGTAACACAATAAAAACACTAAACAATTATCAATACAATATAAATAAATGTAAATAAATATTAAAGGGGGGGGGGGTAAATATTAAAGGGGGGTAAAAACTTTCGCTTTCTCAGGACTTGGAGAAGAAAACTGATGGGGGCCAATGCGGAAATTGTCACCCAGGTAAGTGCACTTTACCAATTGTAGTTGGTCACCGTTGGCAGGTGAATTACAGTACCTGTTTGGTGGAAGTCCTCACTAGTGGTGCGGTGCTCCCCGGCAACCGCTGGAGAGATATAAATGTTTTACCCACAAAGTTTAACAGAGCGTCCTCACACACAGATGGCCAAGATGGAATTAAGCCGCTGTTCTCTGGTGAGAATACTGGCCCTGCCCAGTAATTAAAAGATTAATATCCAGCATGCTGGATATTAATCGGCAGATGATAGCGACGAGTGGGGTCGCGCAATGCTATCGTTATGCGGCTGCCCCTACACAATGAGCGATGTTGGGGCATTGCCTAAGTGATCTAGTGAGATCGCTTAGAAAATACCTGTAAATCGCTGCGTGTGTAAGCCCCATAACAAACTGATGTTCCATGTTCTAGAATCTTCTACATGCCCAATCACTAGAAATTTTAAGAGGAAAAAAAAGCCTCTTTTGATGTCATACCTTTAAATAAAAGTCAACAGACCCCAGAAAGAATAAAGAAAAGCTAATTATTTCCTGGCACCTCTAAAATGTAATTCTGTAAACAAGTTAAAGCCGTCACACATGTGTCATAATAATTGCAGAGTGTCAACTGTCACAGCTAAAGAGTTAAATATTTGCAGCAGGTACGTATATCAGAACAACAGAATTCAATGAATATAATTAAATGTTTGAATGTAATGCTACATACAGAAAGTTTTTCTTTTGTTCAAAGTGAATATATTAAGAAAACGAAGCGAGACTTAATACAATTTATGCTAACATCACCTCATGTAAACCTTTTATGACTGGTTGATTGAGTGAGTACAGAAAGCTCATAATTAAATGAATTTGAAATGGAGCATTTTATTTATTTGTTGGTCTGTATTAGAAGCAGATGATGCTCGGTTTATTTTGATACAACCTGAAATTCTAAAACGAAATACATTTTTTCCTATGGCTCTATATCTCCTGTGATTTGTGTGCTATTACACATAAACTTTCAGATTCACTGTGTAGTAGTCATATTTAATAAACTATGGGTTACATTGTTGCGCTACCTCTACTAGAGATAGGCCAAAAGCTTAAACCATCATTCATGTCCTGTATCATTGTGCTTAATCTGTGACTTAATACCCATTACTTTCTAACGAATGTACTGCAGCCTCCTCCTCATTAGCTCCACTTCTTCCACTTCCCTTTGGCAAAATCTGCACTGGCTCCCATTTCGTCAAACTCCTCAACCTCACATACAAGGCCCTTAGTAAAGCTGGGTAATGCACCTAAAGATTATTGTCTGATCTGGCTGGTTGGAACAAAACTCTGGTAATGTCTGAATGACAGTTTTTGTCAGTTTTCCAGCATTTCGAACCAAATGTTCAACTGTCATTTGCTCCATAACTTACCAGATTTTAGTTTAAACCAGCCAGATCGGACAATAAATCTTTAGGTGTATGGCCAGCTTAAATCCACTACATCGCCAACCTCATTTCCCTACATTCTCCTACCTGGAGCCAATCTCTCCTCTACCCTGGACACTGCATCAGATTAGCAAATTCAAGATTTTACCCTTGCTTTATTAGACTCTTCCTGACCTTGTGAAGATACAAATGGGCACTGGACGCTGGTGGAGAGGTGCTGCATCTGACGGGGATGAGTGAATGTCTCACACGCACGTGCATCCCCTACACCCGGTAGTGGGGGGTGGGATCCTTGCCCATCTCCGCTTCTGGAGATGGGCAGGGTTAGGGGGGGGGGGGTGCGGGGAGCTTCGGGGGACCAGCAGTGAGCAGCAGGGAGGAGGCGGAGGTCTCCGTCAGAACAGGGGCGCGAGCGTCTAGTGCATGTGCCCCCTTCTGACGGATGGCGAGCGGCAGCGGATGGCGATAGAATCTGTATATACCATATGTACGTCATTGCAAACCACTTCTGGGGCCTTAGAAATAATGGAATAATAATAGTACTACTCTGTTGCTAGGCATGGGCAATAGGAGGAAAACCAAGAAGGAAATAATGGAATAGTATAGAACAAGGGCTCCATAAAATAGGCAAATTATCTATAAATGATTCTGTTAGGAGATGGTATTACGAAGAAATCTGAAAGGCCCTTTGATTTTGAGCAAACACTGATACAGAACACATCATAGTTTGTCAGCTGACATCAAAAGCTTGTTTGATATTACATGATAGCATTCCAAAAGGGCATGAGATGCACAATGTACAGGAGGTATATACAGTATGTGAGGAGGAAAATATAAAAAAAAAATAACAAAATGTAAAAATAACATAGAAAATGGAAGAGGGATGCCAATTACTCAGAGCTGCCATTGGGAAAGGTACTCTTTCCTTTAAATGCTATGTTCTTTTTTGTTTTGAATGACTGACATGGCTGCTAACAAGAAGCTTTGTGGAATGTGAGCTAAACATCAGATATAAGAAGCCGTAACCATAGAAGCATCTGGTATGGTAGCAAAGGCTCTCTACTTACAACCAAATAGTTGGCTTGGTATGGAAAAGGAAGACTGGAATTGCACGTATGACTACTAGTTTGCTAGTACACCAGAAATTACATTATGCTGTTGCTTATACTAAATTCATAGCTCCAGAATTATTGGTCTGATAAAAATATTGAGACAAATGGCTCAATTATTTTTATTGGACCAATTTTAATTTATGAATTTATTCAGTTTTCTCCCCAAAATAAGGATTCCTTATTGCCAAAATCCACCTGATTGTATTAGTCCTTACTCGCTAGTGATCATATCCACGAGTAGCATATGATTGCATCATTAGGCCCAACTTCCTTTGCTGGGACTTGGAACGGCCAGAAATTTATGGGCATCCCCATGAAAATGCTGGGCATTCCCCTGGGTACGCAGATGGGCCGATGCCTCCCGGGGGCGGCTGGCTGACATCACATGTCAGTGCCAGCCATCTATTTGGCCGACACCCGTGGAAACAAAAGTCAGTTCTGAGTGATAAGAAATCATTTGATGGTTGGCAACCATCAAATGATTTCTCTCCCCATCGGCCGCATACGAGGGGATGTGTTTGCGTACACCCTCTCATATGGTACCGAGGGGATTCCGCGGCAGTGGGGGCAGACACTTGGCCGGGCAGAGTTTGGGCTGGCTAAGCAGTGAACGACTGCTGCTTAGCAAACCTTGCTGAATCAGGCCCTTTATTCCTTCAGGCACATCAGACCATTCGTGTCTAACCCTAATCCTCCTTCCCAGCAGCCTGACCCTAATCTTCCCACCCCACTGCAGCCTAATGGGCCCCATACATCAGCAATCACAATTTATGGATTTCCAGATCCAGGGATTTTTTGGCCAGATAAATGGATTTTACAATCTATCTGACTTTGCCCACACATTACAGATTTATTTCAGTGATCGGCAGATTTTTTCATCTAAAGATTGCATCTTCATATCTGGAAATTGCCCAATTGATTGCTGTTCATAATGTAAATAGATGAAGAAGACAAATTGGGAATGCCCACACATATAAAAAAGATCTGCAGATAATACCAGATTATTAAACATGTTTAAAAACCTGATTAAGCAATCGATTGGCGATTTTGATTGGGATTGCCAAAAGGGGGAGCCCACACATCTAAAATTAATTGTGGCAATCATCTCCATATCTGAAAATTGTCACAATTAATTGCTGATGTATGGGGCCCTTAAGATGGAAAAATCTGCCGATCACTGAAATAAATCTGTAATGTGTGGGCAAAGTCAGATAGATTGTAAAATCCATTTATCTGGCCAAAATATCCCTATATCTGAAAATCCATAAATTGTGATTGCTGATGTATGGGGCCCATTACCCTAAGGACCTCATCAGTGCCTAAACCTACCCCCTAGCCTAATGCTACTGCTCCCTGCATACTTATGCTTGGTCCGAATTCTGGCATCAGCATTCTAATCTGTGTCAGCATTCCAGAACCGGAATGCCACAACACCAGCAACAGTATCGTGACTGCAAGCCTCATCTGGCACACTATGGGGGTAATTCCCACCTGATTGTATGGCTGCGAATTCGTGCAGCAGCTGATTATCGGTACACTGCACATGTGTATGGGCTAAAATGTGTGTGCGTGATGCCGTGCTGCGATGAAAGTCTGATACTTTTTCTTCCCTAGCCATTCACAAAGGTGATTGACAGGAAGTAGGCCTCTGGGGGTAATAGCCGGCATTTTAGTCTGAGTGTTAAGAAAAACACTTTTTTGTGATGAAAAGATGTGATGGAAATATGCTGGGAGTGTCAGGGACGATGCAAGCGTTACAAAGCCTAGAAGGTATGTGACGTCAGCTAGCCTGTATTCAGTGGGGACCAAGGCCGGATTAAAGCAGGGGCAAAAGGGGTCAGTACCCCTGGGCCCCCCTCTAGCTAGGGGTCCCCTGTGGTAGGCATGTATTTTAAATGGGAGTGGGCTAGTGTTGCAGCTTCACCTATCTGCCAATGTGACAATGATTAAAAGTGCTGAGCATGGGGTGCCAAGGCATACTGACTACACAAGTGTGCAGTGCATTACTGGGTTGACTTTGTACAAGAGGGCAGAGGCTGAGAGGTTTGAGCTGAGCTCTGATTGGTGGAGCTCATTACATGCTTCTCCGGCTCATGGAGGACAGCAGCAGCAGCCTAGTCATGGAAGGATTTTTAATCAGAGGCAGCACTGGGACTGTGAGGTTTCCTACAGTCCTACAGAGTAAGGTGCAGAGGGACAAACACAGGCTATTCATGCGATATGTATGTGTATATATATATCCCCCTGCAGTTAGCCATTGAACAAGTTTATACTGCCTTTACTCTGTGTTTTGACAGTGCAATATTCTCCCATGCAGTTTGCGGCCAGTATTGACAAGTGCAAGGGGCCCCCCTGTTGAAAGTGCCCCGGGCCCCCCAAAGGCTTAATCTGGCACTGGTGGGGACTAGTGAATAAAATGAATTGATGGAGAGCATCTTATGAATGGAATTAGACATTTTTTACATGGCTGTAAAGTCTTTGTTAGCCATACATATCCATTCAGGCGGCATACACATTCATTTGCAAGGTGGGATTTCACTATAGTAGGGCGGTTTATACCTGATTGCTGGCTGTAGCACATTCTTGACCATGCAATCAGGTCTGCATTGGGCCTTATATGAGGCTATTAGGTGTAATTTTAAGAATAAGTATATGTGGACACATCTGTACCATCATGTACTGTGGGAGAAAACAGGAACACAAGGTGGAAACCCAGGGAAAGTTGGAGTGTACATACAAACTCCACAGAGAATTCACCTTAGTCGTTGAAACCACATTCTCAGTACTTTAAGACAGTAATGCTAACTAAAGTGCCACACAAATGTTACCATTACGATAACAACACATCTTAATGATGAGGGGAATGGCATCATTTACATTAAGTGCCCTCTGTTCTGAAGAAGTTTCTGTTTGTGCTGAAGCATCAATTAGCTAGAGATACCATAAGAGGTACTTCTCTCAGATTTAATGATGCTACTTGGCAAATATGATCATCATCACTGTAATATAAACATTACACTATATACTTTCCAATGTGGCTAAAAGTAAGTGTGTATACATTATATGCTAAAACAGTACTTAGCATGGCAAGTCTCAGTTACCCGCATCTGTCAGATCTCCTGGAAAAAGTCATTGTTTCAACATATCTCACAAAACAGATAGCGGGATCAAGACACTGTGGAAAATAATTGTTTAACAGTTTTGATAATGCACGCCATACGGCTTACAGTTTCCACTATTAAACGTTTTTGCTTGAGCTGTTTATGTAGGAAAAGGAGATATGGCAAAGGTTATTACTATTTGTTAGATGTGTTTGACAAGTGCTGTATAGAATACAAGATTCTTCCATAGAAGAAGCCTAGTAACTATTATATAAACCTTCCACTTTAATATTAATCTTCAGCATATCATAATGTAGTGTTATGAGTTACCATAAAAACTGCTAAATATACAAATCTGTGAAATAAAAAAAACTATTTGTCATATGCTAGTGTTTCCCCACAATTAATCATTGAAATTGCAAAAACCTGGAGCAGAATTTCCCCAAGCTCCTGTCAATGCACAAATGTGCAGCACAATATACTTGTGTGATGTCACGTGACTACTTTGCTAAAGTAGTTGGTGATATTAGGGACGACTTAGAACAGGTAGGACATTCTAAGAAATATTTTTTAAAAAGAGCGAAGGGACATTTCCATGTGTACTCCCTGACTGCAAAGTTAACTCAGTATGTTTCTCCACTCAAAACTGACTTATGATTTCTAACACCTTTAAAATCAGATCTTGGTTTACTTTTAATGAAAGTCATTGGACAGGATGTAATGCAGTCCGAGATCACCGGACTTGCAGGATGCCGGCTGATCTCGGAGGTTATTTTAAAGAGGCAATCCTTTACAAGGCATGGTTTTTAATTATAAATGATTTCCTCTTTAAAAAATTGCCCTAGGTCTGCCGGAATCCCGCATATGATGTGATTTCGGAATGCAGTACATCCCACCCCATTGTGCTCCTTCTAGTTGCTTTTCCGGGGACAAAGAGTATATTGCCATTCTTTCACATTCAGACAAGCTAACCCAAGTAGTATATAATTAGATGTAGGGTGGTATCCAATAGCCATGATGCATTTTTGCACACAAAGAATAATCCCCGTTAATGCTGTATTACTGGAGCTAATTGAATAGCCCTGGACTAATCCATTAGCTGCAGGAATTTCCCACAGATAATTGGATATCACAAATAAACTGAAAACTTTTTTATTGAAGGGGATGGTCCTAAAGACAGCATGAGTATTTTCTGGGGAATTTTTTAACCCACAAAGCTAGCCTAGGCACAGGTTTGGTTTCCACAGTAAGTACCAAGGAGCAAAAAGTGGGTGAGCACCGTAAAATGCATTAGTAAGCATATACAGTAGGTCCTCTTGAAGAAGCACTTACAGTATATAAATAGTGCAACATACACAGGAGAAAGAAGGGGAAAATGTACATTTTACAATTACATTTTGTGTATTAGACCCTAATTTCTCTAGAACTACAGATGTGTCCATGTAAATCTATCCTGCTTTATGGGCCCATTTACTACTGGATTGCATATGCAATGCGATCTGGGCCATATTTACCACCCAGGATTGAATTGCAATATGCAATGCTTTCTCCAATATGTATCTCCCTGCAGTCGCAGGGACAGGGGCTCCGTAAGGAGCCTGTCCCTGCACTCTGCTTCGCTGGATGCTGGGGGTCTGTGCTTACCATGTAAGCCCTGACCCCCAGCAGACCTCAATGACCGCACTGCCAAGCCAGCAGTGCGGTGATTAGCCCATAGGCTACAATGGGCTACCTCGATCTCAAAATGGCAGTAGACCAGGGACCCTCTGCGATACTGCTCGATATTGATACATCGGTCAGCATCACATCCCTCATAGAAAACTACACACTGAAGGAGCCTTGAAAAAGACCAATCCCAGGTTGAAACACGTCGGCGTTCCCCTGCTGGTAATGACGTCTTTATGCTGTTTTACCCGCTGAATCTGAACCAGATTGCCGGCTGCCCTCCTTCACGCAGTCGCTTTTGAACTGCTCTTTCATTAGACAGTTCCAACACCTCTGGTAAAGAGCCTTACAGCCGCCACCCATACAGGGGATACTTTTTGTGTTGTGTGCCTATTTTATATTTGTTCTTGCTTTATGTGATAGATTTTACATGTAGTAGGGATTTCTTTACATCATTAAAAACTGTAATACACTATGATGTTAATCTCTTTTGCATATGGACCTATAATGTGGATACATGTCTGACACCCCTACACTGAAACATCCTAAAAACGTCCACTATTACAAATAGGGAAGTAATATTTATAAGGTACACGCTGGTGAAGGGTTTGAACACTTTTCTTTGCCACTATATGTTTCTAGGAGTGCTGAAAAACACTTCTTGTTGATAAACCATCCTAGCTGTTGCACCTGCCCAGATTTCGATATATCCACCATCCATCTATTTCTATGTATTTATGTATGTATGTAACTATGTAGAGATTTTAGAATGTCAAATATTGTCCCTGATGGCCCAGTAGTGACTTACCTTCTCCCAATGGCTATAGCTGCTACAGCCATGTGTTAGCAGCGAGGACACAGTTCAAATGTCCACCGCTGCTGCTGCGGCGCCACCGCAGCAGAGACCCGATGCCCAGGACGCTGTTACTACACAGGCCATGTTGCCCGGTGGTTGCTTAGCAACCGGAGGATGCCGGGCGGCGCGTGCTCGGCCACCTGAATGTTATAGTAATTACAGGGGGGTGGTCTCATGCCGGGGGCTGATTGGCCAGAGTATCTCTTTTAAGGGATCTGGCCCATCTCAGCCCCGCTGGTGATATTGCTTTCTAGCAGTGTGTCCTGGCCACACTGCGGTCCAGTTTTGGTTTTGTCTTGTCTTGGTCTTGTCCTGGTCCGGTCTCGTCTTGGTCTTGTCCTGGTCCAGTCACGTCTTGGTCCTGTCCTGGTCCAGTCCTGCCAGACGTTCCCTGCCCGCATTCCTCCATCTTGTTCTGCTGGGTGTTGCGGTCTGGTCGCTGTGTCCGTTCAGGTCACGTAAGTGCTCCAGTGGTGCTTGGTTCTATTATTTTCTTTATTAAGGTGGGCAAGCTGCTCTTTGTCCTTGGTTCTTATTATTTGCTTTGGTTCGGCTCTCCCAGGTGTGGGGAGGCCCACGGTTGTGTGTTTATGCCTGTTTTGGGGTAACGTAAGTTGTTGTGTACTCAGCATTTACTTTGGCGTGTTACGAGTTGGTGGCACCCCGGTCCATCTGTTTCTGGTGTCTATGACTGGGTCACACTCCCTGTACTTGGCCTGGTGCCGTCAGACAGGGTGTTCCTCCCAGATAGAGCCTGTTAGCTAGATCTCCTTTTGGCACTACCTCTGACAATTTCCGTAGTTTTGTCACCTCTTAAGACCTGGTTGCTTTGGGGTTGAAGCGGGCCTAACTCGCTCCTTCAAACGCAGCGATTAAAGGTGAAGTCTGGCTAACTGCAAACTACGGTCATCTGCCCGAGGAGGTCAACAGAGCCAGTGTAGGGTGCACCGTGGCCGTTCTAAACAGCGGTCCCGGCTGAGGGCTCTGCCCACCACCACACGCACGTACCCGCCTCGCTATACCATGTATTACAGGTCCCAACCATCATGTGTAGGTAGAGGTGACGGAGCAGTGGTTTAGCTGAGTATTATCTCTTTATCCTTAAAGCTAACCCCAATCCTAATCCTTCTCCTTCTGATTAACCCTAACCTTCGTTCGTAGCCTAATCCTAACATCCCTCTAGTACCTAAAGGTCCATACACACTGGGCGATTATGCCCAGCGTGTATGAACAGCGATGATCGCTATCATACCCGGGGGTGAAAGCCACTCAGTGCATACACACTGAGCCGTTTTTCCCCTGACCGGCGCCGTTAGCAGGGGTCGGATGGCTTTGCATAGAGCAGCGCTATGCAAAACCGTCCTCAAAGCCGCTCATCTGCTGGTATTACCAGCAGATGAGCGACTTTCCCGGCGATGATGCTAGAGTGAGCAGCAGCCCTCACCGATCATCGCTGGGCCATACAGTGAGTATGGGCCTTAACTCTAACAATTGCATCCCATAGCCTGGCCGTAATGCCAATATTCTCAGAATTTTGACAACATCATAACTGTTAACAATGTGGTTGATGTCGACTTAATGACTACATCGCACTCAGAACAGATGTGTAAACACAGCCAAGACGCACTTAGTAATGTCTTTTTAGGTTTCTGCATCCTGTTGATTTAAAAGATAAAAGATAGATACATTTATGACTGCAGCTCTTACACTAGGGAAAAACATCATGAATTATGAATCTTTTGTACATTTATGGCTCTAAATTAGTTAACATTACTTCTTTGAAAACTGTACAAGTTTTTTCCATCTACTGATCTAGTTTGTTTTTTCTGTTCTCCAGCACAAATAAAGTATAATTGAAACAGATCGGTAGTTATACTCAGGAGATGGCACTTTGCATCTCTTTATAGCAATGGCAACTAAATGGAAATCTTGCTTTATTTCTAGTCTGACAGCACTGGCTGTGGGATTTTAATGCAGGAAGGAAAAGGCAAAAAGAAAAACACATCATCACAAAACTTGGGAGGGATACAGATATACACTTTATTTCTGATGACAATGTATTAGCTACATTTTTAGCTATAGAGCATTGATTTTAAAGGCCATAAAATGAGCATTCCTATACTACAGGCACCATTGCTTTATTTATGAGGATATGTATTACATCATTTGGTTTTCAAGAGCCAATGAATACAGCAAAACATTTCCTTGCCTAGAGACAAGTGTCATTATTCTAGGTAACTGGAACACTTTAATATCCCTAAAAGGTACTATAAAAAGCTAAATTCATGTTATTTTCCTGTGTTCAAGCTCATTTTGGGGCTGTAGATAAAATTAGGAAAAGAATGCGCTAAAATAATCACAATAGAAAATGTATGAAAATAAATAAATAATAGATGCTAGCATCCTCAAATGTTGTAATGAATATTTAATGCACATAATTAAAAGCCAAAAAGCAGAGATGGAGTTCGCTTGGGAATGGCATAGTCCCAAGCTTGGCAGCAAAAGTTGTTCAGAGGCTGGTCCGGTCGCTCAGGATGAATGGTGGTGGTATTTTGTAAGGTATGGATAGTCAGTCCACCAATGCTTTGTACTCTTTGGCAGAGCTTTTTCAATGTGAACCAGCAGGAGGTCAGCATCCTCCGAGACGCCGCAGTTGGAAAATTCTACCATCATTGCGGCACCCAATCCAGTGAGGCAAAATAGGAACGGCCATAGCCAGGCACTAAAATGCCATTTGGACATACTAACCAAATACGATGGACAATAGTCACCATGTCACTTTCCTTTTAAACAGTATTTTTTATACCATTAATGTGTTGTTTATTATTATTCTTTTATGTCATATGATTCCTTTTAATTATGTGCACTTAATATTCATGGCATTATTTGAGGGTACTAGCACCTATTAATTTTCATAAAATTTATAGAAGCACCTTGAGTCCTGTTGGAGAATGTGCGCTATATAAATTACACTTACTTACTATTGTGATTATTTTACTGCAGTCGTTTCTATTTTTATCTATATCTTTTGTTGGGGAGTGACACTCCATATTTGTGTACTGCAGCTTGGCAACATAGCTCTACATTCAGTCCACCGACTTGATAACTTTATCAATCTCTTGATTTTAAGGGCTGTGCCTCAATTTATTCATAGCAACTGTCCAATGACACGAGACCCACATCTATCACTGTGGCCCCGTCAGTCTTCATACTTTGAGAGCTTAGCTGTTACACATGAATTGTCACAGATCATTGTCACACATCAGTAATAGCAGGAAGGGCAGCAGTGTCACTAGCCCTGGTAAAACCCGGTTTGGATGAAAAACTAAATGCTAAAAGGGCATGACATTTCACAAAGGATGTGGTTGCACAGCCTGACTACCGTTCTTGTCACGTCAGGGATCCCAGAGATACTGGGCTGCCCCAGCTCCTACACTGTTACAGGAGCCAAGAGCTGCAAGTTATATTTCAGAGTAGCACCAGCACCTATCACAGTGTAGGAGTCGGCCTTCCTGTGTTACAGCTAGGCAGGTGAAACCCAGAAATCTCGTAGTAACTCTACTGATGGTAGATTAAGTAGTTCTTTTTATATGCTAGTTAATGGTAAACATTCATTGCTAAATACACAGATTCTCGAAGTCGGTCCCCAGGACCCCACACAGTGCACGTCTTGCAGGTCTCCTCACAGAATCAAGTGAAATAATTAGCCGCCACTGCATGGTCATCCCCACCCCATGGATGCTCAGCGCAGCCTGGCACCCACCACTGTCGCCCCGCCACTCACCAGGTCTTTCCTTTAAAATCCCCTCCCCCGCCACTCAACGGGTCTTTACATGGGATAAATTGCAAAAAAAAATTGTAAGTGAGCTCCCCTAGGGAGCTGCCGGGGGAGTTCAGGGGAAATCGGGTTGGACTTGTCCTCAGGACAAGTCGGACTAGTGTATGGTGGCCTTAACCCTAAATCCAGTGTACCCCTAATCCTAACCCTAATTTCATATATCAACATTCTTACTGTCACCATTATGTCACAAATGATTACAATTAATTTATAGTATTACTTTGTGCTCATATTAGTTGCACAATTGGAAGGCATATGAACAGAATGTACAGCCTATCGCATTGCCTTCTTGCTGAATTCAATAACTACTAGAGTTTTCTTTCTGCAATGAAATAACATGCACTCCTATTTAGGGGAATATTTCTCCAGTTGTGCAGGTCACATCAGCTAAATATAACCGGAGTTATAAATGCAGTGGTAGGATGCCAGCATATTTTTGTGAAACCACAAACAGATCTTTCAGAATGAGCAGTGATTCACATATAGTAAATTGGGAAGAAGTATTGCTGGATTCCCTTTCGCTAGTATAGTATTAGTTGCCAAAATATTCCATGGCCAAAGTCAAGACATTTGGTTGTAAGATATTTATTTCAAAGTTCATGAGACTTGTTCTTTAGAGCACATGACAGTTACTTTATTAATATAGCAAGAGAACAGTTTTACATTCTCATGTTATGGAAGACAACATGAAAGGGTAACACAATGTATCAATGAATTAGAATGGTTATAGGGTCAATATGTCGACCGCAATAGTCGTCAGCCAAAGGTCGACATGGAAAAGGTTGACATGAGTTTTTTTTCATGTCTATGTCGACATAAGTTGACATGTATACCGTAAGTGTACCACGCCCCCTGCTTTGGGCACACTTTTATAAACTTATTCTATGCCCACTTGGATAGATGCGAAAAACTCATGTTTTTCATGTCAACCTTTTTCATGTGGTCGACCTATTCACTGTTTACCTAATTACTCATGACCTCTCGACCCATTAGGATGATGACAATGGGTTACTAATTTGAAAATGAAAAGAATGTTGTACTGTAACTGGGTGCGCCCCCTTCTACAATCGGGAATAATGAAAGGAGAAATGGGTCATAAATTATACCGTGAGAAGAAGAAACGGTATTTGTGTATTATCGCGGCGCCCACGATGTTCATCGTACTGCATCTCATCGCATGCAATATAGCGGCATGTGATGCGATTTTTAATTGTACAAGCACCCTGATGGGTGCTTACAATGTTAAATGCACCCCCATTGTCAATGCCACCCCCACTATCAACGCCAACCCGGAGAGTGGCGAGCGCAGCGGTACGCGTCCTCTGACCTTTTCATACCCCCACTATTCACGTCGGCGTGGAGTTGATATCAGATAGTGTGGCGAGCCATCGAGCCCGAAGCGTGGTGAGCGCATGCGGAATACATGCAAAGTAATCCGCGTCCCCTCGCGGGGCTCGCTGCGCTCACCACGCTTCGGCTTCGGTGGCTCGCTGCGCTCGCCACACTAGCTGATATCACCTCCACGCCAACGTGGATAGTGTGGGTATGAAAGGGTCGGAGGACGCATACCGCTGCCCCTCGCTGGGTTCGCTGCATTCGCCATGATTTGGGTTGGCATTGATAGTTGGGGTCGCGTTGACAATGGGGGTTCATTTAACATTGCAACCACCCATCAGGGTGCTTGTACAATTAAGCATCGCATTGCATGCCATTTGCTGGCATGCGATGCTATGCGATATTTAATTGTACATTCCGGGTCATTTAACGCGAATATAGCCTCGCATACCATCGCATACCACTAAATAAGGTATGCGATGCGATGGGCGCCGTGATAATACACAAGTACCGAAGAAACCTTGATGAGCTTCTTACATTGTGACACACAGTTGTTTTATCCTGATGTACCTTTCTTTATTTCAATGAGTCTTGCGATCTGAAGATTATGTATTTTATTTCTTATTGATAAGTAATACTTGCAATGTTACAGAAAGACATCAACTCCACATGGCTGCTCTCCTTCCTCTTGTCTTTCTCCTCTTTCCTCTTCCTACTTCCTGATCACATGTTTCTCTGTACTGCATATACTTATACTGTACTGACTCATCTAGCTAAAGCATTTAAACTATCTTTATAGATAGTACAGCCTTACGGGTACACCTCCCAGACATTTAAAGATACCTTGATTAGGGTTACCACCTTTTTGTGGAGAGATTCCCGGACAGTGGCCCGCCTCTTGACACACCCACTGCTCCGCCCATGTCCCGCCCCCAGCTCCGCCCTTTGACCCGCCTTATGTTGATTTTTTTTAACCTTTGCTTCAATTTCATTCTTGATTTTGCATACCATAATGCCAGTTACATGTTACATCATACACAGTAATACCCATTACACGTTATGCCACACACTGTGATGCCCATTACATGTTACGCCATACACCGCAATGCCCATTACATGATATGCCAGGGCTGAAAATTGTTTTGTAAAGGAGGGACAATACAGACAGCAATTTTCAACATAATGCTGATTACACATCACACACCCATTACATAGCATATAAAATGCCATAGTATATCACATGCCATAATGCCCATTACATGTTATGCCACACACCATGATGTCCATTACACAGTATGCTTATTACTTGTTATGCCAGAACTGAATTTTTTTCTAAGATAGGGACAACACGGACACCGTAATGCCGATTAAACATCACACACCTATTGCATAGTATATCACATGCCATAATGCCCATTACACGTTATGCCACACAGCGTGATGCCTATTACATGTTACGCCATACACCAGGACTGAAAAAAAGTTTTTTGTAAAGGAGGAACAATATAGACAGTGCGGCAAAGATTTTCAACATAAAGCCGTTTACACGTCACACACCCATTACATAATGTACAAAATGGCACAGTATACCACATGCTATAATGCCCATTACATGTTATGCCACACACCATGATGCCCATTTCACATTATGCTTATTACTTGTTATGCCAGGATAGAATTTTTTCTAAGATAGGGACAACACGGACACCGTAATGCTGATTACACATCACATACTCATTACATAGTATACCACATGCCATAATGCCCATTACACATTATTCCATACACTGGGATGCCAGGACTCAATAATTTTTTCTTAACAAGGGGCAATGTAGACAGTGGACGCCGGAGGCGCAGGCCAAAAATTTACACCGCAATGCCGATTACACGTCACATGCCCATTACATATTATACCACTTGCCAAAATGTACAATACACGTTATGCTAAATAGGGACAACAGGGACAGTGCGCGCCGGTGGCGCGTGGCAAAAAAAAATACACCATAATGCCTATTACACGTCACACATCCACTACATATTATACCACATGCCACACTGTGGGATGCGGTCAAAATCACAGCGGTCGGAATCTGGACGGTCGAAATACCGACACCGGAATCCCGACCGACGCAATGCTGGCACTTTCACCCTCTATGGGTGTCCACGACACTCATAGAGAGAGAATAAAATAGTGTGCCCCCCTCTTGTTGGCATTTCATACTGAATCCCACACCGTAATGACCCGGATCATCGGCGGTGTAATTGGGGCACGCTGTGTCCCTTTACACGGAACTTCTACCCAGGTCCTGACCTGGGTAGAACACGGCCAGGACCTGGGTAGAGGGCGGTGTAAATGGGTACGACGGCTCCCATTTACATCAATGGGGAACGTCCAATCTGCGGACCACAGCGTCCGCAGGTTGGACGGGGGGGGGGGGGGGCACAGACAGCCTGCGCTGCTGTCTGCTATACACTGCAGACAGCAGCAGCGGCAGCGAAGGAGGTGAATGGATGCCTGTGTCCATTCCATTCACCTCCTGGGGGGCGCACGGGGACTGGGAGCAGTCCAGCACATCACCTTAGTGCTGGGCTTGCCCCCAGCGCAGCGGTCCGGGTCCCAGCGACAGGGATCGGCGATTGGAGATGATGTCATCTCCAAGCGGGGATCGGCGCTTGGAGATGATGTCATCTCCAAGCGCCGGCGGATCTGCAACTGCCACGCCGGGAGGGGGCGATGTAAACGGGACAAAACGCCGGGTCACACCAGGCTTGATCCTGGGTCCAAAAAGCCGGGTGCGACCCAGCGTTTTGGTGTAAAAGAGGTATTAGTTATCTGCAAGAAGAGATCGCTCTAGAACAGAAGAACCCCCCCAGTAACACAATCTCCCTTTAGCAATAACCCAACCCCCCCCCCAAATCAGGCAGATCATCAACTCCCCCTAGCCCCAAACAGTTCCCCCTAATAGGTCATCTCCCCACATCACAGAATAGACCTCTCCCATTCAGAAAGATTGACTGCATATAGTAATCCAATTTACACTTCCTCCCCTTAGCACTAAATAGTCCACCTCCAGCACAGACCGATCAACTCCCCCACCACCTTTCCTCCCTCCCCATATTCACACACAGTAAAACTTTTTGTTACACTCACAGCGGGTGCCGGTCGTGGGCTGTGTGCTCAGCTGCTGGCAGCTCTCTGCCCGGCTGCGGAGTGCGGAGTGCGGACTGCACTGGTGTCCTGGCGCCCCGCCACACCATGTCCAGCCAGGCAGCACTCGAGTGTCAGGTCACAAGTCATATGGTGGCCGCAGCCCGCAGGAGGAGCTGGCGGATGAGTGACACACTCACACTGTCTGTGTGTCCCGCCTCCTCCCAGCCAGCCAGAGCCGCAGCGGAGTGACTATCATCACAGCAGCAGACACTGAAGGAGGAGTTAGGAGTAGGAGGACGGTGAGATCTGATCTGTGTCACTCATCACCGCCCCGCGACCCTACCGCCCTCACTCGGCTTCCTCACGTGGGTCACAGGCGGCTGGGTATGTAAATAAATGTCATGTTGTCAGTCTCACTGAATGTGACTGACTGTGTGTATGGGATGGCCACCCGCATCAGTAATAGATGGTGGCGGTGCCGGCCGGGCAGGGGGGATCATCAATTACCGGACAAAGTATAGTCCGGGGCAGCCACCCTTCCGGACTCCGGACGCCGGTCTCAATTACCGGACTGTCCGGAGTAATCCCGGACGGGTGGTAACCCTAACCTTGATGTACTTATCAACGCTGTGCTTTTTGTGAGTCGGGTCCGCCCCTTACCACTCACCATCCATACTATTTACCAGCTACAACTTTACTACACATTGGTATATTTTAACTCTCTCACCCACATACGAGAAAAATAAGACAAAGTTTAAATAAGGATAATATTTTTCTGACCCATTTCTCCTTTCAATATTCCCGATTGCCCAAGGGGGAGCACCTAGTACAGTGCACCATTCTTTTCACTAATTTGTGAGGCCTTAGGAGGTCAATCTGGTTGACATGCAAAGCTGCAAAATTCACAGCTTTGAGTGTAATTTTAACGCCGTCCGCATGAATGGCCACCCCTCCCCCACACGCCGTTTTCCCTGCACATTCGCAGCCTTGCGTGCGGGGACAAAATCGTTCGATGGTTACTGACCATCGAATGATTTTGCAGGCGCTTTTGCAGGCGATTTTGCAGGCGCTCGCAGATGTAAGACACCTTTCTGATGTCTTACATCTGTGGGCGCCCGGTATGGGAAACAGACATACGCTGCCCGTCACCCACACCAGCATCACTGGCCCATTTACATGGAAACCCCCAGCGCCCCCCCCTGCACTGCCAGGTGTGAACAGGCAAAGTACATGTGCATGCGAAGTCGCTCACCATCACTCCCCTGTGCGAACACCTACGGGAGTGTGGTGATTAGAATCACCTCCTAGAGTAGAACCCTGTCTGCATAAATAGTCAAATCCTCCCATTTGAAGCTGTCCGGTATTCTTCACACGAACCTCTTCAGGATACTAATTGGCCTATTACTGAAATCACATGTGCAGATTTCCCCCAAAAGTACACATTTTTTTAGGCATATGCACAAATATTAAGAATTCCCTGAATGTGTGAAGAAGCTGCCACAGGAGATATGCATGCGCAGTGGACTGTGCCCTAATGCTATAGTCTACAGCACTGCATTCACTTCCAGAGAGGATGGGACCTAAATGCAGCACACTGGTCATTCTTAGAATATGAGCCCAGATGACAGAAAAGATGGAACTGGTTTCGGAGAACTTTCTCACAGAAGCAATATTCAGTGAGGAAAACATTATCTCCAGCACTGGAGCCACAAAAAAAGCAGCATCCTAAGAACAATCGTGGTGGCTGTACAGGCTTCAGGGAGTATGCTCTGAGACATGCATACTGATATTACAGACAAGCCAAATGCATATGCTATGGGTCAGCAATGGTTAAGGCGAGACTAAAGGCCATATGGGCCTGGTGCTGAAAATGTTCAAGTGTCTATGGTAAGGAGGAAAGGAGCTGTGACCACTGATGCAGAAGCGTAACTAGAACTTTGTGGGCCCCATAGCAAAATTTATAATGAGGCCCCCCCGGCAATGCCCATTACACAATATGCGACAAACCCCAAGGCCCCATAAACATTATGTGACAGTGTATAGGTCATTGGTACGACCTCATCTAGATTACTGTGTTCAATTCTGGAGGCCATATCTCCAGAAGGATATAAATACATTAGAGACTGTACAAAGAAGGGCAACTAAAATGGTGCATGGCCTACATCACAAAACGTACCAGGAAAGACTAAAAGATCTTAATATGTATACTTTAGAGCAGAGAAGGGAAAGGGGGGACATGATAGAAATCTTCAAATATATCAAGGGTTTTAACAAGGTACAGGTGGGAGACATTCTTCACAGGAAGAGGAGCAACAGAACACAAGGACATGCACTGAAACTAGAGGGAGGAAGATTCAGGGGAAATTTGAGGAAGAATTACTTCACAGAAAGAGTAGTAGATAAGTGGAATAGCCTCTCATCAGAGGTGGTAGAGGCAAATACATTAGTACAATTTCAACATGCTTGCGATAGGCATATTGATATCCTTACAAAAAAATAAGGATCAAATATGTTTTGAGGTAACATGTTTTAAAAAGGGGCAGACTAGATGGGCCAAGTGGTTCTTATTTGCCGTCATATTCTATGTTTAAGAAAAATTTGCAGAGCTTCCAGATCTATACTGTGTGTTCATTATTTAAATTGATATTTGTAAACAAACATTCTGAAAATCCCTGGCAGCACCAGGTTCTCCAGGTATTTAATATTGCAAAATAATGCTTTTTTGGTCGGTATACACAACTAGATTCACTACAGATGAAAAGTGAATTGAACATATACTGTAGACACAATGCTTTGCCGTGGTGCTTTTATCAATGCCTGGCTGCCATTGTGTGTGGTACAGAGAAGTTAATTCTTCAACCCTGTTTTGAAAATTATTCACCTCACTCTCTGGCTGGGAAATGTAAAATATTTTTGGCAAGTATTTCCAATGTTTCTGCAAAATCAACAGATGTAATCCTTCTGAGAAATGTAAAGTTACAAATACTCTAGCCCATTTATCAAGTTTTAGCTATTTAACTGACAATTGAGACTTGACTGGCTAGAACACCATTCATAATACTCAACAAGTTTTAAATAACTAAAACCCATTCACTAATGGGCCACGTTGTGTGAATTGGCATTCTGTGGAATAGTGATGCAATAGTAGAACTTGAAGTTTGGCAAGTCACCCCAGTGATCTATACTGTCATGCAGCGATATTTGCTGCACCTATAGTGCGTAGTTTGACAGTTCAGGATATGGAATGATGTACTCCGCCTATATTTTGTGTAAGCTTTCCTAATTAGGATACCAATGCTTTTTTAATAGTTTTTTTTTAAATTAAACCTTTGGATACATATACTTTCATACTGCAATCACCAAATTAAAATACTAAAATAAATAGGAGTGTACAGAAGGAATTGGACGGATCTGATGAATTAAGTATATTTTCCTCAACATATGGGCTAGAAACTGCCACAAGTATCAAATTCTGATAACAAGCTTCAGACTATTTTACTCATCCTGACTGGGGTCAGCGAGATCATGAGTAACATCTGCTCCATATCCATCCTTAATCTAAATTCCTATTTATTTTATGCATATTTAATCTCAAAACCTCTGCCAAAATGGTTTCTCCTAGTAGCCCTTCTCATTTACCATTTCATTTCAAAATGTCATCCGGATATGAACTTCATAATATATTATATTTATTAGTCCCCTACCTGACCCATATATATTACCTCTTCATTACCCATTAGCTGACACAGGTCATATGTCAACTGGAAATACGGTTAAAGTTTAAAATATCTAAACAGTTTTAATGAGGTCACTGCTCACCATCCTGCTTGTGTAGGGGATCCACAGCAGTGACACACAGTACTGTTGGTATTGCTACCAATGTTGCAGCATACAGTATATGACCAACAGAAAGATTTATCTCAGGCAGTTTATCAATAAACATAATATCATCAGTCTATTTGTGTACTAGTTATGATCACTAATGTCTATTTAACACACAGAAATACTAGTTTCTGCATGTTCTTAGTAAAGGGTTCAGAAATATTAGGGGCAGGGCCGGTACCACCATTAGGCAGGTCTAGGCATTTGCCTAGGGTGCCAGCCACTGGAGGGTGGTACTGAGCCGCCGAGGAGAGGTACCATAGAGAGGTACCAAAGAAAGCGGGGAGCAGGTGAGTCAGTGAGCTTCCCTCTCCCCCCATCCCGCCTGTGAATCAACGCTGCCCCCCTGGACATGCGAGGTGCGGGCACTCGCCGCAGTATCACCTGCACCCCCTCTCCCATGCCGCAGTACCGTCAGCACCCTTCTTCCCCCCCCGGAGCGCAGTACCGTCCGCAGCCTCCCCCAAACTTTGTCAGATGAAGTTGTACTACGAAACGCATTAGGGTGGGGCCTGTGACGTCTGCTCTGTCTGTACCTGACTCCCCTATCCGCTTTTGTCCCTGCGTGGTCCATCGGCACACTGTTCTCACCGTAGGTGGTCCCAGTGGGTGATCGTGGTCGGCGTCAGTGCTCCGGAAGGCTGGTAGGAGGTTGCCGGGTTGATTGTTTATCAAAACTTGTGGTACCCAGCCCACAGCGTCTTTTTACTTGGTACGAGCATTTGTTTGCTCTTCATAGATTTGTTTTAATTAGTGTTCCATTAAAAACTGTCATTTATGCAGTATGGAGCGCCCCTCCTGTCCTCTTTTTTGACATATATATAAATATATATATATATATATATTAAATACTGCTAGTACATGCTTGACACTGCTCCAGACTGCTGCTGGCCGGCCGCTACGCTGTTTACGTACAGCTACAGCGGCACGAGCTCAGTCAGACAGAGCTAGAGCGGCACGCGCACAGTGAAACAGAGCCTCTGGCAGGCTGCCAAGTTTCATAGCTAGAGCGGCACACGAGCCTCTGCACTTCCGGCGCCGTGAAACTACAGAAGTACCAGAATACACTATAGTGCAATATAAGGTAACATATGTATAATGCATAATTCAAGTGCACAGTCTGGAACCTGATCCCTAGAGGAGGGGATGGGGCCCCAGGCAGTGGGGTCCACCAGGGATTTGCCCTGTAGGCCGGTCCAGCCCTAAATAGGACTCTTGGTATATAAGGTTTAACATAAATCCTCATAACAATGTATTTATGATGATTATAGAAACAAACATATGCTAGAAAACAGTACATGCTATAACCCATACTATACAGCAGGGGGGGCTAGATTTTATAACATGGAATCTAAGGATTTTTTTTTCTAATATGTATGTTGCTTTACCAGAAATTTAACTACATCTTATGTGCAGCTATTTTAGATGCCTGATCTCCCGATCGTATAGAGAAAAAAGGACAGTGAGTTATTTTTTAACATAGTGTGTGCATTGATTGGACATATGCTTTGAGGGTTAATTCAGGTCAACTGAGCGATTGGCATGGTGTTTTCCCAATGGTGGCCATCTGCCGTTACATGAGCTGCCACTAGGCTGCAAATGCTTTACACTGTGCTAATACGAATTATGACAAGGAATCACATACACTGGATAAGATGAAGTCTTGGTCTTTATTTTGTAGCAGGCTAACAGCATACCAGGTATACAGCACAGGCCAAGATGTTTACAGCATTGCAGCATACAGATGTCGCAGTATAGTGCCAACTACTCAGTATGTTCCAGTGGTCCCTACCGTAGCCCACACCTCTGGCCGGTCACCTAGGCGGCTATCCCACCATCAGAAAGCATGACCGCCTGCCCTGGAAACACTTATGTCAGAAAGCCACAGGTGCTGATAATCAGCTCAACCCTGATCACATCAGTTATGAAACCTGGACTGGATCTAATTTTTCTGCTGCTGCTGCTGCTCTAAAACCTGGTCTGGATTATCCACATTATCGTCATGTGGAAATATGCTGTACCTGCCACACTATATATTTGATTGTAACTATTTTTATTATTCTCAGAAATCACTTTGTTATTCATTTTCAGAGAACAAAAGACTTAGCTTCAAAAGAACAATGGAGGGGAGCACATTTAAGCAAAAAAACATTAATCTTGTCAATTGATAAATGATAGAGGAACCAACTAAATTGTGAAAGAAGAGACTGTTAATATAATCCAAACAAGTATTTACAGCACCACGCGTGCTTTCATACTGGCCAATTTTCCATGATGCTACTGACTTAGAAGGCTTTGATGCCTGGAGCCAAATGCCTTCTCATATCTGGAAGAAGAAAACCAAAAGGAGATCTTTCCATAAGTTGAATACAAATCCCTAGCTACATAACAGTATCCAGATAGAAAGGTAATAGTGGCGGACAAGATTAATAACGTACATCAGCATACGCAGCTTTGGCAGCAGCAGGTTTCCATCAGTGTAATTCTCAAGCCTGCCCCATATTTTCAAGCTAGAGTTGTATTAAGCAGATGTCAAACAGTATTTTACTGCTCAAGAGTAGTCAAACGTTCACAAGCATCTTTTAGTAACTCGTTTATTTTTTTTTTGCGAAAGATATACTACAATACATTTCATAAAAGCCAATTTAAGTAACAGCCGCCTACTCATATTTTTTTTGAGAACTATTCCTGAAAAATAACTGTGAAGAATTATTTTTAAATGATGTCACTACGTGTATTATTGTGAGATGTATGTGTAGGAGGGAGACGCAACATAGTGACATTAGGAAAGAAAACATGGAACTCACAGCAGACATGAGACACACTAGATTATTACGGTAAGCCTCAGCTGTATTGTTCCATTTATAACATGTTTTTTAAAAAACAAGTAACTGTCATTTTTTTATCATCATCATTATTTCAACCAATTTAAAATGACATTAACTGCTCTTGAGAAAAAAACAACAAAAATGCATATAAAATATAACTAATGTTAAAATGCACATATAAAATAATATTGTCTATGTAGCATTTAATGGCAAAGCTGACATACAGTATTTGACATATTGGACCCCATTCATATACGGTCGGTACTTTGCAAATGCACGTGTGCAAAAAGGTCCTGTGACAAAGGAAACAGGGACAGCATCAGACTTCAGTGATTGTCAGTTTGATCCCATATCGATTATTAACACAGTGGTCTGAAATAAGGTGCTATGCTGCCACTTCTAAACTTCCTCTCTGACCACTAGAATTACTATAACTGATGTACAGTATCATATGGAAGTCACCTCTTTAGTCCCCAAGGGCCATGTTCCATCTATACCCTTTATATGTGATATTATTTGTTGACTTTATACACATAATGTTGATTTTGTTCACACATAAACATAGATGCTGTACTCATAGCATATAAATACAAGGGTGGTTCAATAAGTAAGGTACAGTAACAAGACTTATCATTGTGTACATTTATTCAACTTGTTCATACTGTATGAACAATAGTATGGACTTGGCACATAGTCCCAATACTTCTCTAAGCATTTGTTCCAATGGTACATCAAAGCATCTATCCTAACATAGAGGAAATCAGTGTAAAACACTGGAAAATAGGACGTGGCGGCTTGCTGAACTTGGCTGTCAGTTGCAAATCACCTTTCACCTTCTATGGTCTAAACAAATAGAAATCATTCTGTTCCAGGCCCGGGTTGTAGGGAGGATGGCCCAGTACCTCTCAATGCCAGCGCCATAACAACTCATGCAGGGGAGTGTTATGATGGGCCGACACTCGGGATTCTGACCATGAGTATATCAACATCGGATTCCTGACTGCTGGTACTCCGATGGGGGAGGGAGAGCCAAAAGAAGCCCCTTGCGGGCTCTCTGCACTTTCCACACTGCGGGCTCTGTATCTCGCTGCACTTGACACAGGTTCTATTCTCACTCTATGGTGGTTGTGGACCCCCACAAGATAGAATAGCCCCTGTCAGTCGGGATCCCAGCTGACGAGCATTTGAACAGTTGGGATTCTGATGTCCGTATACTGACCGTTGAGATCCCTAATGTCAGCCCATCATCCGTCACCCCACATGCAGCTGGCTGAGTGTGTCCTGGCGTTATCTTCACATGTCATTATCACAATACACCTCGGCAAGTTTGGGATGAGCTTCAGCTGCTGATGTACCCTGATGCAGAAATCTGATCGCACCTCAATGTATAACCCTGTTTCTGCCAGCCTCGCCATCATGCAACTGGGTACTTATGTATTATCTGGGCTCCCATGTTAAATGCACCCCATTTTTTCATACCCCTACTATCCAACTACGCATGGAGTTGATTTTATATAGTGTGGCGAGCGCAGCGAGCCACCGTGCCCGAAGCGTGGCGAGCGCATGCGGTCTCATAAGAAAAACGGGAGCCCAGATATTACATAAGTACCTGCAACGGATGTGAGGACAGTATGGCAGATATGCTGTGCCGTTTGGATGGCTGTGAGGAAATGCAGTGGTCTACCTGCTAAGGGGGAGCAGGAAATTAGAATAAAGAACATTACACACACATGAGAGGTCTTGTTACCTTACTTGCAGTATTATAACACACCTGTATACTGTATATTTTGCTTTTGCTATGATTGTTATTGTTAGCACTAACCTAAAGTACCTAAATACTGAGTGCAGACAACTGTGTGGATACTGTCAATGAGCTTACTTTAATTTGGCCTCACCAATAATGTTATTCAAGCTCAATAGAAAAAAAAAACCATGTCACAACTAATTTCCGAATGATTGCATCACAAACTGGTGGTTGGTACAAAAGAGTCAACAAAGGTTAATTAGAAAATATCTTTATAAAACAAATAGCATATATCAGGGTAAACGGAAACAGAACTCTGAAATTATGGATCATCGTGACAAGCAGGGCCGGATTAAAGCAGGGGCAAAAGGGGTCAGTACCCCTGGGCCCCCCTCTAGCTAGGGGCCCCCTGTGGTAGGCATGTGGTTTTTTTTTGTTTAGCTAAATGTTTTGTGCATGGGAGTGGGGTAGTGCTACTGCTTCACCTATCTGCCAATGTGACTGATTAATAGTGCTGAGCATCGGGTGCCAAGGCATACTGACTGCACAAGTGTGCAGTGCATTACTGGGTTGACTTTGCACAAGAGGGCAGAGGCTGAGAGGTTTGAGCTGAGCTCTGATTGGTGGAGCTCATTACATAGAAACAACACAGATGTGGATGTTCCCTCCAGGAGCGCCTTTAAGGAATAAAGAGGTACAACCCTGATAATAAAGGTGCGATCCTCTTCCCCGTATTCAAACAACTTGGATATTAAATACCGCACGTTCCTCTCTCAGAGGTGGCATCTCCTTTTCTCCGATGGACAACTAATCATGCAAAGGTGGCCTCGTTCCACAGTATCGGTATCCGACAGGCTCCCCACAAAGGTAGTTCAGGTGTATATCCAGAAATTAAAATAAAAGTATATGAGACTTCCGGGAGGTGGACCTAGGATTCGGTCACACTTTTAGAGAGCTCTCCAGTCTCCAGGGCCACAAGACCGGCCCCGACCCGCAGGCGAGCAGAGACACACACCCCACACTCACCTGGGGTGTAGGAGATAGCGGTGGGCGAAGCGACGCCGTTTCCAGCTCCCCACCACCGTTTTCCCCGGAATCCAGGCACGAAGAGGTGCCGCCGAGGGGATCCGCCGCCATCTTGATTCCGGCGGAGCGCGCCACATACCACCGGGCGCTCGCGCCCACACTGCCCGTGGATTGCTGGCGGGACACGGACGTGGGCACCGCATCGTCAGCTGCCTCCCAAGACACCGGAGGCGCTGACCGACGGCAGGAGGCCGCGCGGATCTGACTCGCCCAGCCGCCATCTTGGTAGAGGCGGCCGCTTCTCACTGATCTCCCGGGACCCAGCCTACAGCGCAGACACACCGGAGGGGATCCCGCACATCAGAGGAACCCCCAAGGTGAGGCACATAACGCCCTAAACGGAGGGGGAGCAGTCTGGTGCCCCCCTCACACCAAGACATCACACAGCCGCCATTTTGGGCCCAGAGCCAGACACAAACTACCATCTACTAACAGCCCCAAGACCCTGAGGTAGGCTGCCAAGCAGCAGGTCATAGGTGAGAGGTGAGGACTGAATACTCCCATACCCACCTTGCCACTAACTACCACCTGACTGACCACCCACCTGCAGCACGCAGTGCGACCATCACCTGCAGCCCCAATCCCACACAGAAGACCACCCATTTGTGCAAGAGGCTTGAAACTACACCCCACCACCTACAACTGCGTGCAGCCACTCTGCTACAGGGCGAGAAGAGATAATAACTCTCCTGCTTTACCACTGCCCGACTACGGTCAAGCACACAGCAAATAGTGGGGAAAGGATATTACCCGCACTTCAATCCAACTGCACTCCCACCTATATTTACAGAAGCTGCCCCTGTCTCCCCTCCACCCGGTCACACCCAAGAAATCAACCATCAGGGTGTGCAACGGCCCCCCGAAAGTTACTCCTCGGGCCCACCTTCACTCTACTTACCTGGTACAGTAGACACATTTGTCTCACACAATATGGAGAAATACGTGGCAAAAGCCCAGAGATCCAACAGGGGCTCCCAAAGCCAAAAGCAAAAGGACAAACTCACAACCATTTGCCAGGCTTCCTCCCCCCGGTCGCCCGGAATAGCTAACACAACTGACCCTCTCGATGAGTCTGTGCAACAAAATTCCACGGCTGCACTATCAGCCAAAGAGATCTCGGATATCCTTTCACCATTGCTGGACTCCAAGTTGGCCCCTATATTGGAAGCCATCAACAAGGTGACCGAAAACAAATTTCACAACACTCCGCCAGACTAACAGAGGTGGAGGATAGAGTCTCTAACTTGGAAGATGACTTCAACACAGCTGCTACCCAAACCCAGGCCCATGAATCATCCATCCAGGCCCTGCTCGACAAAGTGGAAGACCTGGAAAACAGAAACCGGAGGAACAACCTCAGGCTCATTGGCCTACCAGAAAGTGTCAAGCCCCGAGACCTCCTATCGTTTGTCTCAGTATGGCTGCCTGAACAACTGGGCGTTCCAATGACAGGTCCCATAGTGGTGGAAAGAGCTCATCGAGTGGGCCCTGACCGCCAATCTGCCCAACAAAAACCCAGGCCCGTCATTTTCAAGCTTCTAAATTACCTGGATAAAGTGAAGCTTTTAGAGGCATACCGCAAAGTCACATCACTCACTTATGAAACCTCACGTCTCCTGTTATTTCAAGACTTCTCTTATCAAGTCTCCACTAGGAGACGCGAATTTTCCCCAATTTGCAAGGAACTTTTCGATAACAACATCCGATTCGCTCTCCTATACCCAGCCAAACTGCGTGTGACACATGACGGACAATCCCATTACTTCGACTCGCCTGAAACTGCCCGGAACTTTGTTCGGTCCTTAGATAAGAGTCCGCCACGCTCCACCATGGCTGACAATGACTGATGTCGAATCTGGCTGAGTATACAACAGTTTTTGCCTCATGTTTACAGTCAAAATGTTTACCCTGTTTAGATATATTCTGCCACTAAAGTTTATGGTTTTGCTATTTTTACTGTGGCAGTTGCTGCCAAAACTAGATACCTTGCCGAGGAGGTGTGGTCTGTGGCCTACGGGCCCCCCTAGTGTTATAGTTGTAATGTATTGTTACCTGGCTATTCAATTCACACTACCTATTCCTTCTGTTCTCAAGAGTTACATAGATACAAATAGGCAACCCGTTTGGTTGTCGTACTGGGTTCAAAAAAAGTTAGAAAAAATTGACAGGATTAAAACTAAGCTTATTGTGTTAGTCCATTTACGATGCCTGAACTACTTGACAGCCCAGGAATATTCCTCCCGGTTTGCTGACGGTTCATTGACTGGTCCCCCACCCGCTCGCTGGGACGGGTGGGACACCAAGACAGAAATGTACTCGGCTAAAGTCCCCCCTGCTCAGGGCATTGGATGAGTGTTCAACCGCCTAATGCAACATCACAGTCACACTCCGTGAAGTCAAATCTTACACTGGTTTCATGGAATGTAGAGGGCCTTAACACCCCCATAAAAAGAAAAAAAGTCTTGTCTCATGTACGTAAATTTAAACCAGACATTGTCTTCCTCCAAGAAAGTCACTGGAAGGCTTCAGACCCAAATGTCCTCAGAGATAAATGGATTGGGGAATGCAGGGCGGCCTCCTTCCCCACCAAATCCAGGGGAGTACTAATAATTTTTAGGAAATCGCTCAATTACTCCATAGTGTCGGAATGGGCAGACCCCGACGGACGTTTCCTTTTCCTGAAAGTGTATATTGAAAACAAACTGTATACTTTAGCTTGTATATATGCTCCTACAGGACACAATGTTGGTTTCTTCTCAGACCTTTACACGAACCTACAAGATTGGGCAGAGGGTATTTTAATAATAGGTGGTGATCTTAACACAATATTAGATCCCCTAGTGGATGTTACAACTCCCGCAAATAGGCACCCTGGAAACAGACAAACACCCCCGACCCTTGCCCTAATGATCGATGCCCTACACTTGATTGACCCCTGGCGCTTTCTACACCCGTTGGCTAGAGAATACACCTTCTTCTCCCACCCTCACTCCTCGTTTTCCAGGTTAGACTACTGACTATTGGATAACTCCATATTGCATAGAGTCGAGGACTCCAGGGTCTCAGATATTCTTATTTCTGATCATGCACCGATCACTTTGAAGCTGTCTCTAGACACTCCAATTAAACAGTCCTTTAACTGGCGCTTTCCGGACTACCTGCAAGACTCTCTAGATTTTAAGAACTACCTGACACAAATGTTCCTTAACTATACCAATGATAATAATATTCATAGGGAGGACATCAACCTCTTTTGGCTGGCCTCAAAACCAGTATTAAGAGGTCATGTCTTAGCATATGTCTCGTCCCAAAAGAAAAAACATCACCTTAAACTCACGAAGGCCTCGAAAGAGGTCTCTGTGGCATACTCCCGACTATTGGCCTCCCCGTCCGACATGAACCGGACCATATATAAAGATGCCAAATCAGCCTATGATACCATTGTAACAGAAAGGGCCAATGTACAGCATCAGTTTCAGAAAAATAAATATTTCCGATGGGGTAACCGACCGGGTAAATTGCTGGCAAACTTAGTCAAATCAGCCACGGGTCACAAACCCATCTCAACATTAAAATCTGATGCAGGGAATGTTCTTACAGATCAGGACCAAATCACTAAACTTTTCCTTTCCTACTTTGAATCCCTTTACCAAGCCCCCCCAACACACCAAAGGAATATAACTGAATTTCTACAAACAGCCAAGTTACCTCAACTTTCCTCTGAACATAGAGAACTGTTAATGTCACCAGTTAGCGAAGGGGAGATAGAAAACGTCATCAAAACACTACCCCTCCACAAAACACCAGGCCCAGATGGTCTCTCGGCCTCCTACTATAAACTGCTTACCCCCCAGATAATCCCCCTATTAAGTCAGCTATATAATGCTATTCTTACTGGAAAGCCTGCCCCACAAAATTTCAATGAAGCTAGAATAATTCTTATCCCCAAACCTAACAAAGATCATAATCTAGTTCATTCCTACAGACCTATCTCTCTGCTCAACCAAGACTTCAAAATTTTTACAAAACTCATTGCTTCACGGTTACAGTCAATTCTTCCATCCCTTCTACTCCCCCAACAGACAGGATTTCTTAGAGATCGACACTCAGTACACAACGTGAGATCATTGATAGCAGCCATGTATAAAGTTCACCTTACCCAAGCCAAACAAACAATAGTCCTCAGCTGCGATGCAGATAAAGCCTTTGACAGGGTATCCTGGCATTATTTAGCTTCCCTACTACACACTCAGAATTTTGGCCCCGAATTTGTTCAAGTTTTCCAGACCCTGTACCACGAGCCCTCTGCTTTCCTCACCATCAATAATGCAAATTCAATCCCCTTCCGGCTATACAGAGGCACCCGCCAAGGATGTCCACTATCTCCCTTGCTGTTCAACCTGGCACTGGACCCACTCATAAGACACTTTATACTTAACAAAAATTGGAGAGGGGTCCAACTCGCGCAAAAAGAACTAAAGGTGTCAGCATTTGCTGATGACCTCTTACTTTACATCTCCAACCCGAAACAAGCAATCCCCACCATACTCGAAACCCTATCAGAATTTGAGAAAGTTGGAGGGTTCAAAATAAATCATTCCAAGTCAGAAGCATTGGCCTTCTTCCCGGAGGCTAAATTAGGATGGGGAGACTCGTTTCCCTTCAGATGGGCACCCGATGAAGGGATTACTTACCTAGGTATTAAAATTCCAACACACCCTGCCCAATTATATGCCCGGAATCTTGAGCCGCTATGGTCCAAAACCACGACAGATTTCGCTAGATGGGCTCACCTACCCCTGTCCTACATAGGTAGATGCTACCTGTACAAAATGATTACTTTCCCTCGTATTCTATACATACTACAAATGTTGCCCATCATCCCCTCCAAGAGGGATATAGCAAGACATAATAAAGAACTTTCGAAGTTTATATGGTCCGGAAAGCGCCCACGAATATCATTGTTTAAAATGCAACAGAAAAGAGACCTGGGAGGACTCAACTTGCCATGTCTTAGAACGTATGCTATGGCAGCTAATTATCGGATAGCGCTAGATTGGATAACAGGCTCAAACACATACGCAAATTTCTCCGAAGAGCAAAGCTTTGTTCCTAACATCAATCTAATAGCTTTACTACACAAGACACCACAGGCCATGCCAGAGGAAGCCAGGAACAATCTTCTTCTCCACACCACCTGCATGGCATGGAGATTAGTTAGGAACAATGTACAAACCTCAAAGCACAGATCTATTTTTCTCCCCTTATGGGGCAACCCAGATTTTATACCTGGTCAACTCTCTGGTGTGTTCAGGGGATGGAGTAGTGGAGGCCTACGATACATTGCAAACTTTCTGAAATTAGACTCTTTGGTCTTTATGTCATACTCAGATTTGAAAGACAAATACCCACGCCTGCAGATCTCACATTTTACATACATCCAGGTGAAATGTTACGCTCAGTCGGTATTACCACTACCGGACCTGCCTTCTAAACTTTGCACTCTTGACAAACTAATACACACACGGTTAGAGAAACCCCTACCTACTTCTCATATCTACGACCTATGTCGGAAATGTGTGTCACTAGAACAACCCCCAAGGGGTTTCTTGAAATGGCAGAACGATTTCCCCGAACTAACCATGAAAACAATGCTGACAGCATACCAATCCCTAAACAAAAGCCTAACTTCCACCTCCTACATAGAAATGCACCAAAAACTCTTACATAGATCATATTTCACCCCCAAACTTAAATTTCTCACCGGGGGAGCCCCTGATGCCAACTGCTACAAGTGTAGCAGTCCGGATGCAGACTTAGTACACTGCATATGGTCCTGTGATGTGGTGCAATCCATCTGGACCGAATTCCAAGACTTCATCAAATCAAAACTCAAGATTGACTTTGCCATTTCAAAGGCCTGGGTTTTTTGGGGACAATATCCAACCACTGACCGTAAACGCCTTTCACCAGGCGTCAGGTTATTATTGGTGAAATTAGCTGCGACGGTTAAAAAAACTATTCTATCGGAGTGGATTTCCCCAACCCCCTCCTCTTTGTCCCTAGCCTTTCCCAGAATGATGCACCTGTTCATGATGGACTGGTCGGAGACCTCCATTCAAAAAGAAAAACGCACAAAGAAGTTCTTTAATACCTGGTTACCCTATGTACAAACCTTGTCTACACCTCTGAAAACAGCCCTAAGAAACTCTTTTTCTGACACCACCTGGTATCTAACTGAATCATTGTCTAACGACCCTCCTTTTTAGTGCTAGATTTAAAGATAAGATGTGATTGTGATGTAACACCTTAAACCGTCATGCAAGCTGACCAATTGTTTTGTAAATTACTTTTAACATTGTTGTAACCCGATCTGTCAAGTATAACAACGTTCAAATAACATTTATTTTGTACGCACATGTCTTTTACCTGTCAATAAAAGATATATTGAAAAAAAAAAAAAAAAAAAAAGTATATGGTGCAACATAATTTTATTAAATACACACACATACACAAAAAATGGGACATAAGTAAAAAAAAAGCCAATAACCCCGATGGTGGAGAACTGAGGTGAAAAGCTCTCATAGGCGCTAGAGATGGAGGTAGTACCCGGGATAAGACCTCCCTGGAGGGAACATCCACATCTGTGTTGTTTCTAGTAATTATTTTGTGGTGTAGGGTCACCGGAGGCTGCCTGGCGCTCAATTTGACTGATCCTTCCTTTTGTCGGAGCTCATTACATGCTTCTCTGGCCCATGGAGGACAGCAGCAGCCTAGTCATGGGAGGATTTTTATTCAGAGGCAGCACTGGGACTGTGAGGTCTCCTACAGTCCTACAGAGTAAGGTGCAGAGGGACAAATACAGGCTTTTCATGTGGTATGTATGTATATATATATATATATATATATATATCCCCTGCAGTTACCCATTGAACAAGTTTATACTGCCTTTACTCTGTGTTTTGACAGTGTAATATTCTCCCATGCAGTTTGCGGCCAGTAATGACAAGTGCAAGGCCCCCCCCCCCCCCTGTTTAAAGTGCCCTGGGCCCCCGAAGGCTTAATCTGGCACTGGTCGCAAGATTATGAGTAGATGTAGAAGAATTACTTGTTACGTGTGCAATAAGTAAACGGTCAGGATAAAAAGTGTTTTATACACTTAATCTGCCATTAGATAATGCCACTGAAATCAGCTGTACCGAGTCATAAGTAGATTTAAAACGCCTAAATGACATTTAAATTGTTAAACTGTGATTTACTTCATAAAAACACACATTATCTTCAAAGAGCTAGCAGAACATCTGCATTGTGCTCGAAAGAAGAGGTTTGCTATTGTCCTACACCATCTGCTACAGCTTTCTGAAAACAAACCAGGTGAGGAAATATACTGAGAAACATTTCACACTTCAGATTTACTAGATTGATTTACGAAGAACTGCTAATTGCTAAGCATTATGCAAATTAATTATTTTCTAAACTCAGAAAATTGTGTCAGCCTTGGCAACTTTTCTGCATTCAACGATTTGCTAATTATTGGGCTGATTCTAAGTTAGGAGCAGAGGGGAGACCCCAAAATAATGGCTCCTGCTCAGTGGCAGAAAGGGGGGCCGCACTGTAACATTACATGCAGCACCCACCACCTGTCACAGTGCAATAGCCAATGCTTCATAAGGGCGGTCTCTGGGGGCAGCCCATATCTCCAGGACCCCAGGAGTGAAGAAAGCAGGGGTTATACACTTTTACAGTTTACACCTCATACAGCTCTCCCCATCTAATTTTATCTCTCATACAGCTCTCCCACCATCCAGTCTTATACCTCAGACAGCTATCCCCCTTGACACTGCTTATCCCTTATGCAGCGTGTCTTCCCCCATGTGCCCCTTAATACAGTGTATTACTTAATACAGTGTATTATCATGTGACTCCCCCAACCAGCATGTCCTCCCTCATGTTCTCTCCTCTCTCCAGCAGGTCTTCCCTCATGTCCCCCCACCTCCAGCATGTCTTTCCTCATGCCCTCTTTCCCTCTTTCGGCAATTTTTCATACTTACCATCCTAGGGACAGACTATCTCAGCTTCTGTGTGAGTCCTTGTATCAGATTACCTACATCTCCTCTTTGCAGGCAGGAGAGACAGAAGGCGGGCTAAAGGAATGACTACAGTATGTAGTGCTGCCCACCACCTCTGTGTGGGAGAAAGGACAGCGTTATATTGTGCCTCAGGCACAGCGGGGAATGTGGGCGGGTGCAGACATACTTTAATTTCCAGTTACCACCATAGCAGCTAATATCATTGGTGTTTTTGGAATGTGTTTTGGGTGCATTATTAGCATTTATATTAAATTATAAAAATGTTTCTGACAATAGAATAAAATGCTTGTAAAATTCCATTGACTATGGCAGTGGTTCCCAATCTGTGTGCCTAGGCACCCTGGGGTGCCTCAGGACACCTGCAGGGGTGCTTTAGGTTAGTGGACCAGGATCAATTCATATTATTTATGGTCAATGTACCAGGCAAAACCAGTGCTTGTGGCTGCCAATCATAATATATGTGGACAAACAGACGCAAATCCTGTCCCACACCACATAACTGACATATAAACACAATGCACTTCATTTAATATTTTGTTTCTGAATTTCTCAATAAGAAGCATTTGGCCTAGGGGTAGGGATGGCCATCGTTGCCATTGCCATCGATGGCAATTCTGCAACAGGCCATCGATAGTGCTAAACTATGCAATGGATGACCATCTATATTTTTACATATCGATGGTCATCCATTGTGTTTGATTGATTGGCCTGTGGGCCAATCAAAAGATGGGGGTGGGGCTTTGCGGGTGTCGGGGGCGGAGCTATGCTCCGTGTCCCGGCACTTTAAAAAAAAAAAAGGCAAAACATTGTTTTGCTGTTCCATCGATGGAGGAAAACCATCTGATTCCCCCCCATCGATGGCAAAAGTATTCGACATCGGTCATGAACCATCGATGATTTAAAATCCTCGATGGTCGATGGCCATCCCTACCTAGGGGTGCCTTGAAAATATTTTGATGCTCTAGGGTGCCGTGATTCAAAAAAGTTTGGGAACCACTGGAGTATGGGGTATAGTAATAATCTTTTATGGATCAGACAGAACATACCTGGCAGTATGGATTCCATGTTGGAAATGTAAACTATCTTATACAGAGCAGCTCTCTGACAGATGATTTGGAGTTCTAGGCCACTAGAATTTGCACAGTTTTTAGACACATTAGGAACAAGGAAAACTAAAAATCATTGTTTGGACATTTATTTTAGGCCTTACTACTGATGGCACAACTTATCATCATTTAAAGTACAGTAAATCCCATTTGTTTCATTAAGTGTCATATTTTCCCATATATAAATTGTGGGAAATCCCCTGAAAACAACCACAAAAATTAAGTCATAGTAACATAGGCCCTTATTCTAGTTCGGACGGTACGGCCCGCGTGCGGCCGTACCGCCGATGTTTTTATTCTGCACATGCGCAGAGGTCAATCTGCGCATGTGCAGCCCCCTTCGCCGCAGACGGATTTCGTCCGCCGCAAAGGGGGCGTATAGGGGCGTGAGGGGCTTCAGACCCTCATTTCCCTATGTGTACGCCCCGCGTTTCATGGGCGTTCCCATGCAAACGCGGGGCGTATGCATGGTAATGAGGGTATGACGCAACTCATGGGGGCGGAAAGCTGACGTCGCCGGATGTCAGCTTTCAGCCCCCATACAAGCTAGCACACGGACGATTGTCCGTGTGGTCTCAGCTTGCGGGAGCTGCTGGGGCGTGCGGACCTGCCTTCGATGGTCGACGACCATCGAATGCAGGGGGCAGCTCCCACCATGGTGGAGGCGTACGCCTCCACCATTTTTATGCGGATCGCCAGCCGTCCGTGTACGGACGGCCGTGGCGATCCGTCTCGTGGGCGGGGTTTGGTTTGTGCGGCCGGAGCACCGTGTGCGGCTCCGGCCGCACCAACCAGAATAAGGGCCATAGTGATTAAGGTTGAAAAAATACATTAGTCCATCGAGTTCAACCTATTTGACTTAAAATACTGACTTGAGTACCATATATACTCGAGTAGGGATGCGGTCATTTGGTCTACGGCATTATGGTAGAAAGTCATTAGGTCGAATCCATTAGGTCGACATGCTAAAAGGTCGACATGACTCTAGGTCGACATGGGAAAAGGTCGACATGATTCTAGTTCGAAAGGTCATTAGTTCGACAGGTCATTAGTTCGACTAGGTCATTAGTTCGACATTGTCTATGTCGACATTCACAAGGTCGACATGGAGTTTTTCACTGTTTTTTGAGCCAACATGTGCCGACAGGCGGTATTTCATGCCCTACCATCCACTAGGGCGTGGTGGGAGAATAAAATAGTGTGCCGAGCGTAGCGAGGCACCGTGCCCGACGCATCGCGAGCGCAGCGAGCGTTGCGAGGGGATGCAGTGCACTTTAAACTGTGTCCATGTCGACTGTGTTGACATTCAGGTAAAAAAACAGTGAAAAACCCCATGTCGACCTTGTGAATGTCGACATAGACAATGTCGAACTAATGACCTTGTCGAACTAATGACCTGTCGAACTAATGACCTTTCGACCTAGAATAATGTCGACCTTTTCCCATGTCGACCTAGAATCATGTCGACCTTTTAGCATGTCGACCTAATGGATTCGACCTAATGACTTTCTACCATAATGCAATAGACCAAATGATCCCAACCCCTCGAGTATAAGCCTACTTTTTCAGAACATTTTGCTGAAAAGGCCCCCCTCGGCTTATACTCGAGTGAGGGTCCCACTTGAGTCAATAAATTTCCCAGTTTTTTGTTGTAAAATTAGGTTCCTCGGCTTATATTCGGGTCGACTTATACTCGAGTATATACGGTATGTCATATCTTAGTGGCCAAAAATGCATCAAGTTTTTAATTAAATTCATTAACAGTAGTTGCTGTAACCACCCCAATGGCAAGTTCCAGAATTTTACTGCTCTAATGGTGAAGAATCCTCTTCTTAATTCAGTATGTAATTTATTTCCCTCGAGACTCCCTTATTTCCCTCAGAACATACCTGTGTGTCCTACATATAGACCTGTTAGTGAACAAATCATCTCCCAGTTCCATATGATTCCCAATCCCGTATTCGAACATGCTAATCATATCACCTTTCAACCTCCGTTTCTCCAGTGAAAACATATTCAGCCTGGTTCACCTATTCTAATGATTAGGGTACTTGTGTAGTTTCACGGCGCCAGCTCATTTCACTCGCCCACGCTGCGGGCTCGGTGGCTCGCTACGCTCGCCATGCTATCTAAAATCAACTCCATGCCAACGTGGATAGTGGGGGTATGAACTATCTACGTTGGCATGGAGTTAAGTTACTTTATTTTAGATAGTTTGGCGAGCGTACCCAACCCGGAAGTAGCACGGCGCCATGCTGGCGCCGTGAAACTACACAAGAACCGTGATTAGAGACCTTTACTAGCTTAGTTGCCCTTCTTTGTACCTGTTCCAATTAATTTATGTATTTTTTAAGGTGCGGTGCCCAGATCGGAACACAGTTTTCAAAGTGTGGTCTCACCAATGTCTTGTAAAGAGGCACTATCACATTGGCATCCCTTGAATCCATTCCCCTTTTAATGCATGCCAGTGTCCAGTTCGCTTTTGCTGCTGCATGTGAGCAGTGTGCACTATTACCCAATTTTTCGTCTAAGACGACCCCCAAGTCCTTCTCTACTGCAGAATTCTCTATAATAACTCCATTTAGCTTATAATTAGCTTGTTCATTTTTGTTTCCATGTTCATTCTTGCCAGGATATACAGTGTTAAGGGGTTCTCTTTGCACAGTGGTTCTCAAACTCTTGCCTAGGCACCCTGGGATGCAACGAGGCTCTTGCAGGTATACCTCAGGTTGATGGTCAAGGACCAAATTAAATTATTTATGGTCAAATTGATTATAAAAACTAATGTTGATGGCTGCCAATCATAAAACATGTGGACAATCACAACTGTACACCACATCCTTTCTGACCCTAAGGACAACAAAATGCTCTGTTCCTGGACTTCTCTTCGTTTATTCATTTATTAAAAATAAATAAATAAAATAAAAATAGGATCTGGAAAGCCATGTGGTTACCACCGAATCAAGAGGTCATGTGGTTATCCCTTCAAGAGCCTTGTTGCATCCCAGGGTGCCTAGGCAAGAGTTTGGGAACCACTGTGCAAAGGGAACCCCTTAACACTGTATATCCTGGCAAGAATGAACATGGGAACAAAAATGAACAAGCCGCCTGACTGCCTCTTGGACTACCTGCTTATACGGACTCCAGGTAGGACTAGGTAGGGTCAGTTAGTAATTGGAATTCATTCTGGGACTGATACTCTCCAAACCTCTTACTAAAGGAATTGTAAAAATGCTGCATATTTTTTTTATATATTTTTATAATTATGTTTATTTTATTTATTTTCTATTTTTATTTTTATTTTAAATCGTATCTTTACCTAATTTACCTTTCATCCGTATCCACCTTTCCAATTCTTATTCATACTTTATCTCTCCCAAACTTTGTCTACCAACAAGCGCCTGGTAAACTCTGCTTTTTAGCACATTTCCACTACCATTAATTCTTTTACCAGGCAGCTCACACATTAGTCCAGACCCGTTTTTAGGATACCATCCTAACATCCCATAATCTCTTCATTTATGATTGGCAGCACCTGTGTTAATTCACTAGCGCAATGTATCGCGGAATAGATAAATGTTCATGGCAGCCATGATGATCTCCTATCGCAGGAGCACAAGAACGTGCCTCGGATCGGAGTCGGGGGAAACTGACATGCAATATGACCACTTTTCACCCAATCCCATGTTACCGAAGCTCAGAATCATATGAAAAGTGGCCATATCACACTAGTAGATAGGGGGCTTTAGAGAGAAATCCTGGGATGTTAGTAGATGTGTAAGGATGACAGGTATGCCCAATTTACTTCATTTTAATTTTTGTCAGTAAAAATGTTTAAAAATGCTGATACTCTAGGATGCCGTGAGTCAAACAAATTTTGGAACTACAGCGTAAGCAGACTACTTTTATAATCTCCTCTCCAGTAAAAGACCAGAGAGGAGATCCAGGCAGCTGTGGTTTTGGGGTCTGGACTAATAGCATCATTAGGACCTGATAAAATAGCTTATTATAGAAGTGCATCATAAAGGCCCAACTACTTCCCCACATACCCCAATTACCAGCATATTTCTCACATTCCAGACCTGGGAGGACCACCTATTCTTTTAGGAGCCTGGGGAATCCTGCAGGATCCAGGTGGTTAGGTAAGTATGCAGGTGGATGCAAGCTATATTGGATAGTGCACAATACCCCTAACCATGAGGTTGCATACAAGTGCTGCACTCCTTTATTCTAGTTTAGCTGAACTAAAGGGCGATTATAGCATCTGCCAATTATAGCCCTAATTCTAAGAAATCTGTCTAGATCGCTTAGAAATATAGCACGGATTGCTCCGTGTGTATACCCCCGAGCAACAGCGATGCTTGGTATTGCTTGTCGCCTTGGCCTGACTAGATATTGACTGGTTAGCACAATCGCCCATACACATATTGCTGCATGTGTATGGCCGATCTAGCAAGCCATGTGTGCTGAGCGATTTGACTAAACTAGATCGCTCTGCACACATGTGTGTGTGAGCCTTAAGCGATGTACACTATCAAATGAAAGTAGAACTGGATCGCTGTAAGATTTTGTTCATGTTTTGTTATGACATTCCCTTTAACAACCTTTGTGAGACCTCTGTGTAGTATGGCATTTCTCCAGCTTCCTGTAAACTTATATTGATGTTACGAAAACACTGGGACAATTGACTTTAATTGGCACTTTAGTTGCCTTTCTCTGTAGAGATGAAATAGGCAGAAGAACTAAAATCAACTTGTTTGTTCTTTTATGTGGCTCCTCTAGAGAACCATAGAAAGAACCAGTCAAGCTAGTAGTGCAGAGCAAGCACAGAACACCACTGACATACGCACAACTCACAAAGCAATCGTGATTAGTTGGCAAGAGCCAGGTAGAATGCTGCTGAATTAACGAACTGTGACAGCTTAACTACTAAATACTGTTTCCTGGGATATCAGAATTTAAAAATACACAGAAAAATAGACAAAAATGTGCAGAATTGGAATCTTAATGAAGCAAAATGCATTTATTACAAATATTAATGTAAAAACAGATTAACTAAAAAGCTAATAGGTGGCCACACTATTATAAAAACATAAACCAAAGCTACATATTATTATTAAAAAGACATTACAACATGTACATTAGCATAATTATTAGGTATAAAAAAACTTAAAGCAGGTAGTTAGTAATGTTCTCTGGATGACAGTTAATGCAGATAGGATATCCTGTGGTTTAGTAATTTGGATTAACTGGTTACTGTAGTTGCTTTTTGAGTACCATAGATGTTTCTAAAGCAACTAACCAGTTAATCCAAATTACTAATTATATCCTATTTATATCCTATCCTATCTGCATTAACTTTTAGCCAAATAGGCCACTACATGATCTAGCACAGACTAACAGGCTGGGAGAGTTAGTGAAGCAGTACTGCCTGTTGGTTTGCAGGTTTTATGGTGTTCATCTTGTTGGTATTATGATGGAGCTTTTCTATAACGTTAGGACATGCATCTGGCGATGTCGTGGGGTTAACAGATATGGATTTATGGCTAATCTGGAAATTGTGAAAAGGCACCACGCATGTACAGTGTCTCTGTAATAACAGATGTAGGTATATCCTGAGTGCTAAGGGAGTGCTGTTATACTGGAAATTTGCAGAATAGAGGCCCAAATACCCAGAGCCGTCCCTATCCTAAATGACGCCCTAGGCAAAATTTTGGCTGGTGCCCCCTAGCACCGCCACTAGTTCCGCCTCTGACCCTTCTCCCCTCTCCCAGCACCATCAACCCTAATAATAGCAGTCATCATTTTGGTGCTCCTACCCGCAATATTTTAAATAGAAACAGTGGACACATTCGGTGCGCAGCCCAAACAGGGGTGTGTACTTGCTGGGAAGGGGCATGGCCACACAATAGTACCCCCAATTCAAATTATGCCACACAGTAGTGCAACTTTATTCACATTATATCATGTGATGGTGTCCCTTATTCACGTTACATCACACAGTAGTACCACTTTACCTTATATACATTACTCCTCACATTATTCATATTATACCCTTAGAAAAAAATCCTGAGAAAATATTGTATTTTAAGCACCTCCATGGCCACACCGCAACCCAGTACAAAGCAGTGTGTGCTGTGCAGAGGAGAAGAGCTGCAGCTGCTGCTGTCACTTAAGGGGGGGAGCCCGGGGCCTCCACTGGGCCCTTCCATCAGACTTTGGCCTGGGTCATTTGTGCCCCCTACCCCTTGCTCTCGGCACCCCTGATAATATCACACAGTAATGCCCTTTACACATGACACACATTATTAATGTCCTTATAAACATACTGCCCCTTACACATTATGCCTACCTTTATTAATGCCCTTCATCTACATAATGACACATATAATGCCCCTTGCACATATGTTGCACATTATTAATGCCCTTATACACGACACACATAATGCCTGTTACACATATGTCGCACATTATTAATGCATTTATACATGACACACATAATGCCTCTTAAACATATGCCAAACACTATTGCACAACCAACCCACCCGCAGACAGCACTCGCACAGCCGCTAAAACTGTGACCTCTGCCTCTGCTTGGATACAGATGCCTCAATAGGCCATGCAGGTCCTGGCCAGTTCTGCTAACGTTGGGTGCCTTTTTTGCTGAAAATTTGTCTTATTTGCATTGTTATGTGACTAGGACACACAAGGAGCTTCCGATGATTAAAATGATATGCAGCATGTCTATATTCTGTGTGCGACTTTGGCTGTACCTGCATACGGAATGCTATGTTACAGTGATGTCCATGTACACTATTTCATATGCAGATACAGCCTCACTCACACACAGAATATAGCATGCTGCATATCATTTTAAAAAGTAGAAACTGCTGGTGCCCCTAGGCATTCCAAACGTCGTAGGCATTTGCCTAGTTTGCCTGTGCCTAGGGCCGGCTCTGCAAATACCTTCCCTGTCTGATAGGGACTTGTGTTGTGTGTTTCATTGCCCACCCAGTCCCTGTTTGAACTAGAAAGCAGGGTCTAGTCACCTTTTGTAGTGTTTATTTCTGTATTTTATAATACACTTTTAAATTGGCCTCCCTTTTATTAGAGCAGTATTACTAACAGCATAGAACCAGCAACAATAAATATATTTTGAATGCACTGTGCGGTATGGTTAATAAAATGTCACAGCAGTATGTGTCTCACCCTGCTCTGTTTCCAATAAATGACATACACTTTAAACATATCATGGTTCAGTGATGAAGCAGCCACTGCAAGTGTGAGCATGTTAGAGCAGTAACTAGGCTGCACCAGAACCTGTTCATTATAATATAAATCAGACATTTGTTGCTAAATAGAAAGGTTTCCTAGCTACAGATGGAGCCGCCACCATCTCTACTGCTCTCAACGCGCCATTCACTGAGGCATTCCGAGAATGGGGCACACGTGCGTATGAGACACTTGTGCGCCCTATTCGTCGCAATGGACACGTTAGCATGTATGCCGACCCTCACTCTCTCACTTTTCCTCACTCATCTGTTGGTAATACCAGCAGATAAGCAGCTGGGCCGGCCGGATAAGCAGCCGGGCCAAAGATGATGCGGGAGCCAGGGAGATCATCACTATTTCAGGGAGTCTCCTGGTATTAATGGATATACTTACTAGAGTGCAGGATTGCAAAAGTGGAGGTCAACCAATCAGATTCTACCTACCATGTATCTAACACCTTCTAAAAGATAAAAGCTAGAATTTGATTGGTTGTCATGGCCAGCATCTCCACTTCTATAAACACAGACAAGTAAATATATCGGTTACAGTGAGAAGTACAGATAAGACCAAATTAAAAAATCAACCTTCTACTGTACATACCTTCAAACCTTTAAAAGTAAAGCAATGACAGAAATAAGTCCCATCCATGTGTTGCTCACACCATGACCTGGTCCACCTAACCTATACCCACATTACCACAAAGTCCCAGCACTTGACGAACCAAACCAGGACAAACCCACCAAAGCAGCGACCATTGGTAATAAAGGGCCTAATTCAGACCTGAATTTTTGCAGATGAGCAAAACCATGCAGCACTGTAGGTGAGGTAAACATAACATGCACAGGGAGAGCTAGATTTGGGTGGGGTATGTTTTAATTGAAATCTAAATTGCAGTGTAAAAGCCCATCTGAAAAGACGGCCCTGAAGTAACGGAGTAAACTGGATTTTCACTGCACTTTTTCTTTAGTACGTACTACTCTAGTGCATAGAATATTCTGTATGTATTGCAATGTTTAGTTATAGCCTGAAAAGTATTTTCTGCAGACTAATGCTTTGCCAGGTTACTTTGGAGTGGTTGGGAAATGCTGCTCTATGCTTATATATAAAACAGCAAATTAAATAAGACAGATAATGGTAAACAAACAGTGCAACAAACTATGCAGCGATTTGTGTTTGTCTACTTGTTCAAGTAACTCAATTGCATTCATTAGAAACAAATAGGGTATTGGTGTTAAAAACACCACTTTCCTCATATCCTCTTTTTGCCCCCGGCCTACTGTTTTACATGTCAAGCAAGGTCGTTTTCTAAACAGATAAAAAATGAGCTGCGTGTTGCCTAGAGACAAAGTGGAGGAATGAAATAAACACATTTCTCCAACCTCAGTCACTCTGACTGCAAAACACAACATAAAAGGGAATGTTAAAGAACAGTTATTTTGCGTCTTTTACAGTGTGATCCCTAATGCAGTTTGTTTGCTATTTGCATATTACAATGTTCTGAAATCCTTCTCTTTGGCTTATAAAGTTGTAAAATGTAGAGCACAATAAAAAAAATTCCGAAAAATCTAAGGCATACTGGATATGGGTCATATGTACTAAGCCTTATTATCCCTACACACTGTTCGGTGCCGGGAAAACGAATGACCCATGAGTAAACACTGAACGTTGACGATATCCTTCAGCGCCATCACTGGGACCCCCGCTGAACATGCAGTGATTGATGATATGCTCAGATTGGACTGCATGTCCAGACGATGGGGGTTATCGTTAATGATATGCGGGAGCACATATCAATAATGATATAGTGGGTACACACTGAACGATATGCACAATGATATCATTAACAATATCATTATTGTGCATATTGTTCATTAAATTTGGATAGTGTGTACCCAGCTTTAGAGAGAAAGAAATTACCAGCCAATCAACTACTGTCATTTTTCAAAAACAGTCTGTAACATGGCAGTTATGAGCTGATTGGTTGGTACTTTATCTCTCTTTACTTTTTCGGTCTCCAAGGCTTAGAACAGTGGTTCCCAACCTGGGGTACTAGTACCCCTGGGGGTACTCTGCAGACCAGTTGGGGGTACTTGAAAATAATATTGGTAATGGCGGACGATGGAAAGGTCTTTTGATGGCTGAAGAAGACCCACTGACATGGAGACAAACCATGTTGTGTCGTATGCCTGACCAGCAATCCACTGGGAGCTTCCCATACTGCCCTCAGACATCAGCAGTCATCTGCCCAGCACTGACAAAGGTGGAGGAAGCAGCGACATTAATCCTACCGGTGTTAGCGGGAATCCTGGAGATAATACACAACCAGTGTCTAGACACAGAAGGGCGCGATTCCTTGCTGTATACTACTCCTCCGCTCCTCCTTAATATAAGGACATGCATAAGGATCCGCATACCGCTAAGTACTGTCCATATTTCAAAATGAGAGGAGGGGGTACTTATCAATGAAAAGCCTAATCAAGGGGTACGGGAGAGAAAAAAGGTTGGGAACCACTGGCTTAGAACATCTCCCCCATAATGTAATATGTAAATAACATATCTGTGCTATTATTGAAGGAGGATATACAATTATATGTTTAGTTTAATTACATACATTTGTAAATAGATGATTAGTAAACAATAGGATAGAATTGGTAAATACACCATGCAGCAAATTAGTTCCACAAATGTGATGTCAAATATACACATTTGGGAGTCTTTGTCTATTTACAGAGTATTAATATAATATGATGGTGGTGTCTTGTACATACTGAACACATATTTGCTTAGTATAATGTAAATAGCTGGCATGATTGAGATTTTCCTTGTGTAGCCCCATACAGAGAAAGCCTCATCTTTATTAACATATTTCTATTAAAATGAAACAAATCTGTGCCAAACCTTCTGTAAATATCTGTGGTAAAGTGTTTAATTATACACTGAAGTGCTACACAAGCTGTCCAGTTTTTTTTTTCCTATTTTTTACAATTTAACCTTTATTGGATCTATTACTTGCGAAATATAAAAACATTAAAGCAAAGTGAAACCACCCCCCCCCCCCCCCCCAGAACATAAGTGTATTAAGATAAGGTGGCTTGCTGACAGTGCACTAATTTGTGTGCACTCCCAGCAAGCTATGAATGAGTTTTTGTCACAATCATGCCTGGACTTGTGTGTTTCTCCTGTCATACCTGTCAGTCTTATGTACAGTATCTCAGCCTGCTGCAGCAAGACTACCATGTGAGCCTGTGCTGGAAATGAGCACCTGGGTGAGTTCTGAATCAGCCATTACCTCTGTAGAATGGGATTCAGTTTAGAATCCTGGCGGTCGTAATCCCGGTGGTCAAAATCCCGACGCCGAAATCCCGACGCCGAAATCCCGACGCGGGGGGGGGGGGGGGGAGGCGTGGAACCCCCCCCTTGTGGGCTCGCTGCACTCGCCACGCAGCAGGCCCGGTGCCTCGCTACGCTCAACACCCCAATTTATTCTCCTTCTATGAGTGTCGTGGACACCCACGGAGGGGGAAAGTTTCAGGGTTTCGGCGGTCGGGATTTCGGAGGTCGGGATTTTGGCAGTCGGGAAATTGACCGCATCCTGTAGAATGGAATCGTGCAAGTTCCCTGTTGGCCTCATCCAGAGACTGTTCCAGGTGTTGCCATTCCTAATCACCCGGCTGCGCAATCAGTGCTGCTCTGAGGGGTTATCCTCTCTGCTCTGCATGGACACCTTGCTTGTGCATTGTCACTTCTAAGCTCCATGCTGAAGGAGCTCTCCCTGAACAGGCTCCCAAGTTCTGAACCACCCTGGCTGCAGCTCCTGTGATCTCAAGTACCTGCACCAGCGTTCACCTGCACCTGTGTGCTTCCAAGTACCTGCACCAGCATTCACCTGCACCTGTGTGCTTCCTAGTACCTGCACCTGCGTGCTTCCAAGTACCTGCACCAGCGTTCACCTGCACCTGCGTGCTTCCAAGTACCTGCACCAGCATTCACCTGCACCTGTGTGCTTCCAAGTACCTGCACCAGCATTCACCTGCACCTGTGTGCTTCCTAGTACCTGCACCTGCGTGCTTCCAAGTACCTGCACCAGCGTTCACCTGCACCTGCGTGCTTCCAAGTACCTGCACCAGCATTCACCTGCACATGTGTGCTTCCTAGTACCTGCACCAGCGTTCACCTGCACCTGTGTGCTTCCTAGTACCTGCACCTGTGTGCTTCCCAGTACCTGCACCAGCGTTCACCTGCACCTGTGTGCTTCCTACTACCTGCATCAGCGTTCACCTGCACCTGCGTGCTCCAGTTCCTGCACCTGTGACCACTTGCACCTGCGTGCTCCAGTTCCTGCACCTGTGACCACTTGCACCTGCATGCTCCTGTTCTTGCACCTGTGACCACTTGCACCTGTGTGCTCCAGTTCTGGCACCTGTGACCACTTGCATCTGCGTGCTCCAGTTACTGCACCTGTGACCACCTGCATTTGCATGCCTCTGTGTCTGCATGTGTTACTACCTGCACCCGTGCCCCGGTTGCATTCACTTTGTGCTTCCAGGCATCTGTGCACCAGATGCACTTACTCCGTGCTCTCAGGCACCTGTGCTCCAGTGGTCTCTACTCCGTGTTTCCAGACACCTGTGCTCCAGTGGTCTCTATTCCGTGTTTCCAGACACCTGTGCTCCAGTGGTCTCTACTCCGTGTTTCCAGACACCTGTGCTCCAGTGGCCTCTACCCGTGTTTTCAGACACCTGTGATCCAGTGGCCTTTACTCTGTGTTTCCAGACACCTGTGCTCCAGTGGCCTCTACTCGTGTTTCCAGACACCTGTGCTCCAGTGGCCTCTACCCGTGTTTTCAGACACCTGTGATCCAGTGGCCTTTACTCTGTGTTTCCAGACACCTGTGCTCCAGTGGCCTTTACTCCGTGTTTCCTGACACCTGTGCTCCAGAGGCCTTTACTCCGTGTTTCCAGACACCTGTGCTCCAGTGGCCTCTACCCGTGTTTCCAGACACCTGTGCTCCAGTGGCCTCTACTCCGTGTTTCCAGACACCTGTGCTCCAGTGGCCTCTACTCCGTGCTTCCAGACACCTGTGCTCCAGTGGCCTCTACTCCTTGCTTCCAAGCGTCTGTTACCTGTGTACAGCTTCTGTTACCTGCATCCCATTCTGTTACCTGCTTCCAGCACCTGTTATCTGTGCACAGCGCCTGCTACCTGCATCCTGTTCCGTTACCTGTCTCCAGCACCTGTTACCAGGATACAGCTTCCAACATTCTCTGAAGTTCCCCCAAAGACTATGACAGACTAAGTTATCTTCTGTACCAGTTTTCACATTGTGTAATAAACTTCATCCATCTTATCCACGTGCCTCCGCTCTCTTTCCATTGGTAGTCAGCTAGCCACGAGGTCAGTCTGGGGTCCCAATCCTCAGTCGTGACAGTTTCCAGGCGTGGGTAGACAGAAAGTGGCGGATGGCGCTGGGTTCAGTTTCTCAATTTTGCAATGTAGTTCTCACAAATGATTTCACTGTAAACGTACATAAAATGTAAAAATAAAAAGACAATTGTGAGACAAATGTACAATCGGCTATTAGGAATGTATAAAGTTCCAGAAAGGCGAGAAAGCGTACCAAACTAACACAAATGGGGGAAGAACAAGTGCATAAAAGGTATTTTTAATGGTCACCACGGTGGTATAGCAAATGGTAGATTACAGAATTCCACTATTATTTGATGGTGTGCATACCTTACTCACGCAGCAATCTGCGGTTGTCCTCTTATAAAGGTATCTTTATATGTCCTCCCTTAAACATGATCACCTCCAATGCCACCAATGTCGTTATCTACTCACAAATATGGGGATGGTGATGTACCTGTAAAGGTACAGTATCTTTCGGTGATTCTCAGGGTCACCTCGTGAGGAAGCCAAAAATGTAATATAAAATGTAATATGGCTGAGCAATATATTGCTCAGTGTCTCCTTTTCATCAGCGACCAGCGACCAGAGATGAAAAGGAACCTCTGCAGGGGAGCCGCAGAGGTAATTAGCTGGTCGCAGGAGCAAGCTCCTGCGACCAGCGATTACAATGGGGCAGAAAACGGGAGCGCGCACCCGGCAATTTATCGCTGGGGCACACTTCCATCACTGGCAATATGGTCGCCTGCGACCATATTCCCAGCGATTATAGCCCATATCGCCCCCGTGTGTACACAGCATTAGAACATGCCCTTAATACCCCACGAGAGAACCTACAGGGCATTACTTGTGTCAGAATTGTTAACTTTCGTAAGTGTTCCTATATACAGTATATACTGTAGCTGTAAAAAAAAACAGCAATTATCTCACTAATTACTATCAGATTTGCTAATTACAAACAGGCCATTTGCTTTAGGGTTACTGCTGTAATTAAAAATCATATACTAAATTTGTAACACGTCACTCTCGGCAACATTTGTGAACAATAGGGTTTGATCACACTGACATTTGGTTGTGACCTGCACAAGACATATATATATATATATATATTACAGGAATTTTATGTTATTAATATCTGCATGCATTGACTATTAATAATATTCTTACAATTACTATCGGCAGGATTGACCGTTTCCCTATGTCCCTAGTCCGGATTGACTAATTCACTGTAAATCACACTGCAAAAAACAAACAGATGTGAGTGCTCTAATCTCATGTGGTTATGTGAGGAATTCATTATGTAAGCATTTCATATACCTACTGGTGATATTTAAAAGAAATAACAAAAAGAAAAACAGGGAAAAAAACTGAGTTCATTCTAAAGAAAAGGTTCAGTGCCAGTAAAGTACACGCCTGAAAACTCATTCATATAAGAGATTATATCACAGATGAGTGCACTCTCAGCGAGCCACCTTATTTTACTACACTTATTTACTGTCTTTTTTTCCACTTTCCTTTAATGTTTTAATATTTCGCAAGTTCCTTATAGATCCAAAAGGTTACATTTTAATAAAAATAAAAAACAGGTGCACCACATAAATGAAAGCTTTCCATCCTTCTTGTGGCTAGTTTTGTATACCTTGTATTGTTCTAATGTGTGCTCTATGTACGGTGCTGCAAACTACTTGTGGTGCCATAGAAATAAAAAGCAGTAACAATAATAATAATAATAATAGAAGAGAGGGAGTTCCAAGGGTTGGTTGTGATGATGTGAATTTGCATCATCACAGCGCCCCACAGTTGCTAAATAATATAATTAATGTCATCATACAGTGAGGAGCATGATCATACCCAGATCCGGACATTGGGTCACAAGCACGTAGGTCGACAACCATTAGGTCAACATGCATTTAGGTGGACATGCATTAAGGTTGACAGGGTCATTAGGTCGACACAATCATTAGGTCGACATTGGGAAGGTCGACAGTCAAAATGTCTACATGGGTTTTTCCACTTTTTTTTAGAGCCAATATGAGCCGTCAGGCGGTATTTCATACCTTACCATCCATTAGGGCGTGGTGGGAGAATAAAATAGTGTGCCGAGCACAGCGCGGCACTGTGCCAGAAGCATGGCAAGGGGACACGGAGCTACGTTTTAGTGTCCATGTCAAAAGTGTTGACATTCAGGCCAAATTTTTTTTAAAACCCCATTTCAACCTTTTGACTGTCGACCTTCCCCATGTTGACCTAATGCTTGTGTTGACCTAATGACCCTGTCGACCTAACCCATGTCGACATACAGTCATGTGGACCTTCCTGCATGTTGACCTTAATGCATGTCAGTCTAAATGCATGTCGACCTAATGGTTGTCGACATACTTTCTGCCTACCAAATGACCCATACCAATCATACCCTGTCAGTTGAACAAGAAAGTGGGACTGGCGCTCTGATTTATGTGTACTAGTGCAGCTGCAGGTAACCCAAATGAAGGGAGGCCCCCTCCTAGTGTTATGCAAGGAAAAAAGGTAAGGAAACCTGCGCTAACATCAATGGATGGATACAATTGTGGGTATAACAAAGAAATTTATTGGTAAAATATACAATGAGTCTGGCAGGATGGGGGGTGATCGCAGTTAACGTCACTGTGATCAGGGTAATGTCCAGAGCTCAGGGTACTACCGCTTCACCCAGTGGTGTCTGCGGTCTATTCCCCAGATTGTAAGTGGATGCGGTCCCGCACAAATGTCCAAACATGCACTTCAGTTGTCCGTTGCACAGTGGAGGTGGCGTAAGGGGGGCGGAGATGGAATTCAGCACAAAAGTCTTATAGGTCTTGGCAAGTGCTGCCGTGGCACCAGGGGCTGGCGTCCCTAGCACCCCCGGTGGTGCACTGACACACTTACCTGATACCTTCCGGCTTTTAACCCTGTAGACGTCCCTCGGTGTAGTTCAAACGTACGTCCCGTGTGGATGTGTGCAACATGCGGCGTTGCTGGAAATAGTTGTAGTTCCTTCCGTGTCTCTGCAAACGCCGGTGGTACACACTCCCCGGGGCCGCTGGAAAACGGGCAGCGGGAGTGTTGTGTCGGCGGAAAGACACGCGCTCAAACTCTCAGAGGAGAGGAGACTTTTGTGAGATGTGCTGGTGCAGCTCCAACGCGTATCGACCCGCTGGGTCTTCTTCAGGAAGCAATGATGATTGTAGTTCATGGATTGGGGAGGGTATTTCACCTCTATTGGAAGTCAGGTGACGAGTGCTTGGCGGCCATGATGGTTGAGGGCAAAGTGCCCATACAGTATTTTGTGCGGTTGTTTTGGATAAAGGGGGGATATTGCGGGTGGGAGCATGTGTGGTGATGATTGTTTCACCTCATAAGGATAGCAGGTTGGTGTGGTTACTGGTTTATTAATAACGCTAGTAAATCTACTCACAGGAGCTGGTGAGTATGTGAATGGTAGCGGCCATCTTTGACTGGGGCTATTTGCCCTTACTATGGAGAAAAAGGGTGTGGGAAAAAAAAGGAGCTTACTAGAGTAAGCTAATGGATCTGACTTCGTTGTCGATGTTCAGTCCTCTGGGGGTCAGTGTTTTCAGTATATACATCCATTTTAATTCTTCTTTATTGATTGTCTTAATATAGTCCCCACCCCTCCAGTTTTTTTTGACTAATTTGATCCCTATCACGTCTAGACCGTCAGGGTTGCTGTCATGTTTTTCTTTGAAATGTTGGGATAAACTATGTGTCTCTTTACCTTTAATGATGTTACGTATGTGCTCTGCTGTTCTGGTTTTAAGTTTTCTGATCGTTCTGCCTACATATTGGAGACCACACGGGCAGCTGGCCAAATATATCACTCCCGTGTGGTTGCAGGATATGTGGTCTGTGATCTTGTGGAATTCTCCTGTTGTGTTGGATTTGAATTCTTCACGTCTTTTGGTTGATCTGTGGCCTTTAATGCAGTATTTACATGTCCCGCAATAATAGAACCCTTTCTGTTCTGTATTTGTCTGTGTATTTTTGATATGGTTATGTGTGAGTTGTTGTTTGAGGTCTGTCCCTTTTCTGTATGTGATTCTGGGTCTTTGTGTTAGTATGTCGTTTAATGTTTCGTCTTGGAGAAGGATATGCCAATGTTTGTTTAAGATTTTTTGTATTTGCCTATTGTCCTTGTTGTATTGTGTAATGAATGAAAGCTTGTATTTGTTGTCTGTCTCTATTGTTTTGTTTTTATATTCAAGTAAGAGGTCCCTATTCATCAGTTCTACTTTATTGTAGGCCTCTTTGATGTTTTCTTGTTTGTACCCTTTTTCCAGGAATTGTTTGCTCATGTGTTCTGCTTGTGTGTGGTAATCTTCAATATCGGTGCAGTTACGTCTCACTCTCTGGAACTGGCTGAGGGGTATGCTCATCAGCCAGTTTGGATGGTGGCTACTGGTGGAAAGTATGTAGCTGTTTACGTCTACCGGTTTCTGATAAATTTTGGTGTTCAGCTGTTGATTTTTAATGAAAATGGTTAAGTCCAAGAAATTTACCTCCGTTTTACTGTACTGTGTGGTGAAGAATAGGTTATTGTCATTTGTGTTAAGTTTGTCTGTGAAGGTTCTGAGGCTATCTTCGTTGCCTCGCCAGATGAAAATGATGTCGTCTATGTAGCGACGCCAGAGTACTAGATTCTCCCCGAGCTCCCCTTTGGACCAGATGTTAGTGTCCTCCCATGTGCTCATAAAGAGATTGGCGAAGCTCGGGGCGAATCTAGTACCCATGGCGGTACCTGTCGTCTGTATGTAGTATTTGTCGTCATACCAGAAGTAGTTGTGTTCTAAGATGTGTTTTATACAGTCACGGATGAATTGTATCTGTTCTGGTGGTATTGTATTGTCTTGTTGTAACTGGTATTGTATGGCATCTAGACCTTGGTTGTGCCCTATGACGGAGTAAAGTGATGTAATATCACTTGTGCATAACCAGAATTGTTCTTCCCATGTTATTTCTTTCAGTGTTCTGAGGATGTCTGTGGTGTCCTTGATGTATGATTGCTGTTGTTGTACGTATGGTTGGAGAAATCTGTCGATGTATTGTGAAAGATTTGATGTAAGTGAATTGATCCCTGATATTATCGGTCGGCCCGGTGGTTTGTGTGTGTCTTTGTGTATTTTTGGAAGATAGTAAAAAACTGGAATGGTAGGATTATTGTTGTCAATGAATTGGTGTTCTTTATCTGTTAGGATGCCTAAATCGTATCCTCTGCTGAGGAGGGTTTTGAGTTCTTGTTGGTACATCTGTGTTGGGTTTGTATGTAGTATCTCGTATGTGTTTTTGTCTGACAAAATCCGGTTGCATTCTAGGTTGTAGTCTGATGTGTCCAGAAGTACTATACCCCCCCCCTTATCTGCTGGTTTGATTGTAATCTGGCTGTTCTCTTTTAGTTCTTTGAGTGTTTCGCGTTCTGTTTTAGTTAGGTTCAGTGGTGTTTTGTGTTCTAATTTGAGGTTTTCTATGTCATTGGTGACTAATGTTTCGAAAGTGTCCACTAAGTGGCCTTGCATGTGTTGTGGGTAAAATTTTGACTTGGGTTTAAGTTCTGAGTGTTTGTATGGGTCTGGAGTTGTGTCTTTTTTTTGGTGGTGTGGAAGTGGTTTATTGTAGTATTTGGCTAGTGACAATTTCCTGGTGAATTTATGTAGGTCTATGTATGTCTGGAATTTATTAAGTCTGGCTGTGGGAGCGAATTTAAGTCCTTTTTCTAGGAGGGTAGTGTGTCTTGTTTCAAGCTGCATGGAGCTGAGGTTGAAAATTCCAGTTTTGTCTGTTTTGTCTGTCTTTTTGTCTTGTCTGCTTTGTGAGTCTTGTTTCTTTTTGTTAGATCTCCCTCCCCTACAACCTCGTCTAGTGTGGCTAGCTTGCGTTTGTTTGCCCGTACCTTTGTGTCTTCTGGTGTTGGCGATGGTGTTTTCTGGTTGGGTGTTGATGGGGTTTGTTTGTTGCAGGACAATGGCCCTGCAGCTAGGTCTAAAAAAGGTTCTGCACATGTTGTGTCTTTCTCTAGTGAGATCTGTGAACTGTGTGGTCTAGTGGTAACAAAAGAGGATGAAGTACCCGCTTCTAATGAATATCTTGCTAGTTGTTCGTATGTCTGGGGTGTGTTTTCAAGGCTATAGGTAGAAAATGATGTGTTGCCAGTCTCGTTGAGACTAATGTTTTCAATGTCAATATCAGCGGGGTGAATGGTAGTTTCTTCTATTAGTGTTTTGTGTTGCTGGTCTTTGTCCGTGTGCAGTTGTGTCATGTATTGTTGATATGTCAATTTAAGTCTTTTATACACTGGGGTGTTGGTTTTAGTTGGGGTTTTGTGTCCTGTCCCACTGGTTTTGGTTTTACGTCTTTTTATGTGGGTCTTGTCTTTCTTCTTTCCTACTTTGTCTCTCAGTATTTTACTTTTTTTAATATTAATAATGTTGGTCTCGTCCCTCAGGAGTCTCTGTTTGGAAAGGTTTTCTAATTGTACAAAATCCGGGTTGTCCCTGAAAATGTCCAAGCCCTCATTTAGTCTCTGTATCTCGTCATTGATGGTTTGTATCTCTGAGGTATGTGTGTCAATTATCAGTTGGGTTAGTCTAGTGGAACATTCATGTATGATGCACTCCCACTGTTTCATAAATCCTAAGTCATCTAGATGATGCGTCGGTAATTTTTTGATTCTGAGTCCCTTCGGTATAAGGTTGTTTGTCATGTACCATTGTAAAGTCTTACTGTCCCACCACAATTTGGATTCTTTCCCAACTAATTTCTCAAGTTGTAAAAATGTGTCACAGAATTTGGACCCATTGAGATGTGCGGTAGTGGTGGTGTCTATGTCTTGGAAGACTTGAGTGGCTCGTATGTCCCTATGTGTTCTGATGTCTAGTATCCCCACGGCAGCACTTGCCAAGACCTATAAGACTTTTGTGCTGAATTCCATCTCCGCCCCCCTTACGCCACCTCCACTGTGCAACGGACAACTGAAGTGCATGTTTGGACATTTGTGCGGGACCGCATCCACTTACAATCTGGGGAATAGACCGCAGACACCACTGGGTGAAGCGGTAGTACCCTGAGCTCTGGACATTACCCTGATCACAGTGACGTTAACTGCGATCACCCCCCATCCTGCCAGACTCATTGTATATTTTACCAATAAATTTCTTTGTTATACCCACAATTGTATCCATCCATTGATGTTAGCGCAGGTTTCCTTACCTTTTTTCCTTGCATAACACTAGGAGGGGGCCTCCCTTCATTTGGGTTACCTGCAGCTGCACTAGTACACATAAATCAGAGCGCCAGTCCCACTTTCTTGTTCTGCTACAATACCTCGAGGCCTTGGTCTGCAGCGCACTATTTATGGGGATACTAGACATCAGAACACATAGGGACATACGAGCCACTCAAGTCTTCCAAGACATAGACACCACCACTACCGCACATCTCAATGGGTCCAAATTCTGTGACACATTTTTACAACTTGAGAAATTAGTTGGGAAAGAATCCAAATTGTGGTGGGACAGTAAGACTTTACAATGGTACATGACAAACAACCTTATACCGAAGGGACTCAGAATCAAAAAATTACCGACGCATCATCTAGATGACTTAGGATTTATGAAACAGTGGGAGTGCATCATACATGAATGTTCCACTAGACTAACCCAACTGATAATTGACACACATACCTCAGAGATACAAACCATCAATGACGAGATACAGAGACTAAATGAGGGCTTGGACATTTTCAGGGACAACCCGGATTTTGTACAATTAGAAAACCTTTCCAAACAGAGACTCCTGAGGGACGAGACCAACATTATTAATATTAAAAAAAGTAAAATACTGAGAGACAAAGTAGGAAAGAAGAAAGACAAGACCCACATAAAAAGACATAAAACCAAAACCAGTGGGACAGGACACAAAACCCCAACTAAAACCAACACCCCAGTGTATAAAAGACTTAAATTGACATATCAACAATACATGACACAACTGCACACGGACAAAGACCAGCAACACAAAACACTAATAGAAGAAACTACCATTCACCCCGCTGATATTGACATTGAAAACATTAGTCTCAACGAGACTGGCAACACATCATTTTCTACCTATAGCCTTGAAAACACACCCCAGACATACGAACAACTAGCAAGATATTCATTAGAAGCGGGTACTTCATCCTCTTTTGTTACCACTAGACCACACAGTTCACAGATCTCACTAGAGAAAGACACAACATGTGCAGAACCTTTTTTAGACCTAGCTGCAGGGCCATTGTCCTGCAACAAACAAACCCCATCAACACCCAACCAGAAAACACCATCGCCAACACCAGAAGACACAAAGGTACGGGCAAACAAACGCAAGCTAGCCACACTAGACGAGGTTGTAGGGGAGGGAGATCTAACAAAAAGAAACAAGACTCACAAAGCAGACAAGACAAAAAGACAGACAAAACAGACAAAACTGGAATTTTCAACCTCAGCTCCATGCAGCTTGAAACAAGACACACTACCCTCCTAGAAAAAGGACTTAAATTCGCTCCCACAGCCAGACTTAATAAATTCCAGACATACATAGACCTACATAAATTCACCAGGAAATTGTCACTAGCCAAATACTACAATAAACCACTTCCACACCACCAAAAAAAAGACACAACTCCAGACCCATACAAACACTCAGAACTTAAACCCAAGTCAAAATTTTACCCACAACACATGCGAGGCCACTTAGTGGACACTTTCGAAACATTAGTCACCAATGACATAGAAAACCTCAAATTAGAACACAAAACACCACTGAACCTAACTAAAACAGAACGCGAAACACTCAAAGAACTAAAAGAGAACAGCCAGATTACAATCAAACCAGCAGATAAGGGGGGGGGGGTATAGTACTTCTGGACACATCAGACTACAACCTAGAATGCAACCGGATTTTGTCAGACAAAAACACATACGAGATACTACATACAAACCCAACACAGATGTACCAACAAGAACTCAAAACCCTCCTCAGCAGAGGATACGATTTAGGCATCCTAACAGATAAAGAACACCAATTCATTGACAACAATAATCCTACCATTCCAGTTTTTTACTATCTTCCAAAAATACACAAAGACACACACAAACCACCGGGCCGACCGATAATATCAGGGATCAATTCACTTACATCAAATCTTTCACAATACATCGACAGATTTCTCCAACCATACGTACAACAACAGCAATCATACATCAAGGACACCACAGACATCCTCAGAACACTGAAAGAAATAACATGGGAAGAACAATTCTGGTTATGCACAAGTGATATTACATCACTTTACTCCGTCATAGGGCACAACCAAGGTCTAGATGCCATACAATACCAGTTACAACAAGACAATACAATACCACCAGAACAGATACAATTCATCCGTGACTGTATAAAACACATCTTAGAACACAACTACTTCTGGTATGACGACAAATACTACAGACAGACGACAGGTACCGCCATGGGTACTAGATTCGCCCCGAGCTTCGCCAATCTCTTTATGAGCACATGGGAGGACACTAACATCTGGTCCAAAGGGGAGCTCGGGGAGAATCTAGTACTCTGGCGTCGCTACATAGACGACATCATTTTCATCTGGCGAGGCAACGAAGATAGCCTCAGAACCTTCACAGACAAACTTAACACAAATGACAATAACCTATTCTTCACCACACAGTACAGTAAAACGGAGGTAAATTTCTTGGACTTAACCATTTTCATTAAAAATCAACAGCTGAACACCAAAATTTATCAGAAACCGGTAGACGTAAACAGCTACATACTTTCCACCAGTAGCCACCATCCAAACTGGCTGATGAGCATACCCCTCAGCCAGTTCCAGAGAGTGAGACGTAACTGCACCGATATTGAAGATTACCACACACAAGCAGAACACATGAGCAAACAATTCCTGGAAAAAGGGTACAAACAAGAAAACATCAAAGAGGCCTACAATAAAGTAGAACTGATGAATAGGGACCTCTTACTTGAATATAAAAACAAAACAATAGAGACAGACAACAAATACAAGCTTTCATTCATTACACAATACAACAAGGACAATAGGCAAATACAAAAAATCTTAAACAAACATTGGCATATCCTTCTCCAAGACGAAACATTAAACGACATACTAACACAAAGACCCAGAATCACATACAGAAAAGGGACAGACCTCAAACAACAACTCACACATAACCATATCAAAAATACACAGACAAATACAGAACAGAAAGGGTTCTATTATTGCGGGACATGTAAATACTGCATTAAAGGCCACAGATCAACCAAAAGACGTGAAGAATTCAAATCCAACACAACAGGAGAATTCCACAAGATCACAGACCACATATCCTGCAACCACACGGGAGTGATATATTTGGCCAGCTGCCCGTGTGGTCTCCAATATGTAGGCAGAACGATCAGAAAACTTAAAACCAGAACAGCAGAGCACATACGTAACATCATTAAAGGTAAAGAGACACATAGTTTATCCCAACATTTCAAAGAAAAACATGACAGCAACCCTGACGGTCTAGACGTGATAGGGATCAAATTAGTCAAAAAAAACTGGAGGGGTGGGGACTATATTAAGACAATCAATAAAGAAGAATTAAAATGGATGTATATACTGAAAACACTGACCCCCAGAGGACTGAACATCGACAACGAAGTCAGATCCATTAGCTTACTCTAGTAAGCTCCTTTTTTTTCCCACACCCTTTTTCTCCATAGTAAGGGCAAATAGCCCCAGTCAAAGATGGCCGCTACCATTCACATACTCACCAGCTCCTGTGAGTAGAATCACTAGCGTTATTAATAAACCAGTAACCACACCAACCTGCTATCCTTATGAGGTGAAACAATCATCACCACACATGCTCCCACCCGCAATATCCCCCCTTCATCCAAAACAACCGCACAAAATACTGTATGGGCACTTTGCCCTCAACCATCATGGCCGCCAAGCACTCGTCACCTGACTTCCAATAGAGGTGAAATACCCTCCCCAATCCATGAACTACAATCATCATTGCTTCCTGAAGAAGACCCAGCGGGTCGATACGCGTTGGAGCTGCACCAGCACATCTCACAAAAGTCTCCTCTCCTCTGAGAGTTTGAGCGCGTGTCTTTCCGCCGACACAACACTCCCGCTGCCCGTTTTCCAGCGGCCCCGGGGAGTGTGTACCACCGGCGTTTGCAGAGACACGGAAGGAACTACAACTATTTCCAGCAACGCCGCATGTTGCACACATCCACACGGGACGTACGTTTGAACTACACCGAGGGACGTCTACAGGGTTAAAAGCCGGAAGGTATCAGGTAAGTGTGTCAGTGCACCACCGGGGGTGCTAGGGACGCCAGCCCCTGGTGCCACGGCAGCACTTGCCAAGACCTATAAGACTTTTGTGCTGAATTCCATCTCCGCCCCCCTTACGCCACCTCCACTGTGCAACGGACAACTGAAGTGCATGTTTGGACATTTGTGCGGGACCGCATCCACTTACAATCTGGGGAATAGACCGCAGACACCACTGGGTGAAGCGGTAGTACCCTGAGCTCTGGACATTACCCTGATCACAGTGACGTTAACTGCGATCACCCCCCATCCTGCCAGACTCATTGTATATTTTACCAATAAATTTCTTTGTTATACCCACAATTGTATCCATCCATTGATGTTAGCGCAGGTTTCCTTACCTTTTTTCCTTGCATACCCTGTCAGTTGCTGCTTTATGCTATGAATAGACAAATAATGACAATGCAAAACACATTCCCAACATCCTGCCCATATTGCAAGAAACAGAAGTGGCAGGATTAGTTGACCCAGGTCGCGGCTCAGTGTGAGAAATAATTTGGGGTGTGCTACCTGACATTTCAACCTGGGTAGGTTTAAGGGTTGAGCCCGGGAAGACCTAGGTTATAGGGTGGTGTAAATGGGTAACCAGGATGGTCGACTCAGGTCCCATTAACAGCATATGGGGAGCTTGATCTGCAAGTGCTGACAGAAGGGTTCCACCGGACATGTGTAGGGAAACTATGCTGGCCCAGAATTGAAAGGGGTCCAAACTGGGTTAGACCTGGGATTTTGGTGTGAAAGGGTTATAACAATGCAATACTCATTTATACCCCTTTCAGACCACATATGTCGGGTCTCACCAGGGATTAGGACACAGGTCCGTCCCAGGAGCGACCCGGAATTTGCGGTTTGAAAACTCCAAGTCTGACCAGGCTTATTGCCGGATCGGCGATGTCACACCAGGTGGGGTTGAGCGGCGGCGCATCATCGTGCGGCAGGGGAGGAGGCAGCGTTTGGAGCTGACAGTGCTGCCTCCTCCATACTGTGTTCAACCCACCACAAATATGGCAGGTGTCCACCTTCAAACGCCAGATTCCTGCCAGTAAAATTGATAATCATCAATTTGCAGTCAAGTCCGAATCATGCCCAAAGTCATAAACTCTGCCATAGAGAAGCACCTGCCTATTATAGAAACATATAATACAACTGTAGATAAGAGCTACTAGGCTCATCTAGATGGTCGCATTTTTATCTTTGGTAACCTCAACTCTATTTCATCCTTAATTCTTTGTAGTGATCCATGCAAAACAAACCCATTTACAAAATAACTCACACAAATCTAACTCTCTCTATACGTGTTACATTTGCCCCACCTGCAGTGCACATGGTTTTGCCCATTTTCCAAACACATTTGTACTGAGCTCAGATCTGAATAAGGCCCATAGGGAGGTTGAGACACACGAACAAGTTGATCAAGATAGCACGTGTCATCGTGAACTCTGGTCTGGTACAGTTAAGAAGAAGAAAACTGACAAGAAAAAGTCTGAGTGGAGTCGGGGACGGCAGCTAGTTGAGATATAAGTATTACAAGCCACACATGACTACATGCACTTCATTGCTTGATAATAAAATTAGATGTTTAACTGTATTTCCATTGGCACTTGGAACACATTCCCTTATGCTAGCCAGATGTTCCTAACACAAAGATTATCTGCTTTATATCAGTGACATGAAAGCAAATAATAAACATGCCTTGTTTTCAACATACAGCTTGCTGCTCTTTTATATAAGATAACAGAGCTCTCAGGAAACTAGGAGTGATATCATCATGGGAAAAACTAGAAGTTCACTGTTTAGCTCACACATAAACGTGGGATGAAAATAAAAGTGGTTCCCTGTGATTTATTATATGCTTGAGTATTTAAGTGAGATTGTAGAGAAGATCTTTTTATTATGTGATTTCAACTTTTTGGTGCAAAGACAGGGCAAAGGTTTCAGAATGATTCATATGAATATAATAAACATTTTATTTTTATGTCATTACTGTAATTAACCAGGCTAATTAGGCTGCAGCCTAGGCACCAGGATAAATGCAGACATAGGCAGTGTTGAGAGGAAATACCTGCAGTCCTGCCAGATGGCCATGGCCTTGTAACTCAGGGGCAGATTTATTAAGCTTGGAGAAGAGATAAACTGGAGATAAAGCGGAGAAAAGGTAAAAGGAGATAAAGCACCAGCCAATCAGCTGTGTTTTAAAAAAGACAGTTGGGAGTTGATTGGCTGGTGCTTTATCTCCTTTTACCTTTTCTCCGCTTTATCTCCAGTTTATCTCTTCTCCAAGCTTAATAAATCTGCCCCTCACTGCTAAAAGCTTTACTTTGTGCATATTGTGCTACAGCACCACCTGTGTCAGCTAGAGGGCTGCACTTAGAGTCATCTTTACATTCCCAAGAAGCCAAAGTCTTCTTTACATTCCACAGATATCATACGATGCTGTAATGTAACAGACTAGTCTCCCTTACCTGTACATGCTGAGTGTGAAAAGCAATTTCATGAGCTATAGTATACTGCATTTTACAGCCTTGTAGACATTAAGGGCGAGATTCTCTATTACAGAAATGCAGTAAAAACCCCGTTATCTGGTTTTTACCGCATTTCTGTATTATCTAACCCCCCTCCGCAGTGTCACCGCTGCGGAGGGAATCGCCAGAAAAAGCTGGCGGTTCCCTTCAGAAGCCTATGGGCTTCTTACCGCAGCGGTGTGTGAGGGATCCGTCACGGATCCCTCCCAGAATGCCCTGCGGCCGGCGCATCAGTCTGCGCATGCGCAGACGGACTCCCGGGTCATAGACCCGGAAGTCCAGCAACGGCGCCGCATCGCAAGGGACAGCTCTTACCGCAAGAGCTGTCCCTTGCGTTAATGACCGCATATTTTAGAGAATATGCGGTCATTAGAAATGCGGTGGCCGGCGAAGAGGGCTGCGGATTTTAGAGAATCCCGCCCTAGGTCTGGTGGGTGGGAACTAATTACCTGGTCCCAGACTTATTGGAAGGGTCCAGGTATTGCCCCTTCCCACTATACTTACTTTGCTCCAGGAAGCAGGTCCTTCTTGATTGGCTGATGCCATCTTCCCAGTGACATCATTGGGAAGATGGAACTCACTGAAAGCAGACAATGTTCAGAATCTTTGTTCTCTAGTACATATGCACCATCTTCTCAAAAATCAGTGCAAAGATGACACCAGCTGAGGAAGAGGGACTTGCTTCCTAAAGCAAGTAAGGTAAGATGATTATATACAGCCATAATTAGGCTGGTGTGGCTGATGCAACCGCACACAGGGCAGATGCACTGTGGCACCAGCCCGCTGCCTCTGCCTCTGCCTAAACTCTGCTGCAATTTATAATAGTAACCAGGCACACTGCTACTAATATACATTACAGCAGTGATTGTGACAGTATCAATGAACAGACAAGTACTGTTTGGAATAATGTGTAAGGGGGTGGTTTCTACTGTGTGGTATAATGTGTAAGTAAGGGTTTTTTTACTGTCTGACATAATGTATTAGGGGCATTACTACTGTTCAGCATAATATGTAAGGGGCAGAGCTGGCCCTAGCCTAAATGATGCCCTAGGCAAGATTTTGGCTGGTGCCCCCTAGCACCGCCACTAGTTCCGCCTCTGACCCTGCTACCCTTTCCCAGCACCATCAACCCTCATCATAGCAGTCATCATTTTGGTGCTCCTACCCGCAATATTTTAAATAGAAACAGTGCACACATTTGGTGCGCAGCCCAAACAGGGGTGTGTTCTTGCTGAGAAGGGGCATGACCACCCAATAGTACCCCCAATTCAAATTATGCCACACAGTAGTGCAACTTTATTCACATTATATCATGCGATGGTGTCCCTTATTCACGTTACATCACACAGTAGTACCACTTTACCTTATGTACATTACTCCTCACATTATTCACATTATACCCTTAGAAAAAAATCCTGAGAAAATATTGTATTTTAAGCACCTCCATGGCCACACTGCAACCCAGCACAAAGCAGTGTGTGCTGGGCAGAGGAGAAGAGCTGCTGCTGTCACTTAAGGGGAGGGGGCTCGGGGCCCCCACTGGGCCCTTCCATCAGACTTTGGCCTGGGTACTTTGTACCCCCTACCCCTTTCTCTCGGCACACCCTGATAATACCACACAGTAATGCCCCTTACACATAACACACATTATTAATGTCCTTATAACCATAATGCCCCTTACACATTATGCCAACCTTTAGTAATGCCCTTCATACACATAATGACACACATAATGCCCCTAGGCATTCCAAATGCCCTAGGCAATTGCCTAGTTTGCCTATGCCTAAGGCCGGCTCTGGTAAGGGGCACTACTTTTGTGTGGCATAATATGTATGTAGCCCTACTTCTGTGTGGTATAATGTGTAAGGGGCACTACTACTGTGTAGTGTAACAAGTATAAGGTACATTTCTATGTAATGTAGTGTAATCTGAATAAGAACTACTGTATGGCATAAATTAGGGTTACTATGGTGTGGCCATGCCTTTTCACCACTAGACCACACTCCTTTGGTGCACACTGTCCCTTTTTACAACATCAGGGAGCACCAAAGCTCTTTCTAGCACAAGGCACCAAAATGTCAAGTTACAGCTCTGGTGGCCTGCAGAAATGTTAAAGTGATATTACATGGTTATATTGTCATTGTAATATTATTCCCGACTTTGACGTTTACCTCATGTTAGGGGGAATTTAATTGCTTTTAGGGTGTGTAACATGTAACATGTGCAGAGAGAGTTAGATTTGGGTGAGTTCTTTTGTGCAGAGTAAATAATGGCTGCTTTATTCTAATACACCTCACACAAATCTAACTCTCTCTGCATGTTTCATTTGCCCCACCTGGTTTACATTTGGCCCTAATGTTCGAGACAAGTAAATTGCTCCTTAGGGTGCCAATAATGATTAAATTCTTACGTAAATAGTTCCGTTACATGTATGCTTACCCAATGTGTTTTGATAATCTCATTGCAGCCTAATAAAGGCCCTTATTCTGATCTGGGCGGTACGGCCCGCGTGCGGCCGTACCGCCGATGTTTTCGCTCTGCACATGCGCAGAGGTCACTCTGCGCATGTGCAGGGGAAATCGCCGCACAAAAATTTAATACGCCGCAAAGGGGGCGTATAGGGGCGTGAGGGGCTTAATAGCCTCATTTACCTATGAATACGCCCAGCGTTTCATGGGCATTCCCATGCAAACGCGGGGCGTATGCATGGTAATGAGGCTATGACGCCAGTGATGGGGGCGGAAAGCTGACATCGCCGGATGTCAGCTCTCCGCCCCCATACAAGCTTTCACACGGACGATTGTCCGTGTGGTCTAAGCTTGCGGGAGCTGCTGGAGCGTGCGGCCCTGCCTTCGATGGTCGCCGACCATCGAATGCAGGGGGCAGCTCCCACCATGGTGGAGGCGTACGCCCCACCATTTTCATGCGGATCGCCAGCCGTCCGCGTACGGACGGCCGTGGCGATCCGTATTGTAGGCGGGGATTGGTTTGTGCGGCCGGAGCAACGTATGCGGCTCCGGCCGCACAGACCAGAATAAGGGCCAAAGTGCTCACTCCTGTGTGAGCTGTTTGCTTGTCCTTGGATGCTGAAGCAATTGTGCTTGTTTTCACATCATGCATGTTACATTCTCCGCCAAGCACTTTTCTACAAGACATTTGCTGCTTATGCGACGCGATGGCATAAACAATAGCCTTTATTTTATGTTCTGTTATTTGTCCAGAGATAGAGTGGAAATCACTATATTGGTTATAAGCTTGTTTTCCAGAAATCTCAGGTAAATATATTCTGCCTTTAAGTCAGAACGCAAACTATTAGGCTGATGGGCATTTAAAGTGGCGATAATTAATTCATGGGCTACACCGATTTGTAATTTGTCACTGTTCCCCAGGGTGGGACAATAAACAAAAAAATTGCTGTCAAAAAGGACTGGTGAATAAGGTGAATAAAGAGAAAACACCCCCTTAGGAATGGTGCCTGGATAAGCTCATTCTATTTTTAATTTTTAGTTGTGTTTTACTAATTCCAGATGTTTTTGCCATTGCAACTGTGTGGGAAACATTAGCGTATCTTCTCGCCCCTATCTCACTCCGGATTTGCAAATTCTTGTACACAGCAAACAGAAATCAGTGAGTGTGGGGCTACCGCATGTTTGTGGAGTCACCGGAGAAAGGGACTGGGGGACAGTCCCCAGCATGTGGGGAAGTGGCCAAGCACTTTTCTACAAGACATTTGCTGCTTATGCGACGCGATGGCATAAACAATAGCCTTTATTTTATGTTCTGTTATTTGTCCAGAGATAGAGTGGAAATCACTATATTGGTTATAAGCTTGTTTTCCAGAAATCTCAGGTAAATATATTCTGCCTTTAAGTCAGAACGCAAACTATTAGGCTGATGGGCATTTAAAGTGGCGATAATTAATTCATGGGCTACACCGATTTGTAATTTGTCACTGTTCCCCAGGGTGGGACAATAAACAAAAAAATTGCTGTCAAAAAGGACTGGTGAATAAGGTGAATAAAGAGAAAACACCCCCTTAGGAATGGTGCCTGGATAAGCTCATTCTATTTTTAATTTTTAGTTGTGTTTTACTAATTCCAGATGTTTTTGCCATTGCAACTGTGTGGGAAACATTAGCGTATCTTCTCGCCCCTATCTCACTCCGGATTTGCAAATTCTTGTACACAGCAAACAGAAATCAGTGAGTGTGGGGCTACCGCATGTTTGTGGAGTCACCGGAGAAAGGGACTGGGGGACAGTCCCCAGCATGTGGGGAAGTGGCAAGAGCATTTCACACACGGCCATATCTCTTTATCTGGGCAAGTGTCTTTGGCACATGCAAAAGTCCCAGGGGTTTATTTCCTAAGATGGGATGTTTCACATTGCAACCAATCAGAATCTACTAGCACCTTTTAGAAGAGAATAGATAGGATCTACTGCCTATAGCCTTGATGGCTAACCTTGGCTACACTCCAGCTGTTGTTGAACTACACATCCCAGCATGCCCTGCATCAGATTTAGCATGGCCAAATAGCAAAACTGAAGCAGAGCATGCTGGGATGTGTAGATCAACAACAGCTGGAGTGTCAAGGTTAGCCATCAAGGGCCTACAGCAACATCTTATCTTCAATAGAACTCCCATCTTAGTAAACAACCTCCCCAAATGTCTATTTGTAAAAAGTCTGGTTGCATTATGATGGCATTCACTGAGACTCTGGGGCGATTCAAACCTGTTCGTTTGGGTCCAAATCTGTCCCAGATGTTTCGAGGTTTGCCCGTATGCTATTATGTGCATGTGCACACCCTGAGATGGAACGGCTTCACAATCGCCAAGCTGTTCGCTCCAGGAAGGGAAGGCCGGGGGCACTTTATCGCTACGTGTGTAGGCCCCATAAGTTTCATTGATGTAGAGACTGGTATATGTGAAAAATGACCTCTGTATACTGTAACTCGTTGGAGTATGTTGGTGCTATATAACTGCAAGATAATTATACCTCAGTCATAGCACTCCGTAAATTCATAGTAACTGTCTGGTCTTAGGTTGCTAATGATCCTAACACATTGGGGACTAGAGATACTCAACACCACCATTTTAGATTTTTAGAAGTTGTTAGTAAATTTGCCAGGTTCTGTTATCTATTTTATTTAGTCTTAAATTGGTCAGCGTTGAAAAATTCAGCTCACCAACACACAGCCTAGTTTAGGGCAAACATTCCAGCTTATATTGCTAAACAAAATTCATCCAGAAAAATAATAATAATGCTCACATCTTACTATGAGCTAAGGCATAGTAATAAAACCTAAGTGCTTGCGATGTGGCCAAGCTCCGGAAAGCCAACAGAACCCACAAGAGCATATGGGGGCTTCTGCTGCAAAAGACAATAGAGGGACTGCATCCAATCATGATGATGCTGGAGGCCTCCTAATTTAAAATGATCAGGTATCCCCAAAATGTCTGTTTTCAAGGCATTTTCCACAATATCTCATAAACACAAACAGCATACTACAATTTAAAACTAGTTTCGGGGAGATTATAGCTGGTAGGAGAATTTTGCACAGCTCCCCATTGAGGGGCGTATCATGCTCCATCCAAAGGGCATGTCTGGTTCCATATATGGAGAGGTTGTGAAAAGTGATTGTGAACGTGGCACCTAGAAGCGTGGGTGTGTACTGCTACATCTGAGAGGAATCTTTTACAATTACTTATATACAAATGTAGACGAGCCCCAAAGCAGTTAGTAAGAGATACTATACTTGGTAACGTGCTGGGAAATGGCGCTGATGATTCAATGTAAATGTATCTATATCCCATTCCTTTTTTCCCCAAAAATGTAACAGTGTAATGTGGACTATATGAAATGAGGGAGATTGTTAGACTAATGAGGCAGAGAGGGAGATTGTGGTTATTCCAGGAAGTCTCCTGCAGAATACAGGAGGGTAGGCAGCTATGACAAACAGCAGTCTGTTGAGGATACATAGAAATGTTGTGTGAGCAGTTCAGTCACATTACACTTCAATGAGATACCAATTCATTCACGTATTATGGAGCAGGTGTGGATTACACATGAGCTAATCACAGTAAATGTTAGCGATAGACAGAATTAAGCTACAGAAACTGAACTTTCTTTGATGTTCATATTGTTACCTATTCCCCCACCCTCCCCACTTCCATGCCCTTTTTTACATTATTGATTCACTGTTTGCTTTGCCATTGTAAGTTATACCACACACCAAGGACTGCCATGGCTGGTACACTCCCTGCTCTGCTTTACTATTGAGCCAACAATCCTTTAAAACACTTTATAGACCATAAGAAATAGTGCAGTTTTGTGGAACAATTATATACAGTATGTCGAGGACTCAGAAATAATAATAAGCCTAGGGATAAATGAAGCTCTTGATCTGACTGGTGGAGAGGAACGTAATGTAGTGCAATGCAGTTACTATTAAAAAACATAACTGTGTTACCATTGGTTAGTAATATTATTCTGTTCCTATTAGTTTTATTATACTAGCAATAGTGTATTCATGTGGTACTTATACTAGGGTTGAAGCAACTTTCATATGGGAAATATCCCACAAATATGTCCCCTTTAGCATTTGGAAAGCCACTTGTTTCCTAGCTAAATGTATTACATACTATGATAGAACAATAATGTTAGCACGCCATAGCCACTCACTGACAGCGTAACGCTGCGATATGACTGTCAACTTGGGACAAGTTTAATAAGATGGTAGTTCTATTGAAGATGCGATGTTGCCCAATGAAACCAATCAGATTCTACTTAATTATTTAGCGCCTTCTAGAACATAATAGATAGAATGGAATGTGTTGCTATGGGCAACATCCCATCTTCAATAGAACTCCAATCTTATTAAATTTACCAGAGGGAGAGAGAGTCACTCCATCCTCACATGTTACACTCTGACCCTTATTCAGGTTAATTTGCTCGGACGTGTGCAAGCACTCTTGCGAATGAACCAAACCCCGCCATGCGAATGGTTAGCCCGCACCACCCATTTGCACGATGAATTCGGTTGCAAGGCTTGTGAACTGATGTTTACCATGAACATCCAGTGGGAACCTCTCCCATCATTCGATGGTTGCCGACCATCAAATGATGACGAAGGCACCCGCATATGTAAGGGTGGCCCAGACCACTCGTACATATGAGCAAAGAAATGCAGCTGACCGCCCCCTGCACGTGCGTCACAACCACATTAGCATATGTACGCTCAGCATTTTAATGGGAACGCCCATGAAACGCAGGGCATACACATATGCTAATGCCCAAGCACCCCACGCCCCTCTCCACCCCCCGCTCGCAAGGCTGTGAGCGTGTACTCGGCGAACATATTTCTCGCAGAGTTTGCACCCAGCGTATTCACACGCGCAGAAATGCTGCTGCGCATACGCAAAACATCTGTCACTGTGCGAATTCGCATCCGAGCAAATGAACCAGAATAAGGGCCTCTATCTACAACAATTTCCTGGGATCCACCTGAAATATATTGCACCATGTTTACCATAATATAAGCAGCCTGCTGGATTTACAACATAGAATAACATAACCTCCTTTTTATTGACCGAGCTAACAGCGATTCTTTTCTTTCATATGTAAAATACCAGCCTTAAGCATCATACTGTGGATGTCTATTTTCAGACTGCAGGAAGAAAGAAAATATTTATTTTTTACCCATTCTGCCAGGTTTTTTATGCTGCAGTAATTTGTGAGACCAAATGGCTTAATAGAACACTGCTGATTTTTACATATATATTTTGTTTATTTGACTTCCCAGCTAGATATGTCACATTCCATCTGTTTATCAGCACCTGACCAGCTGCACACTTTATTTCATTTCAGTTAAGCCTGTCAGCAATAACAATGCAGCTGATAGTACTACAGGATCCTTTCTTGTGATGCTCTATCACACGTAGCGATGGTGGCCTATTATTGCTCTGACCAGGCTAACATAACCATTTCCACAAGAGCAAAATGTTACCTATTGTTACTCACACATATACATCAACAGTGCAGTGAGTATTCTACTATATCTTTACCATGCATGTCCCCCTACATATTTCAGATGCATTCCTCCTCCTCATTATCCTTCCTCATTCCTCCCCATCATCTTCTTCATTCCTGCTCATCATCATTATACCCCCTCCCGGCCTCAGCGGCTGTGCATCATCACCATTATCAATCCTAATGCTCATTCCTGACAGTATCATTTAGGTTGCTAATATTAAGTACAAGGTGGGAGGTGGGGTGGGGGGAGCAATGTCACTGGGTTCTGCATTGGAAAATAAGGTGACTGCCATTTTCCAATGGTTTTCACAGTACTGCTGCTGCCAGCAGTAGCTCAGACTCAACTGTGCAGATCACCCGAAAAAGGGCACCGGCCCATTTTTTCAGGCCTTCGGCAGCGCTCCTGTCACTGCTGCTGGACTCCGTGGGTACTTATTGAAAAATGGGTGCAGTGTGGAGAGCCCCTGGCACTCAGGGGCCATGTGCATCACGCACACTGCACCCATTATAGAAACTGCACTGCTCACTGGTACTGCCTGGCAGTGTACTGCAGGCACTCCTACACCACGGCTCCTCTGCCTAGGCCACTGTGGAAATGGCCTGAGAGATGTCATGATGTAATGACTGTGTCTGAAGATGTGGATGTCAAGAGACACTGCAAAAGATGGGGGAGCAGAAAGGGGGCAGAGCACACGGGCAGGCAACTGCAGTGCTACTCGCTGTAATGTGCAATGGTAGCAGTGCGTTCAGTAGAAAGCATTATACATTACAGTGGGCAGCAAAGCACAAACTGCACCAACCCTAGTTATGGCCCTGCACCAAATGGGAAGGTAGGCTGTTAGTCACTGTAGTTTGAAGAGTCACACTGTAAACAGAATGACAATTACAAAGTGGCAGAAGAAGCCACTGTAAAGGGGAGAAGGGAATGCCACTGAGATTGCCGCAGGAACCAGTAACGGAAGAGACCGTGGACAAATCCAGAAAAATAAAAACTAATTTTCAGTTCCATGTTTCCCAGCAGGCTATTTCAAATGGGCTGGACCCCTGGAGAAATATGGGGGAGAATGCAGAGATGTTGAGACTAACATAGAGGGCACTGATGTAAAGAGGAAAGTGAAGATAGATTAGGTGTGTGGGAACAGCTCTATTACTGGCCAATGACAAAAGGAGGAAAATAACATAGTTAGTATACACCAGTGGTAAGGGGGTGGCAGCTGAGATTAGAGGATCCTCCATTTAAAGCCAGCTTTGTTGGCATCAATGATTCTGAACTGCTTCTGATTAACAATCTGCAGGACTGTCATACCCTAATTGCAGTCCTGCCTGGGTGGCTAGAGCAAGTAATTCAAGGACCTCAATACAGCTGTTGCGGCCCAAAGATGTACTGCTCAAACCCTATTACTTACCTTTTAACTTTCCCTCTTCCAGAAAAGCCAGACAACAATCACACTATATTGCAGTTCCGTACTGAGGGGCAGAGCTAAAATGATACAATGCAAACCGAGATCTCACCATCATGCCCACTTCACTGGAACATGGGCAGGATGCTGAAATGATGGCCACTCTTTTGTTGGTGCAGGGTAATAGCCTAAAAATTGGGAGTCTCTCGCAACTTCCGGGAGAGTAGGTAGTTACAGATGGAGCCGCTCTCATCTTATCAGCTCCCATTACGACAATCCACAGCCTGCGCCAGGGAATGGGGTGCGTGTGCGGCACATTCTCGGCAATGGACACAGACGCTCACGTATCCACGCCCGCCAGATTGCCATCCACCAGATACCAGCAGATGGTGCATCGGGGGACATCTGTATGCCCTGCTCTAACAACCATACAGTACATTAAAAAAATTCAATAAATAATGGGCTACAAACTAAAGCCATGATAGCAGCCTACAAATAGAAAACAGTGACATTACAGAACATCAGTGAGTGAGAAAATATAAAAAGCTGATTTTTCACTACAAAGAACATGTAATTCCAACTATATTATTTGCTGTCAAATTATGGAAATAGCATATGGAGCATTTGTAACTGAAAATTACATTGAAACGTACATTTCAGCATGCTGCAAGGTATAATAATATTTTACATTTAGGAAGTGCTTTATAATTGTCTGCATTCAAATGTCAAAAGAAAATTAAAAGATGAAACAAGCGGGTTACAATTTGTACAACAATGTATAGTTGATGTTCTCGGCAATGAAAAGAGTCTGAATTATATATCCAATCTACTATCTGCAGAAGATAAGTCTATTTTCATGCCTTGAGGACTGATTGACCGCTAGTCACCAAATTTTAAGGGCACCACTGGGATAAAATCTTGTCATTGATAAAATTTGGGTAAAAATTAAATTACATAAATTATGCCTACCTCAAGGTTGCCTACCTGACCCTCTCCTTCAGGGAGAAAGTGCTCTGTTCCTGGCCTTCCCTGGTAACGTATGATTGCCATCACCTGTGGTGAAACACCTCTCCTATCAATTACCTAGCTCCCCACATGTGATGGCAATCATACATTACCAGGGAAGTCCAGGAACAGAGCATTTTCTCCCTGAAGGAGAGGGTCAGGTAGGCAACCCTGGCCTACCTGTCATATATATATCCCTACCAACATGACCCATCCCAGGAGGGACAAACCTTCTGTTCGTGGACTTCTCTCTTCCAACATTACCCATCCCAGGAGGGACAAACCTTCTGTTCGTGGACTTCTCTCTTAATCTATGATTGTCAGATCATAAAAAAACACCTTTCTTATCAAATAACTAGTTCAGGTGATGGCACATATAAAGTAAGAGAGAAGTCCAGGAACAGAGCATTTTCTCCCTTCTGGAATGGGTTATATTGGAGGTATGTTCTCAGGCTCAGTTATGTGGTGTGTACAGCTGTGTTTTTGTCCACCTATTATGATTGCAATGATTACAATTATGAATGGCAGCCACTAGCACTGGTGTTTCCTAGCATTTTGACCATTAATAAATTAATTTGTTCCCACTCTACCAACCGAGGCATCCCAGGGTGCATAGGCAGTTCTAAAATGGGTGCAGGGTGCATGGTACACATGGGCACTGGGTCTAGGGTGCCCAAACCACACACACTTCACCAATATAATATACGTACCCCTCTAGACTCCCGCGGTGGCATCTCTGCACCAGAGACAGAAATCACTTGAAAATTGGCCTCCGTGGTTATTTTCTAGTGATTTGTGCATGCACGCTCTATATGCCCCTGGGAACAAGGTGCGGGCACAATATTCTCAGAGGCCTGCACATTCGCAGAGAGGAGGGGGACCGCAGCAGGTCCTCTCCTCTCTTAAAATGCCCCTGATAGGGTGCCTAGGCACACAGTTTGAGAACCACTGCTGTATTCATTAATGAACTTTAGTTGTACATACTGTATGTGTGGGTCTTTGAGGTCATAAACAGCTGCAAGTTGATCTTAAGATATATGCTAATTCAATACTTACGCACTTCTATGATTTGCACTGTGTATACCAGATCTGGGGCTATGAAGCCTCTAGCACTGCAGCATTATTAGCATGATGATGGTGTATGGGGGTGGTGACAGGCAGGGTTTAGTAAAACGGGGGATGGGTAATCAGATGACCTATGTTCATGCACATGATCCGATGCTGTGGCCTCAGATGCAGCAGTAGATAATACTGCTTTCACATTGCAAAAACCTGCTTTCAACCCGTTTTTCTAAACGTGTCTTCAAACTGGTCAAAAGCCAGTTAAACCCCTTTCATATTGCATGATGTAAAGGTATATTGTCGACCTAAAGCATGTCGACCTTCGTGCATGTTGACATAGTGGTGTTGACCTAATGCTTGTCGACCTAGTTACTGTCTATCCAGTGATCTCATTCCCTACTAAATAACCGAAGGGTCACTTTTCCCAGATTTCTCCTCCTTCTTGTAGCTAAAAATGAATCTGTCCCAGTGAAAGGCATCTCCAGCATACATCAGTGCGCGTCTGTTTATAGAATATTGTGTTTCATTAGACCACAGCATGTCGGCCAGATGCTGCACAGGGTGGAATCAATTAGAAAGAATGAATGGGCATAGGAGGGTTGAGAAGGTGACATAAGGGTCCTTGCCACCTAGCTATCCACGTTTCTAAAGAGGGCCAAAAGTAACACATAGACCATATCATCATTCATACGCTAAATATAGAAATTAGTCATACCCATAATTATCTTACAGGAGAAAACAACGGGTGGCTTAATGTTTGGCAGTGCTAGTGTTTATGTATTGGTCTAGAAAGTCACTTGTCCCCCAGTCCAAAATGTGTCAGCAGCTTCCATTTAGGAGTCACATGAACTATCATGAGCCAGAAGGGCAATAAAGATTAGTATACTTGACTAACAGAAGAGGCGATAGAAAGGAAAAGAAAGAAAAGAATTGTGGGTCACCGTCAAAGAGCATCCAACATTTTCTGTTGTCATTGTCCACAACTCTACTAACTGGGATATTGTATCTTTGCTGTTAGCTCCTTCTCCTTGTTTTGTGTATAACGTATTAAGTCCCCTATTTATTAAAACTTTCTATTCCCAATTATCACAGCAATTGACAATCTTTTAACATTCCAGATAACTTTGAATGTAATCTGAACAGCTAAGTGACCAATAACAAACACATTTGACAATAAAGCAGAAAGGAGCTGGAGGCCTCATGTGAAAGTTCAGGGTGTACAGTGCACATTGACCCCCAAGCAGTAGATACCTTATGCCTCCCATCCAGCACCCACTATTTCCCAGTAATGGGAAGGCCTAAACCCTTTAAATGCCAACATCTCTGTGAGAGATGTGCAAAATATTCCAGCGTTGCTCACATTTCATAACTATCATAACGATACCTTGATTAGATTTATTTATCCTGCTTAATTGTGAGTTTGGTACGCCTACCATGTTTATAAAACCTGCTATATGTTTGTCTCCTCCCGCTTTAAGTAAAATTACATTTGCCATTATTTACACTTGGTGGACCTGGGGAAGGTTATAAAGATACATTTATGCATTTCATACTATACGCACTTAGACATGAGGAAACCTTGATGAAAAGGACAGAGACACAAGACAGCACTTCAAAAAGAAATATTGAGGGACAACGCTCTGAGATATCCTATTGGTTTTGATTGTTTCATATTGTTTCTTGTCTGGTTGGACGATTGGATTATATTGGAGCTGCATATTTGTATTTTACACCTTGATTGCTCTATTCTGTATAATTTGCTGACCAGTAATCTGCTTGTTTGCCTGTGGTCAGATAATCGCCAATTAGAGTGAAAAAACACCCCTGTGCAAGCCTGCAAATCAATTTGCAAAGCATGTGAATGGCTTTAAAAACTTACATTGATCCTTGATTAGCAGAAAATCCTTACCATACCTCCCCAACATGACCCATTCCAGGAGGGACAAAATGCTCTGTTCCTGGACTTCATTGCCAGAGGAAGTTGCAGAAGTAATTGCTGCAGCACAGTCCAGAATTCAAGTAGCGGAGCTACACCAACTACTACCTCAAACACCACAGATCCCGACTCACTGACAATGGGTCATGTTGAAAGGTATGTCTATACACTAGATGCTCACCATCTAATGATTTTTGCACTGTGTGCAGTCTGTGCGTAGGTCAAGATTTTCTGTTTTTTTTTTTTTTTTTTATTGAAAACTTTACTTATTGATTCAGGCAGCTCATCCCCCCGCGCCAACCCTTGGCAAAGGGCCACCACCCGGGGGGCTAAGATACTACTAAATTTTTGAAACACCTCACCCGGAAGCCCATCGAGACCAGGAGCTTTGCCCCGGGGCAGGTTCCCAATTACATTTCCTATTTCTTCCAGGGTGAACGGGGCATCTAAGACTTCCTTGGCATCCGTACCCACCTGGGGGAGATTTAACTCTGCAAAGAAATCCCTAAAATCCTCCCTACTGTGGCTCTGAACCGATTGGTAGACTTTGCTGAAATGTGCCACAAATTCGTCTACTATTTCCACGGTAGATGTCAGAGTCTCCCCCTGGTCTGTCCGGATGCAAGATATAACACTGGAAGGCCTATCCATTTTCAGTAATAGGGCCATATACTTGCCCGCTTTATCTGACCCTGCATACCCCTGGTGCGCCCGAGTGCCCAGTCTACGATAATTTACACCTTGCAAGTACTCCAGCCACTCTGTCTGCCGCCTTTGCCATTCGACCCTATCTACTTCGAGATGGCTGGCCTGGTATGTATGTTCTGATTCCAGAGATCGCGCCTCCAGTTCCCGCACCCTCTCACGGTGCAGCCCCTTGAGGCGCGAGATTCTCTTAATAAATATTCCCCGCAAGTAGGCTTTAAATGTGTCCCATATAACCGCATTGGGTGCTGACCCCTCGTTAGCCTCAAGGAAGGCGAGAATTTCTTCCTCTATCTCCTGCTGGCTCAGCTGGGACAGCCAGAATGGCTGGAGCTTCCAGTGTCTACACCCTGTCGGCTCTGACATATCCAGATTCATAACCAGCGGGGAATGGTCTGATATTCCGCGTGCTTTATAATCTATATCGATAATTTTATTTAATAGATTATCTGACACTAAGATCAAATCTATTCTCGAAAAAACTTTATAAGTGGCTGAATAACACGAGTATTGTCGGGTTTCTGGATGTCTAATTCGCCATGGATCTCGCCACCCAATCCCCTCGATAAATTCCGCGAATCTGGTTCCCCCTTTGCTGACCCTATCGCTGGACCTGTGCCATCTGTCCAATAGGGGGGAAATAGTATTGTTATAGTCGCCCATGCAAATTGTGTGGTTGAAGGGGAGGGAGGAAGTAAAATCCACTGCCTGTCTTAGTATTTCATATGAAAAAGGGGGGGGGGAATGTACACCCCCAATAAACTAATCCCCACATGGTTAACACTTGAGTCAATAAAGATGAATCTCCCTCCTGGGTCTATCCTTACTGCACGGTATTCAAACACCACTGATTTTTTGACCAGGATAGAAACCCCTCTGGATGAGGAGGAGCAGGGAGCATGAAACGCAGTGCCCACCCAGGGACGTTTTAGGGCAGATAATCTATCCCCACACAAATAGGTCTCCTGAAGGCAGATAATATCGGCATCCAAAGATTTACAGTAATTTAATACCAGGGACCTTTTTACCTTATCGTTTAGACCTTGTACGTTCCAGGTTACCAGTTTAACCATCCCCCCCTTTATTCATTTTCGACCTCCCCTGCCATCCCCCTTTCTGCCACCGCTTCCCCCCTTTTTTGTACATATATCTCAACTTTGCCCTGAAATATGAAACACTACCACTTTTACAGACAAAAACACTATTACATTTACACATAGACATAACATTACCCCCGTCCCCCCTCCCTCACCCTGTACTACCTATATCCCCCAGCGTACCTGGATCCCTACCCCACACCCAACCACAGTACCCCGTACTTAGGGCACAGAGAGCGATTGGTTAATGGCCACCATACTCGTGGCCGGCCCTCCTCATACAGGATTTTACCTTCACATCATTACCCTTCCCCACCCCTCCCCCTCCCCCCCCCCCCCTGCCCGTACCCACACACAAGGATTAAACTAGTCATATAGGACTACTGGTTGGCAAGTGGTTTCTTTCCTGGGTACGACCCATCCAGCCACTCTGCCACATCACCTGGGGAAAAAAAAAATTTAGTTGCCCCATTAACTTCAATCCTCAGTTTAGAGGGGTAAAGCATAGAGTACTTCAGGTTAAGCTCCCGGAGCCTCGCTTTAACCTCTCTAAACTTAGCTCTCTCCCGCTGAATTTCCATGGGGAAGTCTGGAAAGGCCGCAATTCTTTAGCCCAAATATCCAAAGTCCGCCTTGTTTCTTGCCAGCCGCAAGATACAGTCTCGATCCCGAAAGTTCAATACTTTAACAATCAGTGTGCGCGGGGGCCCCCCTGGAGGAGCAGGGCGGGTTGGCACCCGATGTGCTCTTTCGATACTGAATTGCGAGGAAAAGGCCTCCCTTCCAAATTCTTTTACCAGCCAGTCCTCAACAAACTTCTCTGGGGAGCTACCCTCTACTCGCTCATCAAACCCCACAAATCTAACGTTATTACGACGGAGCCTTCCTTCAAAGTCCGACATTTTGGTGCGCATATCCTCCATCTGTCCAGATAGGGCTTTCACTTGACTTTTGAGAGGGGCCACTACGTCCTCCAGTGAAGAGATCCTATTCTCTGCTTCAGTAACTCTCTCTCTAGTAATTTGGGCATCGTGTCGCAGCAATGAAATGTCAGATTGCACCTTATTTATCTGCTCCAGCAGACGAGACTCGCAGGTGTTTACTGCATCCAGTACCTGCTGCAGGGTGACCTCTGCAGGGCGGGGTTCGGGTGCGCTTTTAGATGGAGTGGTCTGAGGGGTGTTCGGTTGTGAACTACTCCCTGCCTGATTCTGCGTGCGTGCATATTTTTCAAGACGGGCGGCTGCCGTGTTTGTGCCTGTCTTGCCCATTCTGGTCTGCGCCACACAGCTGCGGGTACCCTTACACGCAATGATCTTAGATACTGCTCCAAGTTTACCCCCTGCCACGGGGTGTTCGACCTTGCACACAGTCCCAATAAACTGCCTCCCACTCGCGCTATTTTAAGTGGTCTCTTGTGTACTGCTGGCTTGGATATAGGGCACCAGGGGCGTTATGCCACACCTTAGAGTAACTTTTAAGTCAGTATCGATTGTTAATGAGGAAAAGTAGAAACGGTACCTTTCTGCTGGCTGGGTATCTCGGGATGCCTGAGAGGGGTCCCGCAAGACCGTCGATTAGAGGGGGCCGGAGTTCCGCCGGAATTGATGTACTACACCCGGCTGGAGGCTGTGTTCTCTTATTGCGGCCTTAAGTGCTGATATGTGTAGGCCCCTGCAGTTGTCTTTTCTGGCACCTTTTGGCCAGTTAGATGGTTCTGGGAGCCAAAACAACACAGTCAGTCAGAGGAGTCCACTGGTATAGGTGTATCACACCTGGCTATGCCGGAGACTGTTCTCTGTAATTACCGCCTCAGGTGCTGGTATGAGCAGGCCCGCTTGTTGGTTGTCTGCCGATCCCCCTAGTCAGCATTCGGTGAGGGTAGCTGTTATGGGGGGGCAGCGGGAGAGGCCGCCAGTCTGTCACCACTTATGCTGCCCTGATTCAGGGTGGCCGCCGCTGATGATCCGTGTAGTGCGGCAGGAGCGCGTCCGGGCGGCAGGCTATGTCCTGGATGCACGCTGGTCCGACAAGTGTCGGCGCCGGGATGGTGAGCCGGCGGCGGGCGCTCTCACTTCTTCCGGCGGCTGTTGTTCCCGCGAGACGGGATCAGGCTGGGATCACAGTTCCTGGCCGCACTTCCGTTCACGGCGCCCGGCTTACTTCGGCAGGACCGCGCTTAGACAGGTAAATGTGCAGAGTTGTGGGGCACTAGTTCCCCGCTTTCACATGTGCATACGGGCGGGCGGGGAGGCGGAGGGGGCCGGTGAGACCATTTGGTTAGAGGAGAGCCGGCATCGACCTCCCTTCCTCACTCACACGCTGCCGTGGCCACGCCCTCACCGCATAGGTCAAGATTTACTTGGTGGCTGTGATAGAAACAGGCTGATCAGAGCAATAACATCACTGACATCACTCAACTTCCCTTCAAACACCTGGGCACGCCTGCGTTTTTCCTGACAATCCCAGAAAATGGAGAGTTACCATCCACAAATGCCAGCTTTCTGTCCCGTACCATGCGTACGGCCAGCAATGAAGAACGTAGCAGGATTTTTTCACCAGACGGTCTTGCACAAGCGTGTGAATTCACAGACAAGCGATCAGGTCTGAATAACCCCCATATATTGGTTGACTAAGCAATAAGTTCAGCCATTACTGCTGCCATCCAGGATTACTGGGGAGATGAAAAATCACTCAGCTGCTGGTGCACTCTTATTAGTGTCATTGATAATTAATATTCTAGAGCACCATCAGAAAATCAGCCTTATCAAGATATATTTATAAAAAGCCCTTTTGTTTGAGACGCAGGGCCACAGTCAGTATTGTACGCAATACTGACGTTTGTGCAGTTGAGCGATTTGTTTAAAACTGCATGAATACTCTAGGAAAACCCATAAGGTTTTGGGGCAGTACAGATGGTGTAATGGTTAGCATTCCTGCCTCATAGCACTGAGGTCAGGGATCGATTCCCACCATTGCTCTAACTGTGCAGAGTTTTTATTTTCTCCCCGTACTTGCATGGGTTTCCTCTGGGTACTCTGATTTCTTTAGGTTAATTGGCTCCCAACAAATTAACCCTAGAATGTCTCTGTGTGTGTGTGTGTGTACATGTGGTAGGGAATATAGATTGTAAGCTCCATTGGGGCAGGGACTGATGTCAATGTTAAAAAAATATTCTATGTAAAGCGCTGCGGAATATGTATGCGCTATATAAGAAACTGTTAATAAATTATAATAAAATAAATAAGGTGCATGCCTTTTTCTGACTGTACACAGAGACCACTGTTGCAATAGAGCTGATGGTGCACAACCTCAGGCTTTCCTATGAGGTAACAACTGGGAGGTGGCCAAATGCAGGTCCACAGCCAGGGAAGCCAGAAGTGTTTCAGCAGCAAATAGGGAGAAGCTCATAGCCCTAAGCCACTTGAAGATAGCTTTGTAACTATCAGTGAACATATGGTCAGGGTGTTATTGTCACCCCCATCAGCAGCAGCGCACACCTACAGAATGTGCTGTGTTGACAGCAGGCTCAGCAGTGACAGCAGGCTCAGCATGAGCATCTCACTGACAGCATGAGAGCTCATGCTAAGCCTGCTGTCAGGACCTGCAGGGGTGGGGGGGGGGAGACAATAACACTCCCCCTCGACTTTAAAGTGTTTTTTTCACCCTCCTAAATGTTCTGGGGGCGTGGCCTAATTGCTGGAGGTGGCCACCTCCCTGATTAGGCCATGCCCCCAAAATTGTACCGGGGCCCGGCATACCGCTCGGTGGCCCTGCATACAGCATACAACATGAATGAGATAAGTACAGAAAATGTTCTCTAAATCGCTAACATTTTTCCCCAAACATTATATTTAATTGCAGTGGTTAGCACATTGCCATTTCATTAATGTGTTGTTGGTGCTTAGTGTGGTGCCACATTAAATTGTGCCACTGTTGTTTCCCTCCAATAACTCCCATAGCTAGTGAATGCTGAAACAATTAGCATGTGGGAGATTTTTCCCTGCTATTAATAGAATTAACTTGCATTTGTATAACCCTCAGTGTATCCCAAAGCAGTAATCAGAAACCTATTTGTTTGCGTCAAGATTTAAACACCAAAGGCAATGAGGAACAAGAACAAGAACATAACTAAATCTTGCCATGCTATAATATAAAGTATAATGGAAGCGTTTCACATACTCAGGTAAAAAAAACTAGCATGTGAGCAATGTATAGTGAGAATAACGATGGTGATTACATAACAAAGACTGCGCATTAATCAAACGTGTAAAAGGTCTTCTGCTAATTACCTTTGCTTCACAGTTGGGTGAATGATGCTTATGATCAGCATTCATACAGTATGTTAAGATCAAATATCCGAGGTTACAAATGATAGGCAAAAGGCTATTTAAATATGACTAGGAAAACAAAACCGGAGAGATCCCCTTTACCAGAAATGGAGGAAATTACCTCTCGGTTTCATAAAACTCGCAACAAAAATATACCACCAGCATTCGCAGTACAAAGATCTATGGGGGTTACTCACACCTCATCACACAGCTGCGAATTCGCAGGCCAGGCGATTATCGATAGACTGTGCATGCGTACGGATTCTAGTGCACATGCGCAAGGCCGACCTGCCGTAAAATCCTATAGAAAAATGTTTTAATCACTGGCTATGCACAAGTTGATTGACACAAAGCCATCAGTTTTCTGGGAGTGTCGCTGAATTGCCTAGGAAGTGAAATCATCTGACCTTAGCTATGGCCCCGATCCAACTGCTGCTATCATAGGTGCTGAGTAAGCCCTGGGCTACGCCCAGACTGCACACTCTGAAACGAATCCTAACATGGTGAGCGTCTTTCCAATCGATTTGCAGCGAATCCCCGATCCAGCTAATTTTCGCAAGCCGCGCTAAGCAATTTGCACGGGGCGGGATTTCACTTTGACTGGGTGGTGTATATCTGATCGCAGGGCTATGCAAATTAGCAACCCAGCGATCAGGTCTGAATAACCATCTACAGTATATAAGGCAGGAATGTCCAAACTCTGGCCCTCCAGCTGTTGTGAAACGACACATCCCAACATTGCCTTGATATAGATTTAGCATTCCCTAATAGCAAAACTGTGGCAATGCATGATGGGACTTGAAGTTTCACAACAGCTGGAGGGCCATAGTTTGTACATACCTGATATAAGGGGAATGCTATAATGCTCCATTTAATCATGAAAATGTAGTAGTGCAATGAGTGGTGCAAGTTGCACTAAATCCGTGCAGGTTTACGCAACATGCAAAACAGTAAAGTCATTGTTAAATAATAATCAATTTATATTTTCAGGCAACTTAAAAGCAGTAAAAAATGCAGTTCCGTGTCTTTATATGGTAGCAAATTGCCATGATAATGCGGTGAGGAGGTCCACTTATCATTCTGTGGTGATAGAAGACAACATACAGTATATCACAGCAAAAGGAACTTTTAATACCATCTATCATTAAGAGTGCCTGGGGTAGCTGAGCAATGCCGAAATCCCTGGTGATATTGTTTGGGAGCAAATCACTTGGCCAGTACAGGTCCCTTCTGTGCAATGGTTCACCAGCATTGGTTTGCTGTGCAGTATACCATATCCCCTATATAGCACACTCAATTAGGAAATTCGGCCGCTTTATGATAAATGGAAATGACAAAATAATGACATCATATAGATTAATTTTTCATTGTACTGTTTGCCCAGCAGATATATATCTCCAGCTGTTATATTTAATTTGATGTTTTTCATAGATACTTTTTGTGTTGTTTACAAAGAGCAATTGACCTACTGTACAATACATGTGCAAGGGTTTTAAAAAATGGTTAATGGTTTACATCAAACTTTGTACCATTATTAACAAGCCTAGCGATGTGTAAGAGACAGCAATGTAAGTCTCAAGCGTAGTCAATAGTCAAACGTAGAATTCAAGGTCAAGGTCTATGGAACACATTGTCAACAGAATCTCTAACACAAGCGTGGAGCCCATAATATCAAATATTAATGGGTGTTTTCCCCATGAGTGTTCACATTCTGAGGAGTTAAGCATTTATTTCTCTGTAGTCAGTATATGGGTCACATCCATCTGCACTGTACTTCAGTTTCTTTGTCTCCTCCGCTTATTCCTAAGGTGACCCTTTCACTGAACATTATGTACACATGTGCTGCCACTGGACTTTATATTATTATAGGGAAAATATGAAACTATGCTATCCATTCTTTTATTCTTGGAGGGATAAATTGATTTAATCAAAGTAATCAAAAAGGTATAATGCAGCTGTACCACAGTGACATACCCTGGGATCATGGCTCCTTCTGCAGTAAGCCTGGGACCGTCTGGGAGGCTAGGAGAAGACATACCGAAGGTGTGGCATGTCAGAGAATAATTTTCCTCTGTGGTCACTGAATGAGACACTGTTTTCCCATAAGCTGTTTGGAGCTCACAACTCACCCAAACAATAGTTTGGTCATTTTTCCCTCATCCACGTGGTAAATTTACTAAGATGGGAGTTCTATTTCCAATGGGATCTTGCTATGTGCAACCAATCAGAATCTACTTCTTATGTATTGAGCACCTTCTAGAAAATAATAGATAGCATCTGATTGGTTGCCCATAGCAACATTCCATCTAAAAAAGAACTCCCATCTTAGTTATTTCCCTCCTACGTGTGCAGGAAAAACATAGATATAAATAAATCACTAATGCAATTTTTTTTAAAAGTAAAGATTTATATGGTAAAAAAACAGGAGAAACATGCATTAAGTCTTCCCTGGGCATTGGTGGTGCACGAACCCAATGCCACCAGGTAATAATTCTCCCAGATATATATTTTTCTTATGTTGAAGCATTTCAGTACATTACCATTAGAACACAATGAATGATAGGCCCGAGTTTTATTAAACATCCTGACAATGGACAATCTTTATGAAAGCTGCACTGGCTCCATTTTTCTTGCAGTTTGTATAATGTAACAGAATTGATCATCAAAAGTAATCACGTTGACCTTGTATGACCCAGCATCTTTTCTCTGATGCACTGAAACACATTTTTCAGGTGCATCACTTTACTTAGTATTAGTACATGGAATGGTTCTAAGGCACATCGATGTTACATTTCTACTCTCTTCCAGCCACTTGCATACAGTATGTGTCTTTCTCCTGCTGTAGGGCAAGATCTGCTAGAATCATAGTAATGGCTGATCTATTCAACTACCAAAGTTCAAAAGAAAGCTAAAATTAGAAGCCTTTCATCCCTTGTTTTTCACATTACAAAGTAACTGTTAAGTGCAAAATCTGTTCAGGCAACACATTCTGAAATATGTTTAGAACAACAGACCGAGTATGCCTGAGGAGAAACAATACTCTGGTTATATGAAAAAGCTATCATTTCCCCAAATATGTAATGCTGAAAATGTTATCTGAACAACCATTTGTACAAATTACAATATGGATGAGGTTTCCTCAGAGCTCTAATCTAATTTCATAGACCTATTCATACAGCATCATGCTGCTACTGTAACTAGTGAAAGACAGGTGTCACATTTCCCCACCTACGTTCTAATATCCAAAGTAAGGATGAAATAATGTCCTCAGTTAGCCTTATGGGAGTGTAGTGTGTTATTTTTATTTTACAATTGCCCCTGTCAGGGCCGCCGACAGGGGCATGCTGTGGGTACAGCTGTCCCGGACCCTTGCCCCTGGAAGGGACCGGGCAGCTCATTTTGCCTACTGCAACCCTCGGCGATGCTGCCTGCGCTGCGCTCGATCCCCAGGATACAGCAGGTCCCGAAGCACAGGCTTCTTTAATGAAGGACGCCGGCGGCCAATTAAAATGCTGCACCAGCTGGTGAGCCAATCAGAGCTCGTGTACCTTAAGCCAATCAGAGCGGCTGCTGGTACACGAGCTCTGATTGGCTCACCAGCTGGTGCTGCATTTTAATTGGCCACCCGCGTCCTGCATTGACTAAGCCAGGCTGTGCTTCGGGACCTGCTGAGTCGGTCGGTAAGTGAAGGGAGGGGGGACGGACGGGACGGGACCGCACACTCCAGCACTACATACTGCGAGATATGTACAAATAAATCTACCTCCCGCACTGACAGCTCATAAGCCGTGGGCAACTCCACAGTGCCCTGCATGGGGGGGCCAGACTGGAAATCAGTCCCGGGCCCCAAACAAGAGATAAATGCATAATTGCCTACTTTTAAAACTAGTTTCAGGGAGATTATAGTTGGTAGTAGAATTTTGCACAGCACCCCATTGAGGGGGCGTGTCATGCTCCACCCAATGGGCGTGTCTACTTCCATATATGGAGAGATTGTGAAAAGAGATTGTGAACGTGGCACTTAGAAGCATGGTTGTCTACTGCTGCATCTGAGAGGAATCTTTTAAAATTACTTATATCCAAATGTAGATGAGCCCCAAAGCAGTTAGTAGGAGATACTATACTTGGTAAAGTGCATGGAAATGGTGCTGATGATTTAATGTAACTGTATCTCTCATTCCTTCCCCCCCCAAATGTAACAGTGTAATGTGGGCTAGTTGGAATGAGGGAGATTGCTAGACTAATGAGGGAGAGAGGAAGAATGCTGTTATTTCAGGGAGTCTCCTGCAGAATGCAGGAGGGTAGGCAGCTATGGATAAATGCAAGGGTGATAAAGAGAGATAAACTACCAGCAAATCACCTCCTAACTGCCATGTTACAGGCTGTGTTTGAAAAAAGTCAGTTAGGAGGTGATTGGCCGGGCTTTTATCTCTCTTTAGGGGAGATTCTCTAAACTAAAAATACTCTATGCATCCCCCCGCCGGGTTACCGTGACGGGGGCATCGCCATAAAAATCTGACGATGCCGCATAGAAGCCTATGGGCTTCTAGCGCGACTCCCCGCACTGACCCACCGCCGTCCCACACCGACCCCCGCTCATCTTTTTTTCTAGGCAGCACAGAGATGTGCTGCCTGGACCTCCTCCCTGCACTCTAATCCTCTTCTGCGTGCAGGGAGGAGGAGAGACCGGCGCAGCAGCAGCAGCGCCGGTTAAGGAAGGGAGGGGAGAGCCGCCTGGTCCCCACGGGACCCGCTGACTCTCACCGCAAAGGACAGCTCTTAACGCAAGTCAAGAGCTGTCCTTTGCCATAATTATCACATATGTAAGTGCATATGCGATAATTATGAATGTGGTAGCCGGCGATAGGGGGCGGTAAGGGGGCGCGGATGTTAGAGCATCACCCTTGCATTTATCTCTTGTTAAGGCTTAATACATCTGCCTTTCTGTTCCAAACCATTGGTACGTTTCAAATTAAGATGGCAAATTTGTATTGGTAAGAGTAAATATATAAAGTCCCGTACACCCTAGCCAACAATGGCTGTGGCCAATGTAGTTAACCATATTGGCAGCCAATATTGAATATACACACTGAACGATATTGACCACCGATATCATTCAGTGATGTCACCGTAACCCGCTAAACATGCAGGATATTTGTCTATATAGCCAAATTGACCTGCATGTTTAGATGAAATCAATGATCTTTAAAGACGTGCGTGAGTGCACATCAGTAACACTATTGATTGTACATACTAGACAATATTACGAACGACATCACTCAGAAGTACCTTTCTGAGCAATACTGTTACTGTTACTACAATATCACCTAGTCTGTATGGGGCTTAACTTCATCATCACTCTAGGATCACTTGTTTACAGCGACTGATCTATAATGGGTGCAGTGTGTGCAGTAAACACCAGCTTATTAGGGTTCCGTGTGCTCCTCATCCCATGTAGGGTTACAACCTTTGTGTTGAGAGATTCCCGGGCAGTGGCCTGCCCCTTGATACACCCTCAGCCCATCCACTGGCCCTCCCTCAGCCACACCCCTTGACCCGCCTTATCATGTTTTTTTCTTACATTTGCTTCAAATCTATTCTTGATTTTGCAACGGTAATGCCACATACACATTACGTCACACACTGTAATTCCCATTACACATTATGTCACACACCGTGATGCCCAGTATGCCAAACACTGTGATGCACATTATACATTATGCCACACACCGCAATGCCATGCGGTATGCCATGACTGGACAATAAAAAAAAAACATGGGGATAATCTGGACAGTGCGCGCCGAAGGCGTGCCAAAAAATTGCACCATAATGCCTATTACACGTCACACACCCATATTATACCACATGCCATAATTCCCATTACACGTTATGCCAGGGCGCAACAAATTCTGTAAACATTAAGGTGAACAGAGACAGTGCGCGCCGTAGGCTTGCCAAAAAATTACACCATAATGCCTATTGCACGTCACACACTTATATTATACTACATGCCATAATTCCCATTACACGTTATGCCAGGGCGCAAAAATGTAAAAAAAATATAAGGACAACAGGGGCAGTGCACGTCGAAGGCACGCGCCAATAACTTGCACCGTAATTACTACTATACCTCACACACCCATTACATAGTATACTACATACCCATTACACGTTAGGCCATGACTGGATAATTAAAAAAAAATAGGGACAATATGGACAGTGCCACACACTCTAATGCCAATTGCACAGTATACCAAACACCATAATGGCCATTACATATACCACACACAATAATGGCTATTACATATTATGCCATATAAGTGCTGCCTACCTACTGTACATGTGAATTGCTAGTGGTTTCTTGCTCTGTGCCAGGGCCTTCATGCTCCATGCTAGGGCCTTCATGCTCAGTGCCAGGGCCTGTAGCCAAGGGGGAGGGAAAATGCCTTTTTGACAAGGGGGAAGGCAAATGCCTGTAGCCAATGGGGTGGGCAAATACTTCTTGCCAAGGGGGAGGGCAAATGCCCATTGCCAAGGGGGAGTACAAATGCTTGTTGCCAAGGGGAATGCAAATGCAGGCAGGCACAGACTGGCAGCTGGAGCTGGGCAGAAGAGATTGCTTTGCAACCTTGACACTGGAGGTGACCGTCAGTGGGAGAACATGGCGCTGTCGTGAAACAAACAGCCAGCTAGAGACCGGTAGCGCCATGAGGAGTGTGTTCTGATGAGGAAAAATCTACTGATTGTTCTCCTGGTCTTGGGAAGCATCAGGGTTCAGCAGCTCTCAGTTTCCCCTTGTTTAATAAACATACGCCAACTGATTCACTTTGTGAAGAGACCCGACTTAAGTTGCCGTTTTCTGCACCTTCACCTAAAAGGACTGAGAGTGACAAATAGCAAGTGGCCAGATAGGAATGCCGGCTTCTATTCTGGGGGCCTGGGCCCAAAAAAAGGGACATTTTTATGGAGAGCAAAAATCAGAACGTGAGACCACAGAAGACCAACACAAAAGAAGAGTCAAACGTAAACTGCCAAACGATTCAACAAAGTTACTGAACTGCACCACGGCCGCCGCCCACACAACTCACCACCACACGGTCCATCCGTCACGTCCGAATCTGACACAGGCAGGCACTACACTCACATGTCACTGGTGTCAGGTGGTGAGGTGTGTCATTCACGCAGTGCCAGCTCCGCCAGCCGGAGGAGGAGCCGGAGGACACGTGATATCATACAGGAGTCAGTGACACTCACACATTGTCTGTGTCCGTCCCGCCTCCCTCCTCCTCCTAGCGAGTGCCGCGGCGGAGTGACTGACACTCAGCCACAATTCAAAGACACTGAAGGAGTAGGAAGGGACGGTCCGACGTGACGTCACGTGGCCACCCCCCATCCCGGCTTCATCCTCACGGTATGTCTCAGAGACAGTCAGCAATGCATTGCATCTCATGTGTCAGTCACTCAATGTGTGAGTGACTGTGCAGCAGTGTTAGTGTGTTTATTTGGGACGGCTGGGCGGCCACCTGCCGCCCGCATCAGTAATAAGCGGTGCCGCCGCCCAGGCAGGGGAATCATTTCCGGACAATGTATAGTCCGGGGCAGCCACCCGGTCTAAATTACCAGACTGTCCGGAGTAATCCTGGACGGGTGGTAACCCTAATCCCATGCCATTAGGGGGCTATTTAATTAGTCCCTGTATTCTGCACCTGAAATAATATGAATAATCAGGTGAAAACATAGAATTTGTGATAAATTTACCAACTTTACAGATGTGTTCTTATATGTTGTTGCCGCAAGACCGACGGGTTTGTGTGCATGCTCGCCCCTGTGATCCAATCACAATGCTTGAAAAGCAGCAGGTATGAGAATATGCAGCCTGGTGGCTCATACTGTTCTTGTGACGCATGCATATTTGCGCACGCATTGGTGGAATGTTATAAGAGGGCATACAGTATCTGACTGTGTTTTCACTTCCAGATCGGTGATAATGCTTTTTATCTGTACCTATTTTTCGGAGCCTGCTGAGTTCCGGACAAACATGCCTTATAATAAATAGCTCATTATAGCTAATTCGATAGCCATGGAGGATCAATTAGCCTGCAAATAATATTATACTGCTTGCAGAATTATTTTTTTTCATATCTTAACAAATCTGTCTTTTTCCCCCCTCTGTTATGTTCCGTACATTGCTATACTTCTGTAGCACCTTTCATAATGCATCAGCCAGACTTTACCTCAGAAATATGATGAACATTGTAAAGTCAGTACTGCCATCTCCCTGCTCTGCTATCTAGCCAGGGGACTGATGAGTCACCAGATATTGTCTTCACCTATGCACTCACTGGGCTCAAGCTGAGTTAAACCGCATTTGTGTGCAAATTACAGCACTTAGAGCCTAATTCTGAGGTGGGCGTACAGCTAAAAAAGAAAAGAACTGTGCAACTTGGCAAAACCTTCTTACAAATCTGCCCCAAATCTCTCTGAACAGATTTAAACTATCTTATTTCTCTATTGCATTCTAGAAAATGACAGACAGGCTCTGGTTGGTTTCTATGGGCAACACCATCACTTCTCTGTTTTAGAAACTTAATCTTCACCTTAGAATAAATCTGTCCACCATTATGGACATGCATGCAAAAACAATAAATGTATCTGCACCCATGAAGAGCATGGTTTGTGATGTTACAGTGGGCCAACTCGTGAGAGTTGGGCCTAGGAGCATAATTATGCTTTGGGCCTTCCTTTATCAACCTCCCATGTGACATTACTGTAGCCCCACCCCCATTACTACGCCATGCCTCCGGATACAATACTACAACCCTAAACCAACTCCAGTGCCAGTGGGAAGAAAGCTAGGGGATGAGATCTGGAGGGAAGATTACAGCCCCCCTTTCCCAAGCCTCTGAGGGTCTTTTTTCTTGAAGAAGACATTATTCTTTTCACCACAGTCAGTCAGATGAAGGTGTGAACTGCTGCAGCCACAGCATAACAGGTGCATACAGCATGCACAGTGACCTGTCAGGCATCTGCACTGAATGCAAACACACAGCGACAGGTTCTAGGGACTGCATACTGATGGTTGTACGTGGTGCATGATAGTGAGCCAGATATTATATAACAGTTTGGGGGATTTTAGATATTTTAGAACAAATCAGATGATTGTTATGATATTTCCTTTCACACCCATTTGTCACACATGCATAGATAAAGCTTTGACTAACCTTTTCACATCCACGTGTCACGCATGTTTAGGTCATGGTTGCCTACCATGCCGGAAAGGCCAGTAGGCTCCCAAAAATCGTGTCCCCATCCCAGAACCCCCAGGAAGATGGGCAAGTCTCCCATATACCCCTGCAGCCCCCGCACCCCCTGATGCTGCAGAAACAAATTCCTTAATTTGCAGCTCTTTGGGGATGGGGCTGGACTGAAATGTCAGAAATTGCATCATTTCACAAAATTTTAACCCTTGGTGACATCTGTCTTGTCCCCACCCCCCGTCCTGCAACATTTGTTCTCCTCTCTGGGCTTCTCCTGGAGAGGCCCAAATAAAAGATGGCAACCCTGGTTTCGGTGAGTCTAGAAGTGACAGTTATGAACAGGCTGCTGGAACTCTTTAATATTCCCAGTTATACACTGAAACTCAACCCAGATATAACCAATCTGTACACTTTCCTTCATATTCACATCACCACAACTTTCTAAAGCCCCATACACACTAGGCAATATGGTAACAGATATCACTCATAAGATAAATCCTTTTTAATGTCCTATCACAGTGGTATTGTACTTATACATTTCTGGATCTGGTATTGTACACTATATACATTTTTGGTACGACTATCACCTTTCCTTTACAGTGATTCCTTTATTGTCAGACTTTATCACTCACACGTAGAAAAAGAAAAGAGTACTCGCACAAGGCGAGTTTGGGCAGCGTTTATTTCAATGAATAAACCAAATGGTGTATGAAAGGTATAAATTTTACTGTTTTAAAATAGCATATAAATACAGTTACACATTTACAAGAATAAAACAATAATAATCATAACTTAATAAAAATGGGAAGGTGGGGAAGTAAAAGTAAATTGGAATCAATAATTGCAATAATATAAAAAAAAGATCCCTTACTGAGGGAGATACTTCCTCCCCAACCGTCCTTCATATTTAAGAAAAACAAGTCTTTAAAAAATTTGTTAGCTCCAAGTAGCCTAAAATGTCCTAAAAATTCCACTCAAACTTTGACCCCTTCATTAGACTGGCTCCCAATAAAACCTTCAGGATGCTATAAGTGTGGTGGTAACCATTGCATTACGTGCAATTTTATCACCAATAAATTGACGGAAGTTAATACATCCACAGATAAAATGAAGATAAAGGGATTTATCAATTGCAACACTTACTTTGTTATTTATTTACTTACCTGCACGTGTAATTTGAAATACGTGGGGAGAAGCACACGATGTTTGAGGTCCAGATTCCTCGAACATCGTCGGAACATCATAAAAGGGTCTCTTCTCCACAGTGTTTCCAGACATTTTTCTGAATGTCATAAAAATGATCCCAAGGATTTGAAACTAACAGGATTAGAACATGTGCCGCCCACTAAGAGGGGCGGTGACAGGTTCCGTATCCTGTGTAAACAGGAGATTTTTTGGACATTTTGGACATTTTTTTTGGACATTTAAAATGAATGGATTCACTCTTTCCCAGAGGTTTGAATGAGGCAATGGAGCTTAATATTGTCCTTTAATTTATTTATTGGCTTTATTCTCTACAAATAATAATAATTTTTTCATATTCCCCTCTTTTTTATTTCCTTCTCCCCCCCCCCCTTCCCCTCCCCTGCCCTCTCCCTCCACCCCCCCCTCCCCCACCCCCTTTCTTGCCCTTTTCTGTTGGCATGTGCTCGTGACTGATATTCCCTCTGGTCATGCACGAGCATGGCAACATGAATTAAACACTTAATTTTTGATTTAATGGTCCGGGGAAAATCTCTTATATATATAAAAATGGAGGACTTATAATATAGTATCCCATCACAAATATACATTAATGGAATAGTATATCTAAACGGATGTGTTTTTCCTTGTTGGAAATGAACAAGGATAAAAATACTCTTATTTACCCCACTTTAAGGGATTATATTGATTGTGCTTATAGAAAGACGTCAAGTATATATGAAATTCCATGTTTGATGCCCAATGTAATTGTTATGAACAAATCTCAACATCATTAGCTCTCTCTATCAACGTTTTTAAACATTGAAAATTAACTTTACCATCTGACATCAATTTATGATCTTTTACTTCACTCTCTTTAGGGTTCTCTTGTTTGATAGGGATTTCCAACATAGGTTATATATATTTTTTAGTCAAATCATGTAATATGTTTCCATCAGGTTACTGTATATATGTGCTTAATATTGATTTGTTAGCTCCATCACGTGCCCTCCCTTTGGAACGCATGTGCGCTCCACACGTGGGAGGAGATATTCTTTGACTAAACAGAGACCCCCGTTCACGTGACTACTCTCGTCACACAATGACGCTGCAATGATAGGCGTACACGGAGGTTAGCGCCGTCACATGCCGCGCCCCTCTACGTCCCCTACCCGACTATTCACTCCACAAAGCTGCTTTGTACTTCCGGGATAGAGGCGGAAGTGATTGAACTCCATTGAATTTGGAACGCAATATGCGTTCCACAGGCACGTTTATTACATATAACGTGCTTTATACACACTCCAATGCTTCTCAATGCCTTCCATAATGTTTATGCTGCCGATGACACTAAGTAGTCACTCGGTAATCTCCATGGTTACTGCTTTATATGATGAATATTCCTCTTTTAAGTGTGTCAGTATCCCGATCACGTGACCTCCGCAAATCACGTGACTGGAGCTGAATATAATAAAAAGTCTTTTTCTGTATACAATTTTGAATGTATATTAAATAGTTTATAATAATTGATTTGTTATATGTCTGCCTACCTATTTTTCATATTGTTTTTTGGTTTAATTTGAGAGTTTGAATTGTCAAATTGCATCTCACAGGTGCACTAAATTACTCATTAAGGAAGGTATATATACCTGAACCAGGTACACAGTCCCCCACACCTTTGATAAAGCTGCAGGACGCAGTGAAACGCGTTAGGTGAATCCCCTGCCCATCCTTGCCTCAGGACATTGCTGTGGAAACTTACTCCTTTGTGGACCTTCGTTTTACATCCATAAACTGGACTTCATCCAAAGGCGGACACCGTGTTCCAAGATACCGCTGGTAAACAACATCTAAACCTAGCGAGGTCTCCAACTTGGACACGGAAGCCATATTGTATTTATTGCTGGTAAACTACTGGTCACATCGCTGCAGTAACATCCCTCCGGTGTTTGAGATACCTACCATCTGTCTCACACCCCAATCAGAGGACTGATTTCATCTTGCGATCCGTGACCCCTCCAGCGGCACACCATACAGCCGCACATATCGTGAGGACTTCCCAGCTACTACATAATTCCTCAAAAAGGATCCAGAACTTCAAGCTGGTAAAGTGCACTTACCCGCTTTCCACAATTCAGTGATCACAAATAATTTTTCCACCTATATATGTCCACTGAGGCGGGATACCTTTTTTTTATATTATTGCAATTATTGATTCCAATTTACTTTTACTTCCCCACCTTCCCATTTTTATTAAGTTATGATTATTATTGTTGTATTCTTGTAAATGTGTAACTGTATTTATATGCTATTTTAAAACAGTAAAATTTATACCTTTCATACACCATTTGGTTTATTCATTGAAATAAGCGCTGCCCAAACTCGCCTTGTGCGAGTACTCTTTTCTTTTTCTACCAGTGGGGAGTGACTACCCTCACACCCAGGCAGCAGCTTACATTGCAGGATCAGCTCATTGTCAAAGCGCTTGATTATTCCTAGTGAATTTCCCTTTTATCACTCACACCCTACACTCACACCCTACACTCACACCCTATTATGTTGATAAAAAACTAAATTTACAATTATTAAATTACTCGTCTGTTCCACCATGCTATTTAGAGATAATAATAATAATAATAATAATTATATTGTTATTTATATAGCACTTTTTTCCTACTGTAATAGGACCTAAAGTGCTTTACATTTGCCTTTATAGCACAAAATACAAAAGCTTAGCATGGATATTAGTTAAATGCTTGAATAAACAGGAAAGTCTTGAGTCTCTTTTTGAAAGATTCTGGAGTAAAGACTTCTGTGTGGGGAAGTGAGTTTCATGGAGCCGGAGGCACATGGCTAATGCTTGATCCTCAAATTAATTCAGGCAGATTCTAGGTACTGTTAATAGGGGTGCCGGACGCATTCCCGACAGTCGGGATCCCGACAGTCATTTACCTGACGTTGGTATCCCGACTGTCAAAATGCTGACAGCCGGGTGTCCTACGGCCACCCGCTATTTTCCCTCATGGGGTCCATGACCCCCATAGAGGGAGAATAGAATATATTAGTGGCGTGCGCAGCGAGCCCGCAAGGGGCTTTTTTGCGCTCGCCATGCTGTTTTAGTACGGGCAGTTGGGATCCCGATGTTGGGCTAATGACTGTCGGGATCCCGACTGTCGGAGCCCCATACCACACCCGTTAATAGTCCATCATTTACAGATCGCAGTAATTAAGTGCAGGGCCTATTTAAAGGTTCTAGGTACCCTAGGCTAATACACATGTACAATAGCTTGTAATACTACTAATTACATGTGAATGTGCATTCGGACTCTGCAGTCATACTGCCCATGTGCATGTAACAGAGATTATACTACTGGCATGTATGATACCATGCTTATAGCGTGTGAAGGAGACTTTGGCTTTAGTCTGACAAGCTGGCACTGTAGCGCAACACTCATAAAAGTAATAGTTCCATTAGTAAGTTACATTGGCACAGCCATATGGCAGTCACAACTTTACCCCCCCCCCCCCCTCCACCTACCTAACAAGCATGGAATAATATAGGCCAGTGGTGGTGCTCTAGGCTGCAGCCTAATCAGCCTACTAGATAATCAGGCACTGATCGAGTGGGACAGTAAGGAATCAGAAGCCCTGGTCATGTAGGGCTTTTATAGTCAGTAAGCCATTCCAAACAATTAGTCATTTTACAGGTAGTTCGTAAAGGGAGCAAAGAGTGGGTGTTATGTGGCTAGAATGGAGCTGATTGGATAATAGCCTGGAAGCTGCTTTTGGTACCATCTGAATAATTTTTTTCCTGAGCGTTACCTTATTCTTCTCGCTGACTTTTCTTTGAAATTCTGGAAGCTGTGAGTTAAAGTACACACTCAGGTATTAATGCATGTCCAGCATGGTTATTAGCAACGGGATAAACACAACAGCTATCTGAATGTGTCCTTCAATGTTACAGCATATATAGAAATGATCACATTATTATATTATAAATAGTTTTTTATATAAAACATACTAGCTTGAAATAATGTATTTATCAAGTAAAAGAAAGATCCCACTCACTGTTTTAACAGAAACACATTTAGAATATATGCTCTGTTGGAAAATAGATCTCTCAGTTCATGTGATACATAATTTCACATAACTGGCAGCTCATCCATAGCTCTCCTGGATGAGAACCACTGTTGTGTCACATTTAATATTTCAGATCACTTGATCTCCTGCTATAATTCACTTTGGTATAAGTCTGCTGTGGTGAGAAGGGGATTTGCCTTATCCTTCTCAAATGTGAAATGTTCCATCGGCTAATCCCATAACCCCAAAGTCACATTTAGTTATGTCAAGATCTGTGTATGTGTGCTTGTGTGTTGTGTATTTTTACACACATCTGTGTAAGCACACACTTTCTAGCACTTATATCTGATAATAAAGTGAATTGTACACATGGCATGTCTAATTGTAAAAGCTGTATATACCCTGTAGACAGCTTCAATTATGATACAACTGATCACAGTATCACACATTCATACATATACTGCATTCAAACTGCTACATTATAAATGCTATCACTTTTAATTCTGTAGATTAGGTCACTACTCTATTATTTAACAACCAATAGGAAGCAAGGATTACATGAATGCAATGAGAACATTTTATGACATGGAACATCCTGATTTTTTTTAACCTCCAAATTAAAGTAATCATATACAAATGATCCCATGGGATATGCCCATTTGCTGCATATTTGTAACAATTCCTTGTCTATAGAACTGTAATTAGTATGACAAGCTCAGGGTACATGTTGTGCTTGCCCTAAGTATAATAGCTGCCACTAGTATGACCTAACTACAAATGGATTGGATTGTTAACATAATCTACTCTGATATCTGTGCAATGCTCTGTGCTTAAAAAAAAGTTTCAAAAAATGACAGAATAATGTAACCAGTTGCCCAGCCTGGTCGCCTCAGATATAATTATTGTCAGAACCTATAGTTGTGGATATACACTATGTGGAAGAAAGTCATTGGACACCCTGGTTTAACTCTGAAATAATGGAAAAGGTACTTGTTTGGTTTGACATCGGCAGCGCGAGGACGCTCTAGCTAGAAATCTTGGCAGCTTGCCAGACTGCCTTAAGCTAAGCTATCAGCGTAGCGCGCAGCGCGTGCCGCTCTAGCTAGGAATCTTTGCAGCTCGCCAGCTGCCTGTACGTTATCAGCGTCCTAATCTGACTCCTCCAAGGCAGCCCAGCGCTGGTACTCCTAAGCTCCTGTGAAGCCTAGTGAGCGCCTCTCACACAGCGCTGGGGATCATGCGGGCGCCGGCGGAGATGTGCTCCATCTTTGTGATACGTAGGAGCGTCTCAGACGCACCAGCAGCAAGGCAGCCTCAGAAGCTCCAGCAGCAATGCAATGATACCCTCCTGCCTCTGACCTCTGAGTAGCTATTGCTCAGATGTATGGTATGGCAGGTTTGAATGTGTTCCTGATACACCCCCACCATCCACGCCATCCCGAAGCGTGGCGAGCGGCGGTGCGCGTCCTCCCGACCTTTTCATACCCCCACCATCCACGTTGGTGAGGAGTTGATTTTATATAGTGTGGCGAGCGCAGCGAGCCCCTGAGTCCGAAGCTTGGCGAGCGCAGTGAGCACCTCAAGGGGACACGGATAACTTCACATGTATTCCGCGGCCGCTCGCCACGCTTCGGGCTCACCACACTATATAAAATCAACTCAACGCCGATGTGGATGGTGGGGGTATGAAAAGGTCAGGAGGATGCGTAACGCGTCCCATTGTGGGGCTCGCCATGCTTCCGGATGGCGTGGATAGTGGGGGTATGAAATGAAGGCATTTGCGAGTATGTAACATGGAGCACTGGCAAATGCCTCCTTCATTGTGCATGATACGCAATTGCATCCGCACCTGCTCTTTGGACAGGAGAAGCACAAGCTGCTCAGACGCAGGAGTCTCATTGCTAGAGCGTCTGAGACGCTCCTACGTACCACAAAGATGGAGCGCCTCTCCGCCGGCGCCCGCATGATCCCCTCTCCACAGAAGAGAGGATATCATGCGGGCACAAGCGCTGTGTGAGAGGCGCTCACTAGGCTTCACAGGAGCATAGGAGTACCAGCATTGGGCTGCCTTGGAGGAGTCAGAGTAGGACGCTGATAACGTACAGGCAGCTGGCGAGCTGCCAAGATTCCTAGCTAGAGCGGCACGCGCTGCCGCCGTGAAACTAAACAAGTACCATGGAATCTTCCTGACAAAGTGAATATGGACTCTTCCGACATGTATAAATATGGAAGCAAGCGGCGTAGTAGATCATTTGCTGATAAAATGACGGACAGGAAACGCACTCAGTTATTATGGTCGAACTGCGTCTCACAAGCCTCTGATCACAAAAACCAATATACGACAGAGACTTTGTTGGTGTAAGGAGCGGAAAAACTGAACGATGGAGCAATGGAAACAAGTCCTATGGAGCGATGAATCACGCTTCACATTGTTTTGATCAGATGGGGGAGTGTGGGTATGGCGATTGCCTGGAGAACGCCTGTTACCCGAATGTGTAGTGCCAACAGTAACATTTGGTGGTGGAGGCAACATGTTCTGGGGTTGTTTCTGCCGGCATGGCGTGGGCCTACTCGTACAGGTGCATGACCGGCGACCTACCGAGATATTCTGGATAACTCCATGTTACCTATGTTGTGGTGTTTCTATGGGAACGACTATTGTGTGTTCCAGGACGACAATGCGACGTGTCATGTTTTGAGGGCTACAATTGAGTGGTATGATGAAAATCGCATCACCCGACTAGCATGGCCTGCGCAAAGCCCTTATTTGAACCCCATAGAACATCTGTGGGACGAACTTGAGTGCAGGTTGCGGTCGCAAACGCCTCGCCCTTCTACACTACAACAGTTGATGACTGTATTGCAGGAGGAATGGCACAATATCCCACTATGTGTGCTACACGAACTTGTGGAAAGTTTACCACGACGAGTAGCTGCTGTTATTTCTGTAAAAGGTGGACCTACCCCCTATTGATTGTAAATAAACGTATGGTTTGCGTTGGCATGTGGTGTCCAATGACTTTCTTCCATGTAGTGTATGTAGCAGTGGTGTGCAGTACTGTTACCCCTACTGTTCATATCAACTACATTGTACAGATGCTGGGACCCAGCCAATGCCAGGGAGATGGTGGCAGGAACCCGACAGTGTGGCCAGAGGCAGCCACACTCAACCACCCAGTTAGGAGCCGCCAGCTATATTAATCTTCAGACGTTCCTGGCTAGATCTTGTGAACCTGCTACAAACACTGTATTCCTACTGCCTTAGCCCTTTGTTGTTCTAAACCCATTCAGATTGATAAATAACCCAATCCCTGGTTAAGTTACCCATCATGTGAACTACTTATAACTGTGTGTATCTGGCAAATAAGTTGGATGTCGCCCATAAGACAGCCCTTGTCTGGATATTATCATCTGTTACTTATTTGGTGAGTGTATTTAGCTGCAGTGTAATGGTGTGCTGGGCATGCAGGCTAGGGTAGGGACTTAATGAGATTTGGGTTCCCTTGAAAATGGGAACCAAGATTCCCGTGTCCGGATTGCTAGATATACTACCAGGTTTAGGGAGGGATGTTCTAACATGCGCCGACTGTCTCCGCCGGCTACCGCATTCTTACAAATCGCATATGCTCTAACATATTTGATTAGTAATGCAAGGGACAGCTCTCCTGATAAGAGCTGTCACTGCGATGCTGCGCCGTCCCTGGACTTCCGGGTCTGGGACCCAGGAATACCTCTGCACATGCGCAGAGTGACTGCCCACCCGTGGGGCATGCATAGCTGATCCGGCGGAGCGGGTTTAGATCATACGAAAAAGTGGTAAAAACCCTAATAATGGGAATTTTAAGACATTTTCGTATTAGTGCATCACGCCCTTATAGTGCTCGTGATTGCACTGGAAACACATATGCCTCTGTTATGTTTACATACTGTTTATTATGCGGGGGCATGTAATAGATATCCGGAGGTGCAAGAAGCAGACCGATCTTGGTCATTTCTTTAAAACTTGAATCATTTACAAGGCAGCTCCATCCGTCTCATTGCTAATCCCTGCGCATCTCTTGCACCAAGGATAGGACTAATGCAAATGTGCACTGATAGTGACGTTGGCTACTTTCCCAAGGATAGAAGAGATCCAGCAAACTCTGAATACAGAGGAGAACCCACATTTATTTCCAAGCGGACAATCTGCTGCTAAACGGCGTGTGACTCTGAATCAGGCATTTGCAATCACATGTGCTTTTTCTGATATAAATGGTAAAAATCCCAAGAAAATAACAGTAAATACTCTCATATAGTTTCCATAATTCCCCAAGCAGCTGCTTTCATTATTAATGTTCCTGAAAACAATATCATTGTATATAGTTATAAGCAGATGCAGATGTACAGTAAGTGGTGGTCTACAGAAAGCTATTTCAATTAAGGTTATTTTTAGACAGGTATTGCTAATAATTTCCTCCCAAATCTATTTTCAGCAAGATACCATCAGTGTGCTCAGCATCTCATTTTTATAGCAATTGGAAAAGCTGGAGGAATGCTGGCAGCACAGCTGTGTGCTCATGCCATACCGCCGAGCAGCGACTATCGCACAATCTCATCCTCCTCATTCTGTGGACAGAAGGAAGCTTCTCTATGCAGCACATGAAATAGCTGACCAGTAATAAGTCCAGCATCCTACACTGACATCATGGGAAAGTGTGCCTATGTATAGAGCTTAGGAACAATTCCAAATGCATACCTCCCAACTTCTGTGCGAGCGCCCGAAAAGGGGGTGGTCTTATGCAAATGAGGGTGCAGCTTATGCTAATTAGCCGCGGCCTCATTTTCATACGAGAATAGACGTTGTGCGGATGCGCACAGCGTCTATTCTATTAGATTGGGGGGTCTCCCAACTGCCACCCCCCGCAGTGGGACAATGCCTGCCGCGGGTGGGACAGCGGGACAGGACCCGAAAATCTGGACTGTCCCGCTGTAATCGTGACAGTTCGGAGGTATGCAAATGGATAGTTTAAATGTGAGAAAATACGTTATCCCATTGCCCTTATTCTAGTTGATTCGGACGGATGCGTATTTCGGACAGGAACTGAGTGTTCTTAGCCCCGCCTACCGTACAGATCACTCACACCATCCGAATGCAGTAAGACGCCAAGCGAACAGACTGCGAGTGGATGTTTCATGTGAACACCTCCTCCATCTGTGGGAACCTCCTGCATCCTCCGATGGTCGCCGACCATCGAATGATTGACCGAGCGGTCAGGCAGCACCGGGTGCTCCAGACCACTCGGACATTTTTCCGTATGAAAGCAGGGATATGGGCAGGCAGCTGACATCTGGCCTCTCCACCCCCTGCTCGGATGGTTCCGACCGATCATTTTTTGCACGGAACTCACACCATGTTCGGACGTGCGAGGCATTCACACATGTGCAGAAACGCCTCTGCACATGCGCAAACACCAAACATCGGCTGTCTGACTCAATCAGAATAAGGGCCATTATGTATTCAGTGCAGGGAGTTCATACACAATATTTGACTTAACCTTACATTATACAGCAAAATATTCTTTTAGTAAAATTCATTAAATTTAATTTATGAGCCATGTATAAGAGCTCCAAAACTGCACCCTAATTTAGTACAAGTGGAGTGCGACCAATGCTTATACTCAGGAAAACAGCACCTGCTTACCTCTTGTGGGGTGCTTGGGTAGGCACTTGTCAACATAGAAATTAGCTTGCATTCTTAAGAAGCACCCTGTGCCCATCTTTCTGATGTCCTGGCACCTGCTGAATGACATCATGATATCATGGGGGGCTGAATGATGCATTAGTTCAGCAGTTCACAAGGGGTCTCTCAGCCTTGCAATAGGGATGAATGGGAATTAATAGACCTTAGATATACATCATACTAACCGTACTCCCAGAAATATATATTCTAATAGGGGCAGTACGGATGGGGCAGTACGGACGGTGTAATGGTTAGCATTACTGCCTCACAGCACTGAGGTCATGAATTCAATACCCACCATGGCCCTAACTGTGCGGAGTTTGTATATTCTCCCCGTACTTGCGTGGGTTTCCTCCGGGTACTCTGGTTTGCTCCCACAATCTAAAAATATACCGGTAGGTTTATTGGCTCCCAACAACAAATTAACCATAGAATGTCTGTGTGTGCGTGTACATGTGGTAGGGAATATAGATTGTAAGCTCCACTGGGGCAGGGACTGATGTGAATGTTCAAATATTCTCTGTAAAGCGCTGCGGAATATGTATGCGCTATATAAGAAACTGGTAATAAATAAATAATAGTAATAACATACATTATACCAACAGCTTGTTCAAATACAATGCCAGCAGCAACCCTACATCATACCTCCCATACCTTAGTTTAGCGGTTCTCATACTGTGGATACTGACCCCAAAGTGGGTCCCGACCTTCTTAGCATGAGGTCGCGACTCCATGTTGCTGACCATCAAGCTGATGAATTTTCTAATCTCAGTCAGTGATTCAAGGAGTCTGGAAAATCTGTTATTTAGACTCCTCACATCATGTTGTGCCTCCACAATGCTGCCATGTACATACCTCCCAACTTTGTACGTCCAGCAGTCGGGATGCTGCTTCTGCGCGCCGTAGGCGCCCCGAAATTGGGGGCGTGGCCTATACTCGCGGCTCTTCCACGAGGCCACGCCCCCATTTTGCCGCTATGGGGGCATGACCCAGAGGCTCTGTGAGCCTCTAGCCATGCCCCCAGCCCCCTGGCTGCGGGAATAGACGCTGTGCGCACAGCGTTTATTCCCCGCTGCTTAGCAGCTGACAGGGGGGACTCCCAACAGCCCCCCCACACCGCGGGACACTGCCGCCCGCGGGTGGGACAGCGGGACAGGCCCTGACAATCGGGACTGTCCCGATAAAATCGGGACTGTTGGGAGGTATGCATGTATGTGCTGTCTGCTGACTACACATGTGATGTGATGACCTTCTGCAGTAACTTGCTGGGGTCCTGTCATTATTTTCATTGTCTGATGGGGTCCCAGAGCAAAATAGTTTGAGGGCCCCTGCATGATTAGTTTATACCGACAGTAACAGTGCATAGACACATGCTATACAGATCAGTATTTACTACACATGATGACCCCGGACAGCCACACTGCTGGTGTTTAACCTTTCCTAATGTCCTATGCTCATTACATTTTATCTACTTTTCAGACTTTAATTCAAAATGATCTGAGCATGAAATGTCACATATTCTTTTGTCATAGATTTTTTCAGTGTCTTCAGATTATGATGGATTAAAACAATCCTCTCATTGAAATACATTTTTTCATTTATCCATAGACAGAAACATCTTACAATACTGCTTTACGAATATAATTTCATGCAAAATCATCTCAAACGTAACACGCTACAGCAATTACTTCTAGTACTGACAATTTATTTTACTGAGGATATAAAAAGTAAAAATAACCACTGTAATAAATACTGGTGTTCATTACTACAATTTAACAGGGGTAGATTTGATAAGCTGACTGATTTGTTACATATCCTGTAACGGGGCCTACTCATGGGGAGATGAGCGTTCTGAGCGATGCTAGATCACTCAGATTGCTCAGCACACAGCGCTGCACAGCGATGTGCCACTGAGAGATCTGTCAGTGAGAACAATGGCCCTGACACCGGCGATAATAGACTTATCCAGCAGAGTGTCGGACTGGGAGGGTAAGGGCCCACCTGGGGTCTGACACCGGGGAGGGGGGAGTCTGACACCGGGAGGGGGCCTTACCCAACCTAAATCCTGTGAGTTTGCTGACCGTGCCACTTCCTCCTGCACTGTTTGGGATGTCGGCTCTGAAAGCTGCCTGGTCCTTCCCCCACCAGAGGGAGGAGGAAAGGAGCCTGCTGCTCATCCAGCACTCCCTGGCCAGACGCAGCCGGCAAAGCAAGACAGCCACCAGTGGTTGTATACATCTACAGCTGGCATGGGACTGGCTGGGAGATTGCTCGAACTGTCCAAGCAGGGGAACAGTTATTCAATTAATAAGAAAATTCCTAATGAATGAGTCTCTGATGGCGCTCTCTCATAAATATACATACTGTATATTTCTGGTGAATTCATTGTATACAGTATATCTAATCCCCCATTTCTACCAGAATGAGCCTGATTCAGCATGCTGGATATTGATTGCCAGGGCTATAGCGCTATCCCTATGCTCCTACACATGGAGCGATGAAGGGGCATTTTCTCAGCGATCTAGTGAGATGCCAGGGAATCTGGATATTTAAGAAACTTGGCTTAGTTTGTAAATTATTTATAGCCTGATCACTTGTACTTTGCAGGCATAAAACACCAGAAGTCAGTGAAATGGGAAGGATTTTGGGAAATGAAGTCCCGCCGCGGTTATCCAACTGGAGAAGATAACTGTGTATAGGATATAAGAGACTAAGGCCTGGTACACACCAGAACGATCCTGATTGTTAGTAGATTGTTAGCAGATTGTGTGATGGTCGCACGATCTGTTGGAGCACACGATCTGCTAACAATCTGCTAACGATCTGCATCCAATCTGATCCCAATCCGATCTGAGTCTGTATCCAGTTGAATGGATCTTTTACAGATCCTCACTGCAGCAGGTAGGATCTGTAAAACGACCAAACGACAGCGGGGACGCGCATCAGATTGGAATCGGATCGGAATTGGACCTAACTAAACATGTCCAATCTACATACAATCTGCATCCAATCGGTCGGAATTGGATCCAGATTGATGGAATTGAGCCCTAATCGTTCTGGTGTGTACCCCCCCTAACCTTTTGACATCCATACTTTACTTCAAACCTTCATAAAGAATCCGGGTAGGATTTTGCAACGCATTGGCCAGGGGGAGACATCTGGAGGTATGGCACCAGCACCTGTGAGTGGCTACGCCAGGAACGTTGGGACCTTGCAGCTGTTCATGTTTAGGTTTATTGACTGTGCCTTTTAAGAACTGCCGACAGTTCCAACTTAGCCGGCACTAGTTTGCTGTTTAGTCGATTCTTGGAACCCCATCACCTGTTTTTGTGTGGATTTTATGGACTGTGTACTTTCTGTGCATTTTTATAATCATAAAAATTGGATTACAATTGGATGAACCTGCCTTGAAAGGAGGAAAGATTTAAACATACTAGTGCTGGTGAAGTTGAGTGCTATTGTTTTGTTTTACAACCCTTATACTGTATCTAGAACACATGAAAGAAAAAAAAATGCCTTATTGGCATTGCATTATTATGCGTTGAGCTACAATCATAATTTTGATCACATCTACTATACGCTCAGTTTATTATATTTACAGTAGTAGTTCAATAGCTGGTTTTAAAAGTAAAAGTCATTTAGACTGCCAACTAATTCAGGACAATGGTCCTTATTCGGGTGCACTCACAAAGGCAAATTCCTTCTCCAATGGACAAAACCATGTGCACTGCAGGGGGGGTGATGCAACATGTGCAGAGAGAATTAAATTTGGGTGGGGTTTTTAGATCTATATTGAAGTGTAAAAATAAAGCAGTCGTTATTTTCCCTGCACAGAAACAAAATAACTCACCCAAATGTAATTCTCTCTGCACCAATTACATCCGGCCATCTGGCTCCACCCCCCTGCAGTGCACATGGTTTTGTCTATTTCAGAAGGAATTTGCCTTTGCGAGTGAACCAGAATAAAGGACAATATTTTGTGAAATAGTTGATATGTGCATAATAAAGAATGTCATGAATTGTATTAAAAATGTACAGTAAAATAATCACACGCTGCAGACAGGCCATTGCGGCGAAATACTGTATTACTATTAGTGATTAACTTTTACCATAAAAGTGTAAGCTGCACAAAGGATTCACATTTCTGCTCCAAATACTTTCCCCCAGTCTCTTCTCAGCCAGCTACTCTTGGCCATTATGTATCTACAGCTTATCACCTCTGGCTAAACACTTGCAGGCAGCAGATGAGTCAGCATTGTCATCAATAGAGACAGGATTATATGCAACAAAAAAAGCTTGAAATATGCATGCAAATATGCATGAAAAATACTTAAAATATGCATTAAAAGTGTTAAAATATGCTACATTAAATAATAATAAAAAGTAATTTTTAACTTATTTATTTAAAAATCAGAAAACAATTAGTTACAAATAAACCTAAAAAATAGGCCCACAGCATCTGCAGATGTCTAGTGCTGTACACAGGATTTTTTGTATTCCTGGCTGCTACAGCAGACTGCAGTGTCCAAAGCTCTTCTTGCATCAACTGCACGGACCCTCATCTCCAGCGCCGATGGATCAAATGTCAGCATAGCGTGTGAGGGCGGCACAGTGGAAGGCTTCCTCCCTGTGCCGCATACTCACTGTGACACAGCATTTTCTCCGCACCGCGTGATGTCACAACCCTTCTGCCCACCTCCTCTGCTGCAGAAGTCTGTCTCTTGGTGTAAAGTCCCAGGGCAGGGGCAGGCAAAGGTTCAGGAGCTTCGTAATGGCATCTGTCCTGACTGACTTTTACCAACATGGATTGGCAGCCTAGAGCAGTGTCAGACATATGGTACATCCAAGGTTCCCCACTCTGCACACATATTGCCCCAGCCTGCACACTCTACCACTACCTGGCCAGCAGCAGCAGGGCAAAGCAGTGCTGTGACTCGCGGGTGGGAAGAGGACGGGGCCTAAAATATGCACCATCACTAGATTTTAGGTAAAATATGCAATAACCAGTGAGAATGGGAAAAATATGCAAATGCATATGCAAATATGCAAATGCATATAATCCTGTCTCTAGTCATCAATATCCCTATTGCCATCAGCTGCTTCCTGTTATGCTACAAGATAAGACCGATATTTGTCAAAGAAACAATAACAATTAACTTTTTTAGTTACTTTTTTTAAATATAGTTATGGAAGAATTCAACAGAAACTACAGGAAATATGTTTCAACACACGTTAAGACTGGAAGTAGAATAAGCATAGGTAGCAAGAGCAAAATCTAAACACTTCACAAAGATTTGACAGCAAAAACTGCACAAACTCAGGAAGACTTACTATTGGCTGTATACAGCTGTAAGACAGCTCCATAACTGAAACAGACAATTGTATAACTGCCACTGTTACAATCTATTTGTCAGTGAAGGGATTTCACATGTTCAATGTTTTGTTTTTATGGAAAATGTAACTTTATTGGCCTACATATCATCCCTAGCTAGATTTTCCATGCAGGTTTATGATGCTACATACCTCCCAACTGTCCCTTTTTTCGCGGGAACGTCCCTTTTTTTGGGATGTTTCCGCATCCTGTCTGGGGCCGCTAGTGTCCTGTGGTGCGAGATGGGAGGCAGTTAGGAGTCCACCCCTGTCACCCGTTAATAGACGCTGTGCGCAGCCAGAGGGGCTGGGGGCATAGCCAGCAGCTCACGGAGCTACTGGGCAAGGTAGCGTCATGAAAACAGGGCCACACCCCCCAAATTTTGGCACACACACACTGTCCCTCATCGCAGCACTCAAATGTTGGGAGGTATGATGCTTTATGCCGATGCCAACATCCTCCCTGTCCAGGAACTATACCTGTCCAGGGTCAAGAAGCGTATGCATAAGCTACACCCTGGTCACAACCGGTTTAAAACACTTTCATCAAGATGCTACAGGTTTAATCATGCAAAGTCGACCAGAACCATAAAACGCTTCTTTCCAATAGCTGTCCACCAACTGAACAGTGTCTAATATGTATAAGAATGCATAATATGTCTAATATGTCGAGTCTAATGCACACACAGTGGCCAGTATTCAATGCTCCCGATTCACTGTTTTTTTCGGCGAATCAGGCTGGTTTCACTCCTTACAGTGAATCTTTTCACTGAAAATCTGATTCACCCTATTCAATGTTCACTGTTCGCCGAAAGCCGGACAGATCTTCGTTTCAAGCTTGCTGCAAGTCGTTGGTGTATTTCAATGGGTTTTTCACTGGGATTCGCAGAGAGTGTATTCAGTGCTAGGATGGAGAACTGCTTTCAGCATGATTTTCGCCATGATTCACCGTTTTGCATTCGACATCTTTTGAAGGTGAACTGGAATGTGATCTTTTAAAATAAAGGTTTTTCTTTTTTTTCTTTTTGTGTAAAAAAATCTGAAATTTTATTCTGTGAAGGGGCATGCTATTTTTATTCATCTGCTGCAATATATATTTCATTTATCTTTTTTTTTTTTTTTTTTTTACACATTCGCCAGCAGGGGGCGGGGAGCTGCTCATTAAATATTCATTTCACATTGGTCCCGCTCATTACATATGCACGAGTGGGACCAGTGCAGTGGATCCCTACCCACTTCCCCTGACAGCTCTCTCGAAGGGGGGGCAGCTTCTGTTGCCTGTGTCCCCGGGAGCCCTCCTTCCCCCCACACATTCCGACGCAGGCAGGGAGGCTTCCATCTTCCTACCTGCCGCCGTCCCCCGGCTCCCTGCGGCGGGTTAAAAATCGCCGTCAGGGGCAGTGAGCCCCTGCGGCGTTGAATAGGGTGAGAGGGAGGGCTGGCAGCTAAAGCATATATATGTATATTTTTAACCCATTTGTGTTCTTGCTTGGCGATGTACTGTTACCGCAAAAAAATTATAGTATATGTGAGTATGTATTTCTGGCCAATAAAGCCGGTTCTGATTCTATTTGATAATGGTTTTTTTAAGCCAAGCACTAGCAAGGATGGGGAATATTGTGCACTACTGGTGTGATTGTAAACAAGAAGAAGTAGATTCTAGAAGTGCTATTATGCTCTGGGAAACTTGTGTGTGAAGGTGCATAGTCAGTACTAAGGGCCTTATTCTTGTTCACTCTTTCTGACAAAATCCTTCTTAGATGGAAAAAAACCATGTGCACTGCAGGGGGGGCAGATGTAACATGTGCAGAGACAATTAGATTTTGGTGAGTTATTTTGTTTCTGTGCAGGGTAAATACTGACTGCTTTATTTTTACACTGCAATATAGATCTCATTTTGAAGTAAAACCCCACCCAAATCTAGCTCTCTCTGCACAAGTTGCATCTGCCCCACCTGCAGTGCACATGGTTTTGTCCATTTGAGAAGGAATTTGTCAGACAGAGTGAACTAGAATAACCCCCAATGTGTATTTTGGTTTTATGCACAGAATAATGCAAAGTTTCTTTCAGACACAACTGATCTGTCACTTTTATACAACATGCAGGAACAGCTGGATTACTAGTCCTTACAGTATCGATCTAAAGGTTTTTATATATGAGACTGTCGGCATCAATACGTTTCCACATTATTTGGCTTTTGAAATACTGCAACCAGAGAGCGAGAGAGAGAGAGCGAGAGAGAGTGAGAGTGAGAGAGAGAGTGAGAGTGAGAGAGAGCGAGAGAGAGAGAGAGAGAGTGTTGATGGTTAGTCACATTATTTACATGATTAGATGTCTGTGACATTGGAGCTCATGTAGAAGCAGCCAAGCTGATGTCAGAACATGTCATCACATGCTGCACTCTAGGGACAACACAGGACAGCCTGTCAGACTTATTGGCTATTCTTCCTTCCAACAGTCTAATTTATGAGTATGAATCACATTATCATGCAATTATGTCTGCCACATGTCAATGGAAACTTTACCTAGGGAGTATTTATATCACATTCTAGCTTTGGGAAAGGTGGGTAAGTTTTTTTTTTTTTTAAATACTGTCACTTGTAATCCTCAGGTACTGCACAATTGCAGGTGCCGGGACGAAACCAGAATGGGTGACTGAAGTCATGTGATGTTAGCCGCCCACCCCCGGCACACTACGTTGCCAGCGTTATTATGGGGATTCCCATGAAACGCTGCCCCCCTCCCCGACGACAGTGTAAATCAACACCCAGTGTAATCGGCCCCAGTGTGCATACAGTTTGCGATGCGGATATGCTCCCATGGGATCAGCATCGCAAGTCAAAATAGACTGTGCAGGCAAGACAATTGTGGCTGTATTGTATACAGTCTCATGTTTTAGTACAGTCAAAATCAACCATAGTTAAAATCTTAAGTAACTATAGTCAATATTGTATGGTTCCGTGCTCTGGGGAGTTAAATGGAAATCAAATAGTCCAAACTGTACACAGCCAAAATCTCATCAGGTGTATGCGCCTTATTGATCCTGTATAACATAATAGTGGGGAAACACCCACTTACCTGACTGCTACATAGGGGAACTGCTTTCAGTTAAGATATTTTAGAAGGTACAAGAGGACATTGCCCTTACTGACTGACACTAAAGCTAAAACAATCATTTCATATGAAGACATTTATTTTCTATCATTTCAATTTTTTTCAGCCTCACATAAAAAAAATTGTCAGTTCAAATGAACTCCATCACAAGCTGCCCTTTGTTACCGTGCCTTAAAAAGCAAATGCTGTTACCTGGTTTTCTAAAATAGGACATTCTTGAGGGAAAAAAATATTTTTGTAAGAACACTTACACTTTAAAAAAAAAAATAAACTGCACAGTAGTGAATCGTCGAGGCATTGCTACATTGCTATCTGTCTGCAAATTGCTCTGTAGCCTGAGGTGCTGCACTTCACACTGTACAGCAAAATGTGGACGTTCACCCTTCCAATAATTGGCAGTGGAAATCCTCCTGTCATGTTATATTACGGTTTGATGCACTTACTGTATTTCTGTAAATGTGCCAATTATACAGCATGGTATTAGTGCCAAGCACAAAGACTTTTGCTGAAAGCTACTATGTTGCCCCAGCTCACAAATGCAATTCAGCATTTTTCTGCGTGCAACGCAGTATATCTGTGCTAGTTTGGCTCATATACACCATACTTCATAAGCAAATACTCTAAGTACCTCATTAATGAAGAGGAAAAGAGCAAATCCTCTTTGGCAGCATACAATGTGCCATACCAATTGTTTTGAGAACAGACTCTAAGAGGGGAATCAAACATCCACGGTAAATCACCACTGTTAATTGATCCCTGGGGATAAATCAATTGTCCTCGATAACCAGCTTTATTGGGGATTTTGTTTCACTTCCCCATATGCAGGAGAAATAAAATCCCAGATACTTGCTGTTTTCCTATAGCCGCAATCTTGAAAAAAATTGGATCCAGGAAATGATCCAGAATCCATATGTTTCTGCAAGAAAACTATTTGGAACTGAATTGCCCAATAACAACATTGGGCAAAAAATTGCGATAACAGACCATTTGAATACTTACCGGGAAAATGCTATTTTAAATTTGTAGCTAACATTTTTCTGCAGCCACATATAGCAAACTGTTTTGTTTTTACATTGTTACATTTCGAGGCAGACTACGACATACTAGAAAAGTATATACTATAGAAATGGGTGCTACCAATAAAGAATGAGTACGTTTATTTAAAAAAAAAACAGAATGGAGATATACTGTATCTAAACAGGGCCACCAAATATGAAGATTTCACCTGTGGCTAAAGTCCCTCCATTTAGGGTCAGCTGTAGCAGACATCTTTTGGATTCCTTAATTGAGCTACAGATGGGGCAGGTCCCATCTTGGCCGCCAGGCCGCCATGGCGGAGGTTCTGGCGCTCCGATATTCTTCTTGCGCCGGCGTCCACCAAGGGGCGTGGGTTCACACCATGCAATACAATCCGCCACCACTGGGTGGCTAATGCTCCATCAAGCTAGAGTCGGAGTGCTATACTGCAATGTGCCAATGGAAACCCGAAAAGTAAAATGATCCCTATACAAATCAGTAACTTACTGTGAATGTCATAACACCAAAATGTGGCCACCGTTAGAACATATACTGAGACGCATTAGCGACCCATGCAGACGCTCAAGCGCCCATGCAAATTTAGACGCCAAGAAAGCCTTATTGGTAACCGGAATTTTTTATGTGTGTTAAAACTACAATACTGTACTAACAAAAGGCCAGCACCTGTCAAAAAAAAACAATGAGACGTACAATACAGTACAGTATAATTTAATGTAATGATTCTGTACGCAATGCAATGTAATTTTATTTATTAGTGTGTACACTATCTATGGAACAGTACAGCTTGCTGGACACAGCACAATAGTAGTAAAGTACTTTACTGTAGTACCCTGCCATAATAACAACTCAGACGCAAAAGCATCTCATTACTGGAACGTCTGTGCAACTGGGTCGCAAGAGCGTCCGTCAGAGACGCTCCTTCGTGTCAAACAAATGCAGCGCCTCTCCGCCCGCATCAGCATGATCCTCTCCTTCAAAGAAATGGGATCATGCTCGTGCCGGTGGTGTGAGAGAGCCGCTGACTAGGCTTGCCAGGGACAATAAATTATTTACTGTAGTTCCTGCGCTTCATGCACGCGCTGCAGCATAAATTTTACGCATGCGCAAAGAGGTTTTCAAAATTGACATCTGGTGGATGATCACTGGTATTGCACTCATCCGGAGACGCCACGGCGAATCGCCAAGCATTTAAAATGTATTGCGATGGCGGGCGCCGTGGCCAGCCATGGCCAGCTGGCGAAACTCTCGCCATAGGTAGCCAAGATGGGACCTGCCCCATCTGTATGAGCAACCCCATATGTTATTTTAGCAATATTTTTGTTCCTTTCCATCTGCAGCCACCTCTTTTCTCCCTTATCTATCACTCTATTAAATCCCACCACCACCATTTTATCTATTCCATACTTCCTTCTGCATCTAGCCTCGTTTCTCCATACTAGGAATCAGACGCTGGTGGGACAGATCACAGGTCATACCAACTGTCCAACATGATGACATCATTTTTTTCAGTAGTCGGTTTTATTTTATAGATTGCGTATGATCCAAATCTTGTTACCACTTCCTCAAACTATGCCACATTAGCTTATAGAATGATGCAATGGTAAATTACATGAGAAAAAAAGTATATGGGAATTTTTGATATCTTGGAATGTTCAGTAAAAACTTCTTTTAAAAAACAACCTTCTTTCATGCACAGCAGATTACATATTTTAAAACGGATAGAGGAATCTTAAAGGGTAAAATTTACAGAATTTTGGAGTTATTGACAAGTTTAACATTTGAAACAATTATGCAAGAAAGTTTAACCCTTTGAATGCCAAGTGAATTTGACACAAATAGGTGTGAAAATTGCCAAACAAATGTATTCATCATAATGACTTGTAATGTTTACCTTATATAGGAAAGATAATCTTTTTTTTACACAACATTTTTATAGGAATTTGTATAACAAATGTGAGTGATGCTGACATTTTTAACAGATATTTTGGACATCTGATGGCACTCAAAGGTTTAAGACCTGTAATTACTCCACATTTGCGTAGGTTGAGCCAAGTAACATAGCTTCAGCCTAGGGGGGAGATTCTCTAAGCTAAAAATGCGGTAAAAACCCCGTTATCTGGGTTTTTACCACATTTTGGGATGCTTTAAGTATCCCCCCGCCGGGTTACCACGGCGGGGGGCATCGCCAGAAAAATCTGGCGATGCTCCATAGAAGCCAATGGGCTTCTATCGCAACCCTCCGCCGCCCCGAGTCGACAACCCGCCGCCCCGCATCGCCCCCTCCCCCCTCACCTGTGTCCGGGCAGCACAGCGCAGTGCTGCCCGGACCTGTGACCTCCTCCCTGCACTGATCCTCTTCCGGGTGCAGGGAGGAGGAGAGCCCAGCGCAGCAGCAGCAGCGCCGGGTGTGGGAGGGAGGGGAGAGCCGCCGGGACCTGCTGGGACCCGGCGACTCTCACCGCAAAGGACAGCTCTTAACGCAAGAGCTGTCCTTTGCCTTAATTATCGCAAATGTTACAGCATATGCGATAATTAAATATGCGATGGGCGGCGAAGGGGGGCGGAGATTCTTAGAGAATCTCCTCCTAGGGCAGTTGTGACTTTCCCCTTGGGCACATGAAGCAGATACCTCTGGCAACTCAGTGCCGGGGGGGGGGGGGGGGGGGGGCACTTAGACAAATATTAACCACAAATGTTTCCATTGCACTGCACCATATGCCAACTTCTGTGGGACGCAGGCAAGTGGGACATGTACAGACTGTCTCTTCAAGCTGTCCTAATAAGAAAACATTAATTAAATGTGTTCCAGTGCTGATATTCCTGTTGTTTACAAATACAGTATTTCAATCATTTATAAACTAATAGCCGCACTAAGCTCTAATAAGAAAACATGCATACTGTACATACTGAAAAATGGTGGAATAAACTTCCCTAACATCCTTGTTTATAATAATGCCTCCCTAATGAGATTTAAGACCGAATGGTTACAGGATCAAGAGGTCTAAGCTAATACATATTTTGAATCACAATTTGAACCCACAATGGCCCTTAAATCATTCCTTCACATTCATGACCAGGAGGTTCCATTAGAGGTTCGTGATAATCCTTTATTAGTGACAACTAGACGACTCTGGTACATCCTACACCAAAAATATTGTCTAAATGTCCACAAATCGATCCACCTTCCATTTATACAGCACTCAGATTTCCAAGATGGAAAGACATCTTATCCCTTTACAGTGTGGAGGGTGGGGAGTTTCACGGTATAGAAAGCTTACTTGATTTTGATGCAAAATGAACCCTGACATTCCTTGAGGCAACTGCTAAATTTGAGAATTTATGGGCATACTCTGGAGACAGGTTAAAAAGGATGCTGAAACTCACTTTACTGTTCATCATAATTTATTGTTATTTCTTGTAACATTCGATATGCTCAATTTATATGTGAACGTTGTATATACGGTGACCAATCCCAGGATCGGCGGGATCCCAGGATTTGGCCTCAAAACCGACTGGATTTCAATCCCAGTATTGGAGTCTCCAATCTCGGAATTTTGGGATTAGACTGCAAATGCGCAGTCTAATGCCGGGCATGGCCTGAGCACTTTCTCAAACACTGCCCGGCTGTTCTGACCTGGCACACACCTCTGCACAGCGTGACATGATGTTAAAGGTCAGTCTGTGCAGGGCACACTCACTCACTGCCTGCCTCGCTGCCGCTGGCCCGGCCGCTCAGTGCTGTACCCCTGCACTCCCTACTCTGCTCACCAGCTGCAGCTCCTGTCCTGCTCCCCAGCAACACTGCTCGCTCACCGATGTAAGTAAATGTGCGCGGCGGTTGGTTGGGGGGCATGGGAGATTTTTTTAATTTAGGGATGCCATTCCCGGGATCCCGGAAATTCCAGGATTGAGCATTTTTCAATCCCAAATTACAAGATTGAAAAAATGCCCCCTGGATTGGCATCCCTAATTGTATATTTATTTTCAATGCTGCTGCTTCAATAAAATACATTTCGAAAGAGAATCTGTCAATTTCTGGCAGCAAATGACAATTGGCCATTTACTCGCAAATATGAAAAACAGACAAAAAATGGTCATTCAGACAAATTGGTTAAAGTTGTTTGATTTAACAAATTCATGAAAAAGTTTTTGTCCATTTTCCAGGTTTTGGGAGCAAATGGTTCATTAATTGAGTAATTTGTTCCCAGACATTACCAGATTTTCATTCGATAGATAGATAGATAGATAGATAGATAGATAGATAGATAGATAGATAGATAGATAATCTTATAGTATGTATCCATCCTAAATTATATTGAACTTCCAATTACAGAATGGAATGCTTAAATCAAAAGAAAAGAATAACATTTTGTGGTGTGGGTGGGTGGGTGGGGAGGGGGAGTGGGTGGCACTGCTATTCAGGGCCGGCAACAGAAATCTTGGGGCCCTGTACAATGATATTTCTAGGGCCCCCACCTGATCCCAAATCGACACAACGCTCTTCTGCTTGAGCCTCATTTAACCTTTTGCTGCTCCAGATCCTGCTTTCAGGTGTGGACCTCTCTAGTTCTCAGTCCTGTTGGCCTGGCTCCTGGCTGCTGCTTCCTGCTGGCTCCAGCTGCTGCTTTCCTGTCATTTTCACAAAAAAATGCTGAGCACTATGAGCAGGCAGGACAGGTCATTCGCAGAGTGTGGAACAGATGATCCGAAAAAAGTACAGGAGCCAGAGACTGAGGCCACAGCACCAGTGGTTGGTACGGCTGTGCGCCTGCGGCCCCAGGCCGTGCGCACACACAGAGTAGATGGCTCTGCGTGCCAACTTGCAGGGCGCACACACAGTAGATGGCAGTGGCACACAGTGAGTCAGTCAGACTCAGCCAAAAACAGATGGTGCACAGTAGACGGCCGGGCCGCAAGGGTCATTGACAGGCCAGCTAGTACAGGCAGTGGCCGTGCCAGGTATGGAATCTCTGGAGCCCGTCACACTTGTCCCCCTTGACCCCCCCTGTCGCCTGCCCTGCTGCTATTGTGCCTAGTAGCAGCCTGAGCCCTACATTCACCCCTGGATTAATGAGTTTTCTGGCCTGGAGGCTTAGTCAGGTTCCCGGGTGCGGCACATGCATAGTATCATCCGCGGTACTGCACCTGCGCAGAACACTTTTTGGGGCTACCGCGCATTTGCGTACAGAGAGGCATCCCGGATGGAGGGAACACCTCCTAATGGGACTGCCTTCAGTGACTGGCAGGTCAGACTTGTAATAGGAAGTCACTGCCAGTCACATTGAAGCCAGAGCAGTCTCACAGACTGCATCTGGCTTCACTTAGGCAGAGACAGTGGCGGATTTTACCTGGGGGAGCAGCAGTCCTGCAGCCCATAAGTAAAAACCGCAACTGGTGATTTAGATAAGGACTATGTAGCTATTTATTTATATAGGAGTGGAAGCAAAATCTGTCCAGGGAAGAGATAGTGGTATATCATAGGCAAATAGTGAAAATTTAAATGTATGCTCCCATCTCCACATAGAAATCTGCATACAGTACCATCTGTCAAGTCCCTAATTGCTAGAGCTAAAGGTTCTATTATATGGCTGTAAATCAGAGGACAAAGACACATCCCTGTCAGGTACCATTTTATATAAGGGCTGTTCAGGAGAAAGAGCAATTGGTAAGTGATTTTGCAGTCAAATGTAAAAATGATCCTTTTATTCCTGTCAGGAAATCACCAGTTGTATCAAAAGCCTTTAAAGTGTTCAGCATAACAATAAAATATATTTGATTGTATGTAGCATCTAAAGAAAGTTTTGTAATTGGAGACTTTTTGCTGATCCAATCAATGGCTCTTCTCCAACTGACACTAGCCTGTTGTCCAGGGATACATTAAAAAAAAAGCTATAAAATAAAAAATGTACGGATAACTCTGTTCAGATGAATGGCTGTAAAAATATTGGGCTTGACTTGTTTTTATGAATGAATCAAATAAAAAATAAAAAACAATAAAACAATCAGCAATTTATTCTTAGGTCAAACCATGTCCTGTCCTGCCATGGGTACAAATATATTATATATATATTTTTTAGCTGCAGAGAAAATACTGGTTGCTTTTGCATGTAGAGCATTCATACTGAGGAACTTTGTATCCTGGTGTGCCGCATGTGTGAGTGTATACATATATATGTGTGTATGTGTGTGTGTGTGTGTGTGTATGAATGTATACAGTACATACACATTGGAGTAAGTATGAAGCAAATATACATTTGTATTAAATTATTTCAACTATTTGGAGGACATTACTGGAAGTTGTTAGTCATCCATAGTCGCTCACATTATCAGTTAAATGTTCACTGATCTCATTTGGACACGGAAATGCATTGTGACGAATGTCTTCCATGTCTCCAGTGTCTACCCAATATCTCTCCTTCTAGTGTGTAATGCAATGAAGACTCAATAGATGGTTTTACTAATGGCCCAATTTAAAATATGCCTCTGAGAGGTTTACCACATCACAAAGAACAAGTTCCTATTTATCAGTGCATAAAATGTTATATTATCAGAGTAAATTTTGTTCAGCACCAGAGTAATATATAAATATATTTTGGAGACACTTAAGACAGTAGAAATGTAAGTATGTGCCAGCCTTTGTACAAGATTTCCTTTAAGAAGCATAAATAAACCATTAGTGCAGATCCCTCTATGCACATTATTAAACAGAAAAGAATTCAAGCAAAGACTTTATTCATAACCATTTCTAGCTAGATTTGCAATGCATTTCATACTGTGAAGGGCTGTGCAATGAAGAGATTTACTTGATTAAATCCGTACAGCCATGGGAAACTGTAACGGGGACATTTTGGCTAATAGACGTTCAACTTAAGAACAGTACCCACTGCTCAGTGTTCCTTTCACAGGGAACTTATATTCATTCACTTTCTAAGCACATTATTTCACATTAATATTCTTAAATTCTGAACAAAACTAAGAATTACTTTATTAACATTGAATCTAACCAAAATACTACGCAGTTCAAAGGACTTTTCTGCAACCCACTGCATTGTTCTTCCTTAACAAAATTAGTTATCACATCAGGGTAAATACAGAATTTCTAGATGGGAAACTTGTTAGGGGCAGGTTTGATTACCATGAGGCTAAAAGGTGGCCATACACTACTGCAAGAAGCCGCAGCAATATATGACCATCTGATCCACCTTGAGCTGCCCCGGGACCTTCGCATGCGGTCCTTTGACACGTGATGTATTGCATGAGATCCTATTCCCTGCCTCCGGGTGGGGGTCCGAGTTTGAGGTTGGGCATTCTAGCAGGTCCAACCTTCCACTCCAAACTGATGCGCACAGAACCATGCATTGGATCAGATTGGATGTCAAATACATGCGATTGTGCCCAATTTCACACGATATCTCAGCCTGATTCATCGGAATCGGGTGAAATCGGCCCAAATGGCATAAGTGATTCGGGTTTTAAGGTTCTGGATTTAATGCCCAGAGCTATTCAATTAACCTGTATATATTCTGTGTGTGACTGCGCCTGTATTAAGCTGCTTGTGCATCCTATTTGCATCAGTTAATCAGTTAAAATACATAAAAAATATTAGAAAATATATAATAATAGTAACCTTTGAATGCAAATAGACACTTGTACCATATACAGTAAGCGATTTTTAGAAATCTAAAAAATTGCACCATATCGCACATCACATGTGTGATTTTCGTACGAAAATCCTACATGTAATAGGTTACACATTTTTAGATCTGACATTTTGAAGGTAAAATTAGTCAGGTATTTTTTAATCTATGGGAAGACAATCAAGTGTGAGTGGACATTCTGGGGGGTATTCAATGTTTGGCATGCTTCTGCAGCCATCTCCAGACGGGGGAGATGGCTGCGGGGCCCTATTCAATACTGTCTTCCCCGACAGCATCTAACAGGAGTTCTCGGCAGAACGAGCCCGACATCACAAGCTGTCAGGCTCGTTCTGCCGAGAAAAGCCAGAAATAGGCGAGCTCCCAGCTGGAGCTCGTCTATTTCCACCCTCAACTCGCGGTCACTCCCCTTTCTCGCCGCTAGGCGGCAGGGACATTGATCCCGTCCGCTGAGCTCAAGTCGAGCATAGCGAGAATGGGACAGTGGCACGGCTGTTGAGCTTGCTCGACAGCCGTGCCCCTGACATTGAATACCCCCTCTGTTTTTTTTTTTTTTAAGAAAAGGGACCTATCAAAGTCATGCCACAAACAAAGGTCATTTCTGAGGACATCAGAAGAAGAGTAGTTAATGATTAACAACCTGCAAAAGGTTACAAAACTAAAGTGTTTGGACTTCACCAATCAACAGTCAGACAGACTGTGTACAAATGTAGGAAATTCCAGATGATTATCCCCATCCCCAATAAATATCATGCCAAGAGCAAGGCTTCTAATAGTTTGCAAGGTCACAAAGGAACTGAAGGCCTTTCTCACATTAGCTAATGTTAGTGTTCATGAGTCCTCCATCAGAAGGACACTGAACAATAATGGTGTGCATGCTAGGATTGCAAGGAGAAAGCCATCACTCTCCAAAAAGAACATTTATGCAATTTGCTCAAGATCACCTGGACAAGCTAGAAGGCTATTGGAACAATGTTTTGTGGACAGATGAGCTGAAAACAGAGTTAACGCTGTTTTATACTGGAGAATGGGGTCAACAATTACAGAAAGGTTTAGATGCAGTTACATACTTTTGCCATTCATAGATATGTGATATTGGATAATTTTCTTTATTGATTTGGTTCTCATTATCTACTCTTTGGATTTCTGTGAAAATCTGGAGGTAGTTTTAGGCCAAATTTTAGCACAAATACAAATAATTCTTATGTGTTTACAAACCTTCAAGCTCCACTGTACCTACTGTACTTGTTAAATCTCTCCGGGAGAAGCCCGGAAGGGAGATGCTGTCTGGCACTACGGGGGCGGAGCTGGAATGTGTTATCACTGAATTTGCGTTATCACGGATGGTGTAGTGGTTAGCATTACTGCCTCACAGCGCTGAGGTCATGGGTTCAATTCCCACCATGGCTATAACTGTGCGGAGTTTGTATATTCTCCCCGTACTTGCGTGGGTTTCCTCCGGGTACTCGGTTTCCTCCCACAATCCAAAAATATACTGGCAGGTTAATTGGCTCCCAACAAAACTAACCCTATAATGTCTGTTTGTGTACATGTGGTAGGGAATATAGATTGTAAGCTCCACTGGGGCAGGGACTGATGTGAACGTTCAACTATACTCTGTAAAGCGCTGCGAAATATGTATGCGCTATATAAGAAACTGTTAATAAATAAATCATTCGTTGCCAGGAATTCATTATTAATCTTCTTATGCAGGCCTCTTTTCTGTGGGTGAGGGAGACTGCCTGCTAAATGGGGAGTCTTCCGCAATTTGTAGGCAAGTATGGGTTGTATTGCACATGACATGATGAGATGTATCTGGAAAGAATTTTTTAATTAAATATTCTCTAAAAATGTCATACAATTAAAATGAATGATTTCAAAAGGTACCGATACTGTTTATTTATGATTAGTTTATCAACAATGTAAGGTTCCATTTTAGCCAAATCCCAGTGTGTTATTCAATTCCGAATGTACTAAGAGCCTAATGAAAGACTGGTCCCTCAGTGCACATTTATCACAAATGTGATGCAGGTAATCTGCATGCAGCAAGCACTTGGTATGATCTCAGGGTGCACAAATCATCTTAGCAATAACCTGTTTTGTGATTTGTCCTGTGTGATGGATGAACCTACAACATGTATTGTATTTTGATGAGCTTTCTTTTACATTTGATTAATGAGCCCAGGCTGTTCCATATGAAGTGCAAAGTTTCTCTTGCAAAGGAGAAGTGATTTAAATATGTCTGTAAAAGAGTCAATACAACAGCGTAAACTCTCATTACAGCTGCATCTATCAGTAAATCAATGTGTAAAAAAGGCTAATATTATTCTTACGGTACAGTACATGGATGTCGAAGAAAATAGCATTCACAATTTTGCTGTTAACCAGAGTTGCTATCTACAGGGTAAATTTACTAAAGCTTCAGAAAACAAAACCTGTCACAACCAATCTGATTGGTTGCTATGGGCAACATCACATTTTTTATTATTTTTAGAAGTTTTAGTAAATTTGCCCCTAGATATGATTTCCATTTACTGTCCTCTAAAACATTTACCAAATTTATTGTTTTTCTTTTACTTCTTTTTAGAACAATATTTATATAAATCACACAGAATTTGTTTTTCCCTATAAGGACAAATCTGTTTGGGCAGAGATGTCACTAGGGAGTGACATTAAACTGCTGGTTCCTCAGTATATTCAATTGCTCCTCAGTCAATATATATATTGCTCCTCAGTCAAGAGAGCAAGGTGCTGCATTGTGACATTCTCGCATAACACCCGGCTCCTGTTCCCGAGGAGAAGGTGGCAATGCAGGCAGCCTGTCTTCACAGGGCTGTCTAGTATCTCTGAACATGATATAATTGTAGAAATCCCTTCTGCAGAGGAGTCCAGGTTGGGACAGCCATAATGTATGCCTTTGGGAAACAAAAAAACGGTACTTGTTTCCTAGCACGGCGCCAGCGATAAAAATTGTATCCATCGGGACCCACCGAAATCGCGTTGATCGCATCGCATGCAACCAAATCGCATTCGATGCGATCGACGCGATTTTTACATTGGAATCAATGTAAAATGGTCCCTGAGACCGGATTTTACATTGGCCCCAATGTTAAATGGCCCCCAGACCCCAATATTTATTGTTTCGCATTATTTATTATCGCGTCCTCCGACCTTTTCATACCCCCACTATCCACATCGGCGTGGAGTTAATCTTATATAGTGTGGCGAGCGCAGCGAGCCACCGAGCCCGAAGCGTGGCGAGCACACGTGCATTACATCACAGGTATTACGCATCCCCTCGCGGGGCTCACTGCGCTCGCCATGCTTCAGGCTCGGGGGCTCGCCACACTATATAAAATCAACTCCACGCCGACGTGGATAGTGGGGGTATGAAAAGGTCAGAGGACATGTACCGCTGCCCCTCGCGGGCTCACTGCGCTCGCCACGCTTCGGGTTGCCGTTCATCGTGAGGTGGCGTTAACAATGGGGGGGGGGGGGATTTGTCATGTAAAATACCCATAAGGGTGGGTATACAATGAAAAATCGGGTCCATTGGGCCATTTAACATTGTTCCCTATGTAAAATCATGTCCATCGCATCGGTCGCATCGCATGCCTTAAATTAAGGCATGCGATGGACGCAATTTTTTATTTGTCGGGGAAAAGGCTAAAAATAGCCCTAAAATCGCGTCGGTCGCGTCCATCGCATACCTTAACTTAAGGTATGCAATCACCTACGACGGGCGCCGTGCTAGGAAACAAGTACCAAAAAACTCTTCCAGATGTACTGTAGGCCTGCTCATCATGGCTCCATCATGGGCGCAAGGGCACTTCTGGTACGCCTAGATGGGCAGCTCTCCCATTCAATAAGATGTATGTGCATGCTGGCGTGCCTCAGCAAACAAGTCTCACTTGAGCTATGTTGGCTCTTATCGCAAGAGCTGTCCCTTGCATTAATGATTGCATATGTTAAAGCATATGCAATCATTAAGAATGCGGTGGCCGGCAAAGGGGGGCAATACAGGGCAGCGGATGTTAGAACATCCCGCCCCATGTACTAAACATGGGCCCCTAAGAGTTGTAGTAAATGGAACATTTTCAAATTGGGAAAAACTTCTAAGTAGTGTACCTCAGGGTTCAAGACTGGGGCCACTTTTTTTAATATATTTAATAATGACCTTGGTGATGGCCTAGTGAGTAAAGTGTCCATTTTTGCAGCCTATCTGCAGATTAAATAAACTAGAGGATTGGGCAGCAAAATGGAAGATGAGGTATAATATTGAGAATGTAAGTTTATGTAATCTATAGTTTAAATGGGGAACATAATTCTTGTTACAGGTTGAGTATCCCTTATCCAAAATGCTCGGGACCAAGAGAATTTAAGATAATGGATTATTCCGTATTTCGGAATATTTTAATATTTCAATGATGAATGATGTAAGTATCTTGCATTTATGCTGTATAAGCACATCAACCACGTGAAATGCACACAAATAGATTGTATTTGATCAAAAAACAAAGTTTCAAAACATGAAACAAAATTTGTGTACTATCTCAGGCACTGAATTTGAATGCCAAGCAATCATCTTGCACATACAGTATGTAGTGCCAATTACAAACCATATCCTCAGTATTGCTGTTACAAATGTCCCCAGTAAGTTTTTAGCTAAAAAAAAAGTATAGTTTTCGGAATAATTTGGTTAACGGATATTTGGATAAGGGATACTCAACCTGTATATTATTAATGTGATTTCGTTTCTCCTATTTAGGAGATGTACTGTATGGTGTATTGGTCCATGGTTAAGGTCCGTGCCAGGACTGAAACGTTGGACATATGCAGCCACTTTAAGGAATAAATGCGGTGAGTGCCTTGGCTTCTTTCCTTGATTTTGAATAGCCACTTGGTGGCAAACTACAGCAGCACCCCAACCGTGAGTGCATTGGGATATACATGGCTATTTATAGTATCAGCTTTATATTATTCTGACTGTTTTGAAAAAATAATGAGATTACAAAATAAAAAGGAGCATAGAGGCAAGGGAAGACAGTGTTATCATGCCACTGTATAAATCATTGGTATGGCCTCATCTGGAATACAGTGTACAGTTCTGGGCACCAGTCCCTATAAAAAGACATCTTGGAACTTGAAAAGGTTCAGAGAAAATCCACAAAATTGATTAAGGGTTTAGAGTGATTGGGTTATGAGGAAAGGCTAGCCAGGTTAGGTACCTTTAAATTAGAAAAGAGGCATCTAAGAGGTCATATGATTAATATAGAAATACATAAAGGGTGAATACAGCAATCAGTTGATCTGGTTACTGTTAGGACTGTACACAGGAACTCCCAGAACCTAGGAGTGCCAAATATTGGGTTTGGGCTTTGGGACCCCACCCCATCCCGATGAGACATTGCCTTCTCCCAACGAACTACACCTTGTTTTCATGGCGCACACCTTTGGTGCACCGGGTGTCAGGTTAGTTAAGCACCCTTTTCAAATGATTTGTGGTAGCAGATGGGGTTGCGGAAGCAGGTGGCAACACGTGAGCAGTTACACTCAGGGTATTCTTTACAAAAATACAGATGTATCCAGTTAAATCCTTGATTACACGCCCTTGTTATGCCATAGACATGAACGAGCGCCCATCACTTAATCACTCATACTGGACCCAGCAGCATGTAAACCAGTGCGGCAAGATGCATTCCCATCATGGTTCTGTTACAGCATGCTGCCAAAAGCAGCAAAGTTGTAAAGTCGCAAAAGCAGCAAAGTTGTAGCATGACACATCTGTACCCTGAGAAGATTGGGGAGATACAGTATTTGCAGTGACAGAGCTTTCTCACAAGGTTTGTCCCTGCATGAGATATTTGATACATCCTTGTGATATATGTATTCAATTATCACAATGCGAATTTGGCATTTGAGTTCCACAATTGTACTACTCTAATGGTGAAGAATCCTCTTCTTAATTCAGTATGCAGAAAGAAAGAGAAGATGTCCTGTTTTTGGTGCACCAAAATAAGAGATAAAATTTAACTTTTATTATTTTAATAGTTAAGAACTGCGAGATAAAATTGACAACATGTAACAAAAAAACAAGGGTGGGGTTTCACACAATTTTAAAACCAAGGTGGCAGGCAGATGTTGCAGGGTTGTTATGTAGTGCTTTTTACTAGATAGTGTGCGTCTGGTCTGTCTAGACCTTAGATCTGACAGATCAGTCGGTGTGTCTGAGCGGAGGTTTAAATGACCTTTTGTAATGATCGCTCCAGAACCGAGTTAATCAGTGCCAGTATGTGGGATTGATATCCTTAATTATCCCCCTATCGGGTGCACTGATGCAAATAGGAGATCACCCTGTGTAGGTTAAGATCCGGCGTGAAAACGCTCAAGGATCAATATGGATGACTATGCACCCCAGGGTGTCTCAGCTGCGTTCGTTCAGGTGGAGCCGCCTCCTGGAGTTTACACACATGCAGCAGTCGGCACCATTGTGGGGACTGTCATGGTGTCTCACTCGCTCCTGAAAGACTCTCTCTATATGGTCCCACTGTGGCATCAATTTACAAATCGCCCGGTGTGTATGGTCTTCTGATCTGGAAAACGTTCCAGTGCAGGACCTATGTGGAGACACCACCGGTGTAACAGGCTGTGCCAGAACACTTGGAGCCGCCTCCAGAGTGTTGCATATGTAGGATAGTATGCACAGGTTGAGAGATTAGCGCAGCTTAGAGACTACACACAGATCAAAATACATTAATATGAAAAATAACAAAAGTTGCAGACATCTGCCTGCGCACCGCTAGCCGGCACGCGCTTCGCAGATGATAGCTTCCTCAGGGCCCTGAGGAAGCTATCATCTGCGAAGCGCGTGCCGGCTAGCGGTGCGCAGGCAGATGTCTGCAACTTTTGTTATTTTTCATATTAATGTATTTTGATCTGTGTGTAGTCTCTAAGCTGCGCTAATCTCTCAACCTGTGCATACTATCCTACATATGCAACACTCTGGAGGCGGCTCCAAGTGTTCTGGCACAGCCTGTTACACCGGTGGTGTCTCCACATAGGTCCTGCACTGGAACGTTTTCCAGATCAGAAGACCATACACACCGGGCGATTTGTAAATTGATGTCACAGTGGGACCATATAGAGAGAGTCTTTCAGGAGCGAGTGAGACACCATGACAGTCCCCACAATGGTGCCGACTGCTGCATGTGTGTAAACTCCAGGAGGCGGCTCCACCTGAACGAACGCAGCTGAGACACCCTGGGGTGCATAGTCATCCATATTGATCCTTGAGCGTTTTCACGCCGGATCTTAACCTACACAGGGTGATCTCCTATTTGCATCAGTGCACCCGATAGAGGGATAATTAAGGATATCAATCCCACATACTGGCACTGATTAACTCGGTTCTGGAGCGATCATTACAAAAGGTCATTTAAACCTCCGCTCAGACACACCGACTGATCTGTCAGATCTAAGGTCTAGACAGACCAGACGCACACTATCTAGTAAAAAGCACTACATAACAACCCTGCAACATCTGCCTGCCACCTTGGTTTTAAAATTGTGTGAAACCCCACCCTTGTTTTTTTGTTACATGTTGTCAATTTTATCTCGCAGTTCTTAACTATTAAAATAATAAAAGTTAAATTTTATCTCTTATTTTGGTGCACCAAAAACAGGACATCTTCTCTTTCTTTCTGCATACCAATTCCCATGTCCTATGGTAGCACACCCCCAGCAGCTTATTATTGAAATAAATATTTGCATAAGGGGGTCCACCTCTCTATGACTAGAGGTCTTGTGCGACCACCCCCCCAAAAAAACCGTCTTCTTAATTCAGTACAGAATTTATTTTCCTCGAGCCTCAGTACATGCCCGCATGTCCTACGTATAGGCCTGTTAGTGAACAAATCATCTCCCAGTTCCATATGATTCTCAGGGGCAGATTTATTAAGCTTTTAGAATAGATAAACTGGAGATAAAGCGGAGAAAAGGTAAAAGGAGATAAAGCACCAGCCAATCAACTCCCAACTGTCTTTTTCAAACACAGCTGATTGGCTGGTGCTTTATCTCCTTTTGCCTTTTCTCCACTTTATCTCCAGTTTATCTCTTCTCCAAGCTTAATAAATCTGCCCCTCAGTCCTGTATATGAACATACTAATCATATCACCTCTCAACCTCTGTTTCGCCAGTTAAAACATATTCAGCCTGGTTAACCTATCTTTGTATTCTAGTGATTCAGGGGCAGATTTATTAAGCTTGGAGAAGAGATAAACTGGAGATAAAGCGGATAAAAGGTAAAAGGAGATAAAGCACCAGCCAATCAGCTGTGTTTGAAAAAGACAGTTGGGAGTTGATTGGCTGGTGCTTTATCTCCTTTTACCTTTTCTCTGCTTTATCTCCAGTTTATCTCTTCTCCAAGCTTAATAAATCTGCCCCTCAATAACTTCTCTGTACCTGTTCAGAAGAGTTTAGGGTGCACATCAGAGGGATTGTTTTTACACCATTTTCCTTTATCAAAGATCTTCTGTCAACTTAAATTCATAAGGGATCATTTTAAACTAGCTTTGGGGCAAAGGCAGTCCCATTGCATCATCAGTGATGTGACAAGATGTAATTGGGATTTGACTAGGTCCAAGTGAGATATACACATACACATTGCCCTTGCCCTAAATGTGCTCTTATTTTTATCAAGGCTGCAAAACAAAATAGCACAAATATCACTCAAATTGTTTTATAGGTAATAATTTATGAATTGACCCTACGCCTTTAATTAAAAAAAAACAAAAACAGCACTATGTAAAGTGTGAACTGTACAGATATATCCCTCCATGAATTTATAACAAGGAAATAAAATGACATTCTACAGTATGTGGTGAAATGCTTAAATTAAGTTTACCATATTTTTTTATTGACGATTTATACTTAATGCTTATAATCACATAAGAGATTTGTTAAAGGATGCAGTACAATTTTTTGTTTATTTAATAGGCTTAGCAGAGTGGCTCCAGAAATGTTACTGTATTTGATTTATGTTTAGGCAGTTAACACTTGGCCATGCTGCATCTGGTGCTAGAAGACAATTAATCAAAGGAAAGCTAACAAATTAATATGGATTATGCTTAAAACATTAAAATCAGAGAACAAGTGTATGCCATCCTTCAAAATGTATGGTATGTATTATACGTGTATAATATGTGAATTCACAAAACAGTACATAATATCAATGTTCCCAATATTCAAATCAAAGTCAGTATCAAAGAAACATTTTTTCTTTTTCAAATTTAAAATAAAAAAATCTAAACCAAGAGCAAATGCAGATTATTAGCTGGAATGATACTACATCTCTCACAGCTCAAACTTAAGTAAATTTACCCCAAAGATTTAAAGGAATGCCTCAGGCCTCTCAGGTTTGGTTAAGAGGTCATTTAAACAGTAATAGTAACAGTATTCAAAGCAAAATTCTCTGTGGGAGAAGCTGTCACGTAGTATATGTACTTAGGCCCATGAAAAAAAAACACCTGGAAAAAAAAGTAGTGGAAAAAGTGCTACTACCTTAATTCAAATATTAAATCCACAATTAGAAGTGACAAAACAATAAGCAGTATGTGTTAATCACAGAACACTACCACTAATGTGGCTGCCAAACAGGCCCTCAGAATAACTTGTATTAAAAAAAGATGGTAATGAATATACTGTATACTGTATGAGTACGTCAATATGAACAATTCAAACTCGTATCAGTGTTTTCATCCCCTTCTCAGTATGCGCCTCTTAACCCCTTCAGTGGTGTTTTTTTTTGGTGCGCTCCCCACTGGGCGAGTTTATTTATGGGGCACTTTTAAAAAAAAAACACCACTACCTCCCCAGGTCCAGGCAGAGCCGCTGCACTGTCAATCAGCGGCTGCCCGGAGCTGTGCCCCCCCGCGTCCCTGTCCCCGGCAGCCGGCTTATCATAAGCCGGCGCCGGGGACTTCAATAAGAAACCCGGAGGGGAGGGGGGAGGAGGAGGGAGGAGGCGGCGATGCAGAGGGGAGGGAGTTGGGCAGCACGAAGCTGCCTGAGATAAGTGATTGAACTCAGCAGCGCTGCCCGGCTCCAAACAGTGGCAATCCCGAGAATTTTCCGGGCTTGCCAGACTGGGCACTGAGGCACAGCCCGGAAAATTCTCGGGATTGCCACTGAAGGGATTAATGATCCGATACTCGGTATCCAACATGGATCATAGTTAGAGGGAAAAGAAATTTAGATGAAACTTCTAATACAATTTGAAGGTGCTCCCATGAAGAAAGAGTTCTCTAATAAGATAGCACCATGTGTTTAAAAGTGCTCCACTCAATGTGCCACAACTAGAGATAATAGCAATATGCCTAAACCCTTTAGGGTTTGGAATTGGTGCACAGTGGGATTCCAACTCTCCTGTGAATACTTCTGAGGACTCCAACTCTCCACCTTAAAACCAAAAGGCTCCCAAAGGGAAAGACTCTAACCGTGTCATATTAAAAAAACAAAATCTTCAACATAGACAAAAAAAAACATATTAGTAATGGACCGTACATTAGATTATGCTTATCTGATAGTTGCATATAGCTACAGCTATCTGTATAGTGTGTCTGAATAGGAGACAGACAGCGCTAGGTCCTGGCACCTGGGCAATAGATCCTGCAGGTGCCAAGGCAGCACTTCTGTGGGTGCGGGGGGAATGCTCATAAAATCATGTTTGCTTGATTTCGAAGATTTCTCCTTTTTTTTAAAAAATAATATGGTTGTCTCTTACTGCTACTGCAGTTTTACTGGCGGGTATTATTACTTTGGAGGAAAGGACGCCTTACTTATAAGGGGACTAGCCTCACAGAATATGCCGTCCCCGTGAACCACACCTCTAAATGTCATCATGCTGGTGCATGGTGTACATACCATAAACAAGGCCAAAACCATTGCATGCTTGCCATGACTTGAGTGATGGCTGTATCCTGGCCAGTGACAGCATCCTCCTAGTGGCTGTTCCAAATGTCATTTGCCTGCTGGCTCCTCTGCAGTAGGGGCCTGCCGGATACTGTATGTTGTAATATTTGTAACTTTCTTCACAGTAGATGCACAAAGGATGTGAAAGTGATTATATGCCACACACAGGGGTAAAAAAGGGAATGCCATGACCATAGGTAGGGGGCGTGGCCACATCCCTGTAAAAAAAGAAAATACATTTGCAGGCGGTGCGGGCTGTGTGGTGAAGGACAGGCTGCTGCTGCAGCTGCCTCTCCCCTGCTCAGCACACAGCACTGAGCAGCACGTGCTGAGCGGGGGAGAGAGACTGTACTGCTGCAGCAGCTTGTGCTCTCTACTCCCACTGCCTGGCCTCTACAGTGGGGACGGAGATGCGGGACCGTCCATCAGACCCAGGCCCGGGTAAAAGTACCCGTTACCCCCCTCTCGGCGGCACTGACTGTAGTCATATTGGAATGTGTCCTTTTTATTTTTAACCAATTCCATTATATACAAACAAATAAAAATTATGTATTATTTGCAGAACAAATTTAATTTATCATATTTTATATACAGTAAATACTGTAGTTCTGATGCAGTTTTTGAACTAAGAACACGTCAATAAACTGGCTCTCTTTTCACATAAATCCTGATTGAACTTTTCATAAACAAAATTTATGTTGCATGAATTTAATCTCTAAAAATCTATTTGCAATAATCTGTATAGCATAACTTCAATCCAGTGGGTTTTGCTAAGCAGAAAGTGAAAGCAGCTGCCAGCATCACACCAAATGACTTTTGATTTGATTAGCTGCTAACTCTTAATTAATGATTCTGTATCTAATTGTGTTAGAAAGAATAAAACATTTTATTTTCATTCCTTTGCAAGCACTTTGACCAATTTACAGACATTCTTCCATATGATTAATATATGGTTTCATAATAATTTTGATTAATGGAATAAAATATATAAAGTAGAGATAAAAACTATCTCTTACTATCAATAACCAGGGGTATATTTGTTAAGTGTGAGGTTTTTTTTACCCATAGCAACCAATCAGATTCTAGTTTTTATCTGCCAGTTGCTAGATACATGATAAGTAGAATCAGATTGGTTGCTATGGGCAACATCTCTCACACACTCAAACTTAAGTAAATTTACCCCAAAGATTTAAAGGAATGCCTTAAGGCAAATACATAACGGTAATATGGCCTAAGAAAGTAATTATACTGTAGAGCAGGGGTCCTCAAACTATTTTGTTCTGGGACTCCATCAGATGATAAAAATAGTGACAGGACTCCAGCAAGTTACTACAGAAGGTCATCATATCACATGTGTAGTCAGCAGACAGCACATACATGGCAGCATTGTGGAGGTACAGAATTATTAAAGTAACAGACAATTCAACAGATTTTTTAGACTCCTTGAATCAATGACTGAGATAAGAAAAGTCATCAGCCTGATGGTCAGCAACATGGAGTCACGACCCCATGCTGAGAAGGCCGGGACCCAGTTTGGGGTCAGGACCCACAGTTTTAGAACCGCTGCTCTAGATTGTTAATGTGTAAAATTGTGGGGAAATGGTCACCACACAGTTTTGAGATTCGTGCTGCACTGAAGATTCCGACATGGGATTCCGTAGAGGTAAGTATTGAAGAAATGTGCACAGGGTATGCGGTGTGGATCCACCTTTACCCAGGAGCACCAATTATAGATTCGCCATTGCACAGATCTAATTCTAAGAGAAATCCTTTCTTATCATGCTACTTGAGTTTCCATAGGTCCCTGACTTTAGAGACAAAGTAAGCAACCCACACACCAGCATTCTTAATTAATGAAAACATGGACTCTTAAATCAATTTTACAATACAAAACAATTACTAGATGTTTTGGTATTTAGAGAGTGCATGAATCTGAGAAGCCAGTTACAATCATTGCTTCTTTTAAATAATGTGGGCAACTATCATTATCAGCCAGAATAGATTATAATAAATGTTACCTAATTAATCATATTTTCTTGTTGACCTTTTGCTAAATTCTTTGCTTTCCTCTCAAATTATTTGTTAGTAAATCACAAAATGAAATACGAATAACTTTAAATATATATATATAGTACAAGAATAGTTACTTTAGTGTTTATATATGTGATTCACCATGACAGTTATAATAGTGAAAACAATAATAATGGATGTTCCAACTCACTACGTTTTATAAGGAAATATCTTCCAGCCGTTATTTACCAAATTCCCAAAATAACCCAATCAACCGAACAGCTGTATGATGTAGCTTGGATATGCATCACATAACATTTAGCCTCCTACTGCATCACTGAAGAACAGAAAGGATAATTTTATCTATGTAAAAATAGTGGGGGGAAAAGCAAAGTACAGATTTTGCGTAGTACTACAAGGCCTTTAACCTGCACAACTGAATCAACACAAAGTAGGACTACATTGTACTGCTTGATAGAAAAAAATAAATAAAAAAAAACAACGATATAGAAAAAAAGAATTGGAAATAGTAAAATAATAATAATAATACAATGAGATAGAATTGGCTATAATTTAAAAAAATGGGCAACATACAGTATTATAAAGTATATTACATGACTGGTTAAAGTAAATAGACATTTTACTACGACCTTATAAATGTTTGAAGAATTTAAGGATTTTTATAATCTTCAGGTGGATTGACCCTCAAGGTTCAGGGCTGGTTATGTGGATTTATTAAACAATTGTGCTTCAGGGGTGTGGTTTTAGTTTGGGTTATTTAATGCTGTTGCTTTGAGGAATAGATGTTCATCCCTTGGTGCAATTACCACAAATAAAAAAAGAAAAGAATACAGATCCAGGTCAATTATACATGTTAGAAAGAATACCATTCTGCTAGGCCCTTAAACAGCATATCCTAATCTTTAAACAGATAATACAGATAAACCCTTCTCCATACATAGGTTAATTGAAAGTAAGTGTGTTACATTGCGGCAGACATATTAAGCTTTCAAAAGAGATAAATGCGAGGGTGATAAAGAGAGATAAACTACCAGCCAATCACCTGCTAACTGCCATGTTACAGGCTGTGTTTGAAAAACCTCAGTAACGAGCTGATTGGCTGGACGTTTATCCCTCTTTAAGGCTTAATACATTTGCCACAGTATCTGTTATCATGTAACCCTATGTCTGTATAAACAGTGCATCAATATAAGGGGAGTTGAGCTAAATATGTATGCTATGAACTTTTTAAAACATTGGATTACACTATTTTAATTTATTTCCTTTATTGTGGAGATTGCACCTAGAGAGCTTTATTATAATTTTATTTATAAGGCGCCACAAGTGTTTCGCAGCGCCGTACAAAGGAGATTGCACCTAGAGAGCTTTCTGCATATCACACCTAGGGCCTGATTCTGGTTCATTCAAAAAAGCAAATTTATTCTCTAATGGACAAAACCAGGTGCACTGCAGGTGGGGCAGATGTAAAATGTGCAGAGAGAGATAGATTTAGGTTGCTGGATTAAGAGAGGGGCTATATGGGTGGCCGACCCGGGTCCCTCATAAATTAAGGGCCCCCCACATACTCAAAGGCTCAGGGGCCATGCTGCCAGAGTTTCCTCTTCAGCCTGTGCATCCAGCCAGTGACTGAACAGCAGGATGCTGCTTTACATACTACTGGACAGCTAAGATGCTCGGCTGCCCTGTTCTGCTATATGGCGGCTCAGCTGTCAGTCAGTGCAGAGGCATCTCTCACCAGCTCCCAGTTCCCCTCTGCGCTGACTGACAGTTGAGCCACTGTATAGCAGAAAAGGGCAGCTGAGCAGCTTGGGTGCCCAATAGTATGTAAAGCAGTAGCCTGCAGCTCAGTCATTGGCAGGGGCGCTGGAACGTTTTTAGGTTGGGGGGGGCAAGATATAATCTCATTTTGGCGCCCCCTAAATTGCTATATTGTCCAGCACATGTCCCCACACCACTCATTTGTCCAGCACATGTCCCTATAACCCTCATATGTCCAGCACATGTCCCTATAACCCTCATATGTCCAGCACATGCCCTTACATCCCTCATATGTCCAGCACATGCCCCCACATCCCTCATATGCCCAGCACATGCCCCCACATCCCTCATATGTCCAGCACATGCCCCCACATCCCTAATATGTCCAGCACATGCCCCCACATCCCTCATATGCCCAGCACATGCCCCTACATCCCTCATATGTCCAGCACATGTCCCCACATCCCTCATATGTTCAGCACATGTCCCTATAACCCTCATTTGCCCAGAACATGTCCCCACACCACTCATATGCCCAGAACATCAATTGTTCACACACTCCCCATAACTTAATACATCCCCAATGTACAATAACTAAAATTGTGAGCAAGTTTAGAGATCTCCTCAACTTACTTTTTTTGTTTTGCTGCCTGGATCCCTCCCATACACAGCAGGGCAGACACGCTGGCCGCAGCAGGATGGGGTTGGAGCGCGCTGGGGACCTGGATGCCATGCCCATGCGACGCTCGTCGCTGAAGCAGCAGGGGGCGGGCGGCCGCGGCGTCGGACACTGTAAGTGTCAATCAAACACCGCTGGGCAGGGCGGCCGGCAGGGAGGGGACTGAGTCTGACAGGGAGGACGGATGGAGAGACCCGGCGCAGCGGCGCCAGCGCGCATAGCACTGCAGGATATGTGAGTGTAGAAAAGACCTCACACATACATCAAGACACAGACGGGCCCACGGTACTTTAGCGCCTCAGTAATTTTGGGGGGGGCAAGCTGCCCCCTCGCCCCCCCCCGTTCCGGCGCCCATGGTCATTGGCTAGGAAACTCTGCTGGTGCACAGCAGGGGAAGCTCTGCCAGCAAATTCCCTTGCGGGACCCCACAAAACCATTGCTCTGGGCCCTCGTGCAATAGGCAGGTTTTTTTTTTAGAGGGCCTATCCAGGCTTCCCCGTATTTATCTGCACACGCCCTCAGTAGCCGGACCTGTGGCCGTTCTTGGTGGACCTGCTGGAAAGACTTGTGATTCTAAGATTTCTTCTGTAAGAAAGGGATGGCTAGTAGTAGGTGTTAATGCAGGGTTCAAGAAGAAAGACAATTGCAGATTCCTTTTAGGATGTATGATTAATACACATCTTTGATTAAGCTGTCAATGTATACATTAAAATAAAATGTATTAAATGTAAAATATATATTGGATTGTCAAAAATCTTGTGAAAGTGAATACGTCACCACTGTAACTTAAATCTGCCAGTGATTTTAACACTATCCACCTACTCTTCTGGGACTGCAGGTGTCTACTGTAAAAATCGTGAGCCTTTTGTAGATTTTAGGAGGGTAGGCAAGTGTGGCTTGTTAAGTAATAGGGACATAAAGTAATTACTGTATGTAGAGAGGTTTGAGGGGGACTGAAGGGGCATGATGCATGTCCAAGGATGTGAAAAGTGATCTGATGGGCATTTAAGGGTTATGAGAGGAGATATAAAGGCATTTGAATTTTGAATGGAACCAGTAACAATGAATTAGAACCACATTTCTTATATACGATACATTTCTTATATACGATGGGTGCCTGTCATAGGGCCTTTTCTTCCTCAAGATTGTCCACCTTCCAGTTTCAATCTGTAGAGTATAATTAAACAAGGCTGGTATAACTATCTTTATTTGAAGAGAGAAGAGTGTCAGTCTCCAACCAGTATTGATTTCCAGATATTCATATATCAGGAGTTAATAATGTATTTCTGTTCTCCTAATATGCCATATTTTTTTTTTCAATTTGGAGACATTTGGAGCAGATAGTGATTACATAGTCATATGCCCCAGGCCCATGCACACCTCTCTTCTCACACTAATCCCTTCATAATTAGGCCCTTAACTGCACCACCTAATATAACCAAAACTTCCTATTACCCTTTTTACCCCGCACAAATAACCCATGTTCGACCAGGGTTAAAAGAAGGGTTTTACCCAGGTCGTACCCGGGTTGCTGGGCAGTGGGAACGGATAACCAGGGTCGACCTGGGTTACCCTTTCAACTGCCCAGCTTATTGTCGGGTCACTGTGGGAAGCTTCCCCTCGCAAATGCCGGGTTGCTCCTTGGAGGGACCCGAATCCAAATTTCGGGTGCACCCCTGTATTTGCAGTGTGAAAGGGATATAACAGACATTATTATCGTTATTTTAATTTTATATTTTTAAGCTGCCATACATTTTCTGCACCAGTGGAAAATGAATATTCCTAGTAATATACAGTATACATATTAGTAATTAAATGGTTTATTAATAAGGGCAGTGGTTCCCAAACATTTTCGAATCATGGCACCCTACAGAATCAGAATGTTTTCACGGTACCCCTAGGCCAGAACTTTCTTATTGATAATTGTTTTTGCAAAAATAATAAATGAAGTAATTGGTGTTTATACAGTATGTCATTCTTAGGTTCAATTATGTTATAAGGAACAGCATTCCCTTCTGTTTATTCATATAAATTATGATTGGAAACCTTCAGAACTGGTTTTGCCTATCACATTCACATAAATAATTTGAGGGTCCTGAGGCACGAACCCAAGGCACCCTTGCAAGTGTCCTGAGGCACACCAGGGTGTCATGGAACTCAGTTTGGGAACCACTAAAGTAGGGTGCGGGCACAGGCAAGCTTAATATCTTGTAGGGCCACCGTTGTAAGTCACAGGAAGTGAAGGCATTTGAGAACTTTATGAACCTATACTCAATTCAAAGGAAACATGCATTATCTGAGACATTAAATGGCTCCGGAGATAAAAGACAAAGAGCACAGGTGGCATGTATAGTGCTTAGTACAGAACAATAGGAATGAGGTCTCTGCCCGGGAGAGCTATAAACACATTTTCATAACATTTATAAATTGACATATTTCCACCAAATAGCCCATTGTTGTTATTATGTGTGTGTGTACAGTGCATGGCATGGAAGAATGCAGGTACTCAGTGTCCCTTGCCTTGTTTGGGTACAATACTTGACATTTAGCAATGAGGCTGTAGCTCTGTATGCTTAGTCCTGTGTGGGTACTTAGTATTCATGGTATTGTTTCAGAAATGTCTCGACTTCAGAAATGTCCCTATTTTATCTGTAAAATAATATTAGTGTTGCTTCTTGCAAGTGCTGCTTGTTATAAATTGAATATAATGTTATCTGTACAACAGATCAACTATCAAATTCTTAATTTACAGGAGGTCAAAATGGTAAAAATCTGTAACCATGGAAATTAGCAGACTATTAAAAATGATTAAAAATAGCTATACAACATGTTCCTTGAGAAACCTTTCTATTAAAGTTATTAAATTAAATTTAATGTGGAAATACATCCAATAATGAAAAAATATTTTTTGGGTGGGTGGGATGGGGGGAATTCTACCATCTTGAAATAGCTATGTGATAGTATACGTAGCAATGTACATCTTTGTTTTGACAGTACCCGCCACTGCCTTGCGTTCTGGTTGGCTGCACATACTGCACATCTGTAATTACAGCCTAGTAACATTCCATCCCACCAATTCCACTCTCACCGCCAAGCATACCAGTGGCAGGTGCTCATAACTCCTAAATGCCCAGCTGATTGGGATAATGCAATCCTAATAGTGACTACAGGCATACCTCCCAACTGTCACGCATGCTACTGCCCTGTTGTCCCACCCACGGGTGGTGTGATGCGATGGGGTGAAGTTGTTGGGAGCACACAATGCTACTCTGCATAGCAGAGCAGCGGGTAAGCAGCGGATGAATACCTGACAGTGCTGGTAGAGCCTAGGAGTAGTACAGCCTCTCGGAGAGTGCTAGACATGCCCCTACAGTGACATGAATGGGATTGCCTCGAGACTCTACTTCCTTTTCCCAGAGGCTCCAACCTTTTTTGAGCAAACATAGGATCCTGTATCTACAGGCAGTAATTTTGTGAGGTATGACTGCAGGACAGACATTTATTTATTTATTTACTAATAGTTTCTTCTATAGAGCATACGGATTCTGCAGCGCTTTACAGTAACACATAAATAGACCATCAGCACAAAACTTATTTATATAATTTGTTCTTTAAAAAAAAAATACAGCATATTATATCCCACTTGCTAGACCTCATCATGACAGCTACCAGAGAGTAAGGGGTACGTTTTCTAAAACTTCTCAAAATGAGAATGCCCATAGCAACCAGATTCTGCCAAAATTGCTATGGCCAACTTCACCTCTTTTCACTCATCTACTGTAAAAATAAACTGGATCTTGAAATGAAAAATTCTGAAAAACTATACATTTTTAAGCAGCAGTGGAAAATGAGCAAACCTTCAGGCTCACCTCTGAGATAGCATTGTTGTCGGGTTTAATTCATTCTTGCAACTATGTGATCCTGTATAATTATTCTGTGAAATGTGGCATTACATAAACAATTATCCTACACATCCAGGTCCCATCCAAATCAATAAAGTCCCTTACAAGTGGAATTCTTCAAATAATTGTACTCCCCTGTGTAACATTGGATGACAAGCTCTGAGTGCCACATACAGTATATTGGTTGGACTGTAAAACCTGACCTAGGGAACAGCTCACGTATTATAACCACCTGCTCTTATATCACTCATCACTTGATTTATGTTGCGGTTCTGCATTTATTTGTCTAACTGAATGTGTTAAACATACTTGCTAGTAGTAAATGATGCTAATACTGCAGCTGATGGGCTGTCTACTGAGCGGTGCACTAGCCGCAGCTTTAATCTGGCAGACCACCAAGTGGAAATCAGTAACACTGGGCTTTGCTGGTTTCTGAGAATGTCTGCAGGGATTAAGCCGCCAGGGTCAGAGGAAATGCATCTGTGATCTCTGTGCAATTCTGATAGGCGTTCACTGTCGGTGACGCAGTATGTCGCATAAATAAAATATTGGGTACTTGCTTCTGAAGTTTTACTTGCGCCAGAACTAAATCAGGCCCTGTGTGCTCTCACACCTCGCCTCTTCTCCCAATACATCTGATTTCAGACCACTTTCTTACACCGGGTATAGGAGAGGTGCAAATGCCCACTTTTAGTGAATGGCTACTTCCACAATCATTTGTATAGACACATTTACAGACAATGTATGCGTGGCTCCTATTGAGTCCCAATGATTTATCCTGCAGCTAAATAGCTTGTGCCATGTGGGAAGAAGCTATTCTTTTTTTTCTATGTACAATAATCACTGAATAAACACACGCTAATCCATTAATTTCACATAAAATGCGGAATCAATGATTTGTCCGAGTGATAAAATGCAAATTTGTGGATTAACATGGATTTTTCATTGCAGATCTTGAGGCTGTAAGGAAATATCCTGCCTCTGGTAAGTAAGGGCGTTGTTACCACAGTTAATGGCATTTGGCATGGCTGACAATAATTGTGGGGTAAACCTCCTGGCTAATAAAATATTCCTCATAATGTTAAAGAATAATTCAGCAGTAAAGACAATGGGTACCAACGCCACTTTTCATCTTGGATTTAGAATTTGCTCTTGATACTGTATGGCTTACTAGTGCCAAGTAATAGCCACACCCCAAAGCGCATGATAATATAACATCATGCAGAAGGGGTGATGCTGATAGTACCGCGGTGAGCACGGAATGACTTTGGGCGGATGTGTCACACTGCAGTATGCATGTGTGGAGCATCCAAAGAACACTCTAGCAGCACTGCAGCAGCGATTCTTGGGATACAGGTGCATGTAATTCCAGGCACCTTGCTATCCATTTGAAGGGACCAAGGGGTAATTATGGTGTTGCCCACGAAGCCACAGCTGCAATAAGCAATAAGATTACCCCTGGGCCCCCTAAGTGAGGAGGCCCTTCAGCTAGAGCTGCTGTTGTGCTTCCCCTTCTATGACCCATTACAATCCAGAGTCTGTGGCTGGGTCCAGCCCCCACGCTTGTGCCACTGGAGGAGACAGGAAGCTTGCCATCATGGGACAGTAACGTTTTTGTTTCTTCCAGCGCTGCTAAAAAAACAGGAGTAAGGAGGAACACTATGATAAAAAGTAGGTGAAGTTGCTGCAGACACATAGGGGAAGCTGATGCTATACACAAACACAGTGAGATAGGGGTTGGTGAGGTTGCTGCAGACATGAGGGGGTAGAGCTATTGCTATACAGAGTTCTGGGGCTGCTGCAGACACGATGTGGGGGACTACTGCAATACAGAGACAAAGAGAGGAGGTGATGCTGAGGTTGCTGTTTTTTTAAGGTTAACCTCTGCAGGAGAGGGCAGAGTACTCGGGAGGCTGGGGGTGGGGATAGTGTTGTGAAGCGATAGAAGGCTGTGTTGTAGGCATGATCATTGTGATTGCATCATTGTGACCATGCCCGCTACATAATGCAGGTATTACAGGCATTGCACAGAGGGGCGGGGCAATGTGATGTGATTTAGCATGGACTCCCTGGGTTGTGGTAGACTGGGAGCATTGCGGGGGACTTCCCAACCTTTCCAGGGGTCTGGGAGGAAGACCTCATTTTCAGGAGACTCCTGGCCATTCCTGAAGGGTAAGCAAGTATGCACAAGGTGTGGGGCAGCTATTACTATATAGAGACCCAGTGGGGTAAGGGTTGCTTTGGCTGCTGCAGAGTCTTGAGGGGGGTAATTCTATTTAGAGACACAGGTTGGAGTGGGTTCCTGAGGCTGCTGCACACATGGGGGGGGGGGGGTCTTATGCTATTGGAAAACACAGGGGATGGTGAGTGATGAGGCTGAAAAGACATGAGGGGGCTGAGGCTTCTGGAGAGACACAGGTGGTGCACTGAGGGAGCAAGGGGGCATTGCTTACAAGATGGGGAAATCTCTAAGGGTGTGGTATGTTTCACCGACAGTCGGATCCCGACAGTCATTATCCCGACTGGCTGGTGTTAGATAGCGTGGCCAGCACAACAAAGCCCCTTGCGGGCTTGCTGCGGTCGCCACACCATTCTATTCTCCCTCTATGGGGTCGTGGATCCCCACGAGGGAAAATCGCTGACGGCCGTCGGTGTTTTAACAGTCGGGATCCCGATGTCGGGTTAATGTCGGGGTCCCGACTGTCGGGACCCCGTCCGGCACCCATCTCTAAGGTAATTGGGCACGCCAAGCCTTAATCCAATTCTTAATCCAGATCCCTACAATCTGTGTGGTGGCTTACACACACACGCACAAGTGCACACACATACCCGCGCTCGCACACACACACACACACACACATACATCTAGTCACATTCCTGCTTCATACATCCATAGAAAATACATAACCCTAACATCCTAACAACTGTACATTAAAATAATACTACAAATGATGCCAATGGCCCTCAATGGGCCGCCACCCCCCTCCTTACACCCATGATCCCCAGCACGGCTGCGAATGGATAAATTGCATAATCATCCATTCGCAGCCTTGGGTGTTGGGGAGAAATCACTCGATAGTCGGCGACCATCTAATGATTTTCTCTGATCTGCATCGTCCCTGTACAGGAAGCAGGCGGGCAGCTGACATCCGCTGATGTCAATTGCCCGCCCCCACACCCGCGTTAGCGCCAGATCTCCATGGGAACGCCCAGAATTTTCATGGGAACAACCTTGAAACCCTGGGCGTTCCCATGGGCTGTGCACCCCACCTTTGCCCCCTGCCTGCACTGCTAGGTGCGAGCAGGATGGCGAACTTGTACTTTTCCGTGCCTGCTCGCACCCTGTTTAATCATTGCTAAGACACTGCCTTGGAGAAGACCTAATAATATCAGTAAAATTTGCTTTCATAGAGCTGGGATATATTTATGGCCACTGGCAATTACACCTCTTGTAGTTAAACTTGAGAAGTGTTCGTTTTTAAATTGGTGTGACTGCTGATGTTTACAGTGGTGATAAACAACTTCAGTAATCATATCGATCACTGTTTACAGAATTTAAGGAGATGAGATGAAAAGGAGAAATTCTTGAGCAATAAATCTGGAATTTATTAACAGCAAGCCGGAATACGTATTATATTTATAATCCAACATTTTTTCAAATATGGAAATATCGAATCTTAGAATAAATAACAAAAAATAGAATCTATTCTATTATCATTATTTCCCATTACTTGCACAAGAAGGTCATAAAAAATATGAATTTGCTCTGTGCACTGTGATATTGTTTATTATATTTTATCGGTAATCTCAAAACATCTATCTACTGAATCTACATAATAGATTTTGATACAGTAGATACAAATATTTTTTTTTAACGATCACTATTTAACAGATTGAAAAATATATAGCAGTTGAGTTGTCGTGCATATATTTTCCCACTGTTACTGTACATTTTTTCAAGGCTCAAAATTTTATTGATTCATTAAATTGAGCCAAGTGAACACCATTCCAGAGAGGAATAAATTCTCTGACCCTTCTACGGAGCAGGATGTTGTGCCACTTTCAACAATCTGACCGAAGGCTTGGAAATAAAGACAATTGACTCTTACAAAGTAGAAAAAGGCTATAAATAGAAGTCTAAGCACTTACAATTGCCACTATCAGAAGTATTTATTAAGACATGGAAGTTAAGGTGAACTGTTGAAGTCAAGGCAAGATCTGAAATCATAATCTCTAACAGAATTGCTTTTAAACCTTTTTAATAGAAAAAAGTATTTGCTAACCTCACCAGTAATCCTTCACAGTTATTATCTATTACTGAGGAATCCAGTCACCCCTCAATATATAATATCTTATATAATCCTGAAACAAACCCCCCAACCATCCCAACTTCAGTGAAACAGTCCTGCGTTTTGGGGAACTATCCATGGTGGCAGTGCTGCAAGAACAAGAAAATAAACAGATATGTGACACAAAGCCACACCCCCAAAATGTTAGACATACCCTCATATCAGGGGGGCATGGGCGGTGGGGGGGGGTTTGTTACCTTTACTAGGGGGCGGCAAAATTTTGATAGTTACGCCACTGTACTTGGGCAAGTACTACTAGTTCCCATCCGCTGCAGGGACCCCGCCACTGGTATCACATACACCGCAGGGACCCGCTGCCGACCTGACCCTGCCAGGATCACTACCCTGCCTTGCCCAGGTAGGGGGGGGGAAGAAGGTACCAGGCGGAGTGCCGGAGCAGGTGCAAGGCACAGGGCAGCTGGTCAGGTTACCACTGCTGTATATGCGGCCGCTATGTTGCTGACTGGTGGCTGGTATTCGCCCCATAAGACGAACACACTCCCCCCCCCGCCCCACACACAGAAAAAGTGCGTCTTATGGTCAGAAAAATACAGTAAATCCCAGTTAGTACTTACAAAAACTACAATCAGGGAGATTCACTGGGCGCTGTCGAGGGGGTGTGTCCTACTTTCCCCAAGGGCATGCCATCTAGCTCCACATATGGGCATGTAGTTAAATGTTTGTTGCTAAATATTTCAATATAACATTAGTAACAATATGTTTTGGGAAGTTTTGAAAGTATTGATACTAACGTTACTGCCTGCAATATGGGGTTCTTATTTGCAAATGTTTGCTGTGATGTTTATTTATCTTTATGAAACATGATTAATGTAATGCCTATGCAAAAAATTCCAAATGCAATATGACTTTGTGTGTATTCATCCCTATGCTTGTAAGTATTTTTTCCGTGTATTCAATGTTATTTTATTGAAATTCTTTTCCTACAGTAAGTCACAGCTCACCACCAGCAGTAGCAGCATGCTATGGATGAGTGCACACCAGCACAGAATAGATATGAAGACACTGTGATCATGACTCTCTTGACTGGGGTTCCACAAGGTGGGATAATGAGAAATCGTCAGCAAACACTCCTGAGAGGCTCCAGCAAAATTTGATTACAGCAAATCACTGTTCTTTCAAAGGAACTCCTTAGTGGAACCCCTGGTAGAATCCAAGAGATCTGAAGTACAATGCTGGGCAGCAGTAGATTTACAACTGAAACAGGAGCCTTCCACAGAATGAGGGAGGGTAGGCAGCCATGCTGCAAGGAACTGCATATTGTGTACCATATTAGTTAAGCTGCAATTCAAATCAACTTTATCTTATATGTACTCTAAACGGGTTATAATGGAATGGTGATACGGCCCCCATACACCAGAACGACATTGGACCCGAACGTACATTCTCGACTAGTCATGCAACAGGTCATGTGCAGAAGATTGCACAATGCACGGTCCCGCGGGTCGTGAGGTCGGCCCCCAGATGAGACGTGCTGCATGTCTCATCCGACGGTTCTCATTACAGTCGTAAACAGATTGTATATGATTGCTCGTTCGACCACTCCACAACCTGCATACGATCAGGTCATATGCAGGTCATACTGATGTATGTGGCCAGGTTTAGTCTGCAGGAGTTTAGGCATGTCCTATGATACTTATTTTGGTAACAATATAGATGCTGACTTGGTTTGCCATTGGTATTAATGCTGTCTCACAGCAAATGTTTCTGTTGAAAATGCAGTGTGCTAATGCACATAATCAAGTTTGCTTGTTCTTTAGTGAAGCTTCATTCCACATACCAAGATGGCCTCAAAATTACTGGTAAACATGTGCGAAGCCATCTTGGGGCTGCGTAAGTGTGTCAAAGTGAATGACAGTAGACTTCCCCCATTACTTCAATAAGACCTGCAATTGACAGCTTTTTTAACTGGTGTTCCAGCATCCTGCACCGCTATCTGGTAACTACAGATGGACTGGCGAGCTGTATGACACCCTTCTCCACTCAAATGACAGTGTGTGTACCTCTCTTAAACTACTCCAGCGGTTATGTCACTTTGCTGTTCATAGTTGTAAGGCATCCACTAGTGTGTATAGAAACTCTGCTACATCCTCAAGACTGTACCCACACACACATTTCCAAAAAGCTTATGTAACTATATTTATGTGTTCCATAAATACAATAAAACATAAAACAGCATAAAAGAACAAAGACATTTTTCTAAAAGCAAAATAATGCAATCTACATTTTTCATGCTGTGCATACTATTTAATGTATAATAATATAAGAATTTATTCAGATGGTGTAACGAGATGTTTTGCATTAACAAGGGAATCAGCTGTTCTAACCATTTGCTCAGTACAACACCATATCCAGGCTGAGGAAATACCGCACATTCTTTGCCACAAAATAGATTTAGTCACACTTTCCACTCAAGCAGCTTAATAAAAGAACCAATGATTTATTATCCTTGATGCTGGTTTACTTTTAGATGCAACTGTTTGGTTCTTATTAGTATAATATTTAACACTAGACTATTCCTGAATAGGAGTCATGGCAATATACTGATCCTCTATTAATTTTATATGTACTGTGCAAACTAAGTAATAACGCTGTGTTTTACAATACTGCTCTGTATACTAAGTACGATCTGGTAATTATATGCAATACCCTTCATCCGTCAAATTAAGAAAATAATAAGAGGATTATTGTAAGTTGTTAGCACAGTGCAAATTAGATTGACTTGTTTCGTGGCCTTACACCTGATGTTTATTTTTCCCTGACTTGTGCTACACACATGTATGAATCCACTGACAAAATAATCATTTTTGTTTGACAATCAGATCACACGCAGATGGCTAAAGCAGGTAAGTATCGAGTTACAAATTGGATTGGTCCCACCACTAGCGCCTCATTGGTTGGAAAATATATACAGTAACATACACCCCTCGCCCTTAGCGTATCCTCTTCTCCAATATAGAATGCTATCCATAAGATATGGAGTATTGAGGACCCAGAAATATAGAGGGCGGGATGTATTAATATACATCGCCGCCCCTCGCCACCCAGCCGCTGCGATGCTACCGCATACAGTATGTACTAACATATGCGGCTAGCATCGGGGTGCGGTGCCGGAGACCCCCGCGATACCTTTAATGTGGTGTGCGGAGGGCTCCGTCACATCCCAGCAGCTGTCAGTGTCCCCGGCGTCTCCTCTTCCCCCCTGCAGCCAGATGTCCTTCCGGCTGTGACATCTGCTGGGGGAGGAGGAGATCGATGGAGGACGGGGGGGGGGGGGTCAGCGGGCGGCGATAGAAGCCCATAGGCTGCTATAGGGTATCGCCACCCAGAGGCGATACCCTGCCCGGCGGAGACGGGGCGGACGGGTAATGGTACATAGGAAAATGCGGTAAAACCCCGTTTTACCGCATTTTCCCTTTAGTACATCCCGCCTAGAGAGAGTAAAATATAGAGTAGTACCGTTTTTTAATAAACATACAAAGTTTAAAACATCATAAAATAATCTGAACAATGTATTAAAATGGTTTCTAAAGCAAAAGGGGTAGAGTTTACCGGAAGAGATGGAGAACCAGGTGAAACAAATCAAAGTAATCTGCAGTCTTTCATTGAGTCCTAGCCACATCGCGTTTAGTTTAAGATGCCAAAAAAAAAGAGGCCAAACGCTGAGTTGCACAGGACCTGTCAGCTCACTCACAGCAGGCATCTCCCGCTGCATGGCATATTGAGGCTAGGTGTATGAGGATGCATTTATAGTAGGGGGATTTAACCCTGTATTTTTTTTATATAAGGCTTTCCATATCCTGAAAATAAGGATCACATAGGGTCTTGGGTTTTTAGTAACAAAATAGGGCAGTCTTAATGGGACATGTGGTTCCTATCTGCTGTCAATTCTGTTCCATGCTTCTATAGTTATACTGTATATACCCATTTAAGGGAAAAATAGTCATCAAACAGAAAGATGCAAGGCATATTAAAATAGAAAACACTTTTCCAGTCATATAAATTGACTACATGTTTTTTCAAAACTCCACAGCACAAGCTTTGCTACCCGTTTCCAGCTCTGACTGTGCATGTTATTGTACTGTCTCACTGCTGAACCTCGGAGCATCTGTCTTGTAAGCACAACTGCACCTGCTGCCTTGATTGGTCTGTGCTGGTATCTCAATCAGTCACACATTCTGCTGGTACAGCATAACATTTCTCTCAGTATAATCTATTACAGTGCTAGGTGACAATGTATAACAAACATTCTACAACGAACAGTTTATTTCACAAGTAAGCAGCAGAAATATACAGTAGCTTTAGATAAAATACACAATATGGGGTCACTGCATGGGGTAAGAGGTAAGCTTTTTGCAAAGCATATTCTACGCATTATCGCACAGGGCATATACTCAGGAGACCAGCATATGCAAGTACGGGTGATGCAGAGTCATACACAGTTAAATTGCATCTGCATCTGTAAATGAAAGAGAACCTCTCAACTTTAGAAGAAGCTGAAGTGGGACATAGTGTGCGCCGATAGCGTGTGTCCAAAATCCACGGGTGTCAAGGGGGAGTCCCAACAGGGGAGAGTCACTTACTGTTTGGCTGCAGGCTGGAGACAAATACAACTGTGTTGTTACTTATTGTACTGTATGTGTACCTCCCACCCCTGCTTGAAGGCCTCTAGAATTGTGGAGCCATGTGACAATTGCTGGGTGCCACCACCACTCCACAAGCAAATACTGCAGCATTTCAATCATACTATGACTGACAAGGGACTGCGAGTGATATTAAAAAGACCCATTTCACACACCTGACCCGAGCTCTATAAAATCAAAGCACATTATCAATAATACTTTATTTATTAAGGTACTATTTTTCATTTCAAAACATTTCACAAAAGACTTAAAAAATGCATATGCCTTCCCCCACACTGCTGTGCCCTATATGTCCCATGTCACTTCCAACCTCATGCCCCCTGCGTCCCTTCCAGTCTCATGCCCTCTATTTCTTTCCAGCCTCATGCCTCCAGTATCTCTTCCACTCTCATGCCCACCCCTTTTTCCCTTGCACCATTTTCCCTTCTGTGGCTCAATTAGATACAATTATTAGCATGTCAACATCACAACACCCCCCCCCCCCCTGCTGTAATTTCAAATGATTTCCATCTGCATAACCCTAATATAGTCCCTTGATTAGGCTGTTGGAAAAATCCTAATCAAGGGACGATAGTCATACTTCTTTCTTAGCAGCAATAATATACACTGAGTAACTCTTTTCAATGCCAGCAGGCAATTAGCCAAAAGCAAAAGTGAGTAAATGGTTTTGCAGACATTGTCTACCTTTCAAAGTGATAGTTGCAAGTAAAGATCTCTCACTCACCTAGAGGTGGACTGACCCCTTTACAAATTGTCAGAAGCAGCACATTGTAATTACCCACCTATCTACCCCTATCTCACGTACTTACAGAATAGTGGGAAAGTCTTGGGTATTCTTATATGTGTTTTGGATATTCTATACTTTGGATATTCTATGTATGTGTTTGTCTCCTATTCAATATTTTTATTATGTTATTGCTGTTTTTTGAGTTTATTGTTTGATTGAACACCAATTGGTAACTCATTGATGTGGGCATATATACCACTAGCAACCACACTTGAAACCACCTTTGAAAAAGCCACAGCAAGTGGCGAAATGCGTCAGTGTTAGACCCTGTCACCTACAGGAATGGACGACCAGCCACTTCTAATTTCCACCACCTTGTCTACTGCCTCTTGGGTATCATCCATAGGACTTACTGGATTCCATTTCGGGACAATCTGCAGATACATACCTCCAGATGAGCCCCATCATCCATAGCCACCTGTCGAGATTGTGTCCCCTCCATTTCCACCATTAGAGGACCCACTGCAACCCCCGAATTAACACCATCACCCCGGGGTAATCAGCAGATATCCACCTCCAGGTGAGCCTCAACATCTCCAGCCACCTGTTTGAGGTCTGTGTCCCCTTGAGTACCATCTTGGAGGACCCACTGCCACCCCCTAATTGTGACCACCACCAGATCATCTCAGGTGACTCCATTCGTACATTCACCTGTAGGAGGACGTTCCCATTGGGATACCAGTGCCCTACATCTATCCTCCAGTGGTTCCAGGGGGCTCCGATTTATCAGGGGAAATTTGGATACACTTACCTCACAGATTCCTCCAGCGGCACCATCTGGATACCGTGCGAATAGAGAGGACCAGTGAGCCTCCCCCTCTTTACATCTCCCCAAACCAGCAGAGATATAGGATTCAATACTGTGGTTAAGTGCACTTACCAGTTGGACTGATATTCTAATAGGCTATGGCCCTTGTCAGTGAGATTATTTATTTTAACAATTTGTATTAATATGTTACATGTGTGTATGTCAATGTTATTGTAGTATTGCATTAATTTGTTATAAAAAAGAATTATTTACTTAAATCGATTTGGTTATTCATTGTAATTCAAGCGCTGCTTCCTTGCTTTCTTTCTCTCCTTTGTGAATACTAATGAGGATTGACTACCCCTACTATACCTCAGCAGCGCTTTGGGGAGACAACTCCTGCCCATTTTTTATTCTCTAGTAGAATAAAAAAAAAATTGACTCAGTCCAATTTGAAATGAGCCTGATCAACTACGGGAAGAGATGAAAGAAATCATAGTGGACACAATGAAGAAATACATCCTACACAAAAGATCAGTGAAAAAATAGCAGTGGCTATCCGATGCCACAATCAAAAATAAAAACAAAAGACGAGCAGCAAAAGCCTCTGGCCATAACATTTCAGATGTTTAAATGCAGAATTTCAGAGAGAAGCAAGGCGGGACAAGGAGCAATATTGGAATGAGCGCTGTGCAAAGTTAGAAGAGCCACACAAGCAAGGGCATACTCGGGAACACTTTATGTACCTGAAGCAGGTACGTGCACCATTTGCCCCACAAAAGTCAGTAAGCATCAAAGATCAAAATGGCAAACTATTAATGGATGGAGAGCAAATCAAGCACAGGTGACAAGAATACACAACGAGCCTATATGCAGGCAATGGAGCAGGCCGAATGGCTAACCAGGACGGCCAGACTGAGCAGGAACCAGATATTCTACTAGAAGAAGTCGCCTGGGTGCTGAAACAGCTTCTCAACAACAAAGCTCCTAGCATCGACAACATACCATCTGAATTAATCAAGCCATTAAAAGTTTCAATGCTAACCACTCTTTGCCAGCAGAACTGGAAAACAAACTCATGGACAAAGGATTGGAAAAGGTCAGTCTTTGTCCCACTTGCAAAGAAGGTCAATGCACAAGATTGCAGAAATTCCTGGACCATTGCACTAATATCACATGCAAGCAAATTCCCGCTGAAAATCATCCAAAATTGCATGGGTTGATTTATGGAAAAGGAGCTCCTAGACATGCAAGCACGTTTTTGCAAGGGCTGAGGAACAGAGATAAAATTTCAAACTTACGGTGGATTATGGAGAAGACACGAGAGTACCAAAAGGACGTTTACCTCTGTTTCATCGACTACAGCAAAGCATTCGATTGTGTGGATTATGACAAGGTATGGAATTGTTTACAGCAAATGGACTTCCCAGAACACCTGGTGATGCATCAAGAAGCTACTGTTAGGACAGCATATGGAAATACAGATTAGTTTAATATTGGGTACTGTAAGTCGTTTGGCAGGGATGCATCCTGTCACCAGCCCTGTTCAATCTCTACACCAAAATGCGACAAAGCAACTTGGATGAGTCTACAATTGGAGTGAAAATCGGATGCAGGAACATCAATAACCTGCGATATGCTGAAGACACAACACTGCTTGCCGAGAGTGAAAAAACATTGGGGTTATCTGGTCAGATGAGTCATGGAGGAAAGGGCATGAATGGGACTGCACCTCAACATCAAGTAGATGAAAGTAATGACCACTGCAGACAATGGTGCAAGCATAATAGTCGATAATGAAGAAATCGAATCAGTGCAAGATTTTATCTACCTTTGTACCAAGATCGACCATAGGGGCGAATCGGGTCCTGAAATCAAACACCAAATTGTACTCGGCCGCGCTGCTATGCAAGGAATGACAAAGATATGTAAGAGAAATGACATCAGAATTGCAACAAAAGCATCACTGGTCAATGCAATCATCTTTCCTATTGCCACCAAAGCATGTGAAATCTGGACACTCAAAAAAGCAAATCACAGGAAAGTAGACGCCTTTGAATCATGGTGTTGAAGGAGGATGTTATGCGTACCATGGACTGCAAGGACCACGAACAAGGACATCCTGGAGTGTGTTAAACCAAACTCATCACTGGAAGGGAAGATCAAGCAACGTATTTCATACTTCGGCCATGTAATGCGAGAAAACTCCTTAGAAACAACAATAATGCTCGGTCTCGTAAGCGGGTCAAGAAAAAGGAGACATCAATGTACACGATAGTTGGACATTGTCAAAGCAGACACTAACATGCAAATGAAGGACTTTAAAGAAACAAGTGACAAAATTACATGGCAAACATTGTTCCATTGCGTGTCCGAAGGTCGATCTCGACTAAACGAATAATCATCATCAAGACAAGAATACACTTGTAAGTAGCTCTTAAAATAAGATGTACTACAGTACATTTTATAAAATGTTTTGTTGTCCAGCAAAGTGATGTCAAACAAGCTAATTTAATATACTGTATTCTATATTTCATTGAAAGATTTCAGCCTTCAGACAAGGGAGCAATTTTATAATTAACTTCACAAATATGTTGGCTCTTACGTCTATCACAAGTAAACAGGAAGGAGAACATTTCCTCCTGCTGCTGGCAAATGAGAGGAAGAAAATACACTATGGGATAAACAAAATCAATTATTTATTGAAATGACTTCTGTGTGGCAGTATTACATGAGTAATCAAAAGCAGCCTCGTCGAGAAAAATCTAAGTTATACTGTAAATAATGTTTATTTATCACCTGTTCTAGTGGCAGCCCTGATACACCTTATTACTTCCAAGTCTAATTCTAGAATGTTCCTATTGAGAAAATTCTGATTAATATTTTTTCATATATATGTATATATATATATATACATATATATATATATATATATATATATATATATATATATATATAGATACAGTAGATATATATTACTGTGCTAATATTTTAGAGCAGTATAAATTTTTTGAAAGCAGTATTAATTCTTCTACAGATGGAGCGCACTCCACCAGCGAGGGTCTGGCGGTTGGATCGCCAACCGCCATCCCCTGTCAGCCACCAGCAGGGGATGCCGACTCGCCGTTGGTCCGTGCCGCTCGCCCCCACCTCCCTGCTCCACCCCTAACCCTGCCCGTCTTCCTGAAGCGGAGACAGGCAGGGTTTGTGTCCCCCGCCTCCCAGAAAATGGGATGGGTGTGCATGTGGGATGCTCGCACGTCCCAGTCAGATGGAGCGCCATCTCCCCGGTGGGGGCATTCTAGCGAGCCCCAGCCCTGAACGAGAGGTGCTCCATCTGTATGTACACTTATACAAAGTCAAGAATTTTGTAGGATTATAGTCATCTTCTGTATGATTAACCATACCAAACAGGTGATCATAATTATCATATTCATATGTTGGTTGAAAAACAGTTATTAACTGAAACTGTTTTCTAGTAGGCTTAAAACTGGGTTAGGAATAGCCAAACTCTGCAGCATATTTAAGAGTGGAAGACACTTTTGTGTCATAGGTCATAAACCATGGCAATTCTGAGCACAGCACAGGACACACAGTAGTTATACTGCATCAGTATGGCCACAGTGGGAATCAAACCCATGACAGTGCTGAGTGCTGTGAAGCAGTGATGCTAACAGTTACATAGTCCATGCTGTAAATATTGATATTTTTATAAACTGGATACTGAATACAGTATTAACATTTAAAACTATAGATGGTCTATATAGTATAGGCCAGTGGACTACAACCTTTTTGGGGCGTGAGCTACTCAAGCCTCAAGCCGCCTGAAGATTTACTAAAATAAAAAGAAATTTGCATAATAATCGAAAAATGCCCTTTACACATTATGCCACACACTATAATGCCCCTGACACATTAAGCCACATACTGCAATGCCCCAGACACAATTTGCCACACACTGCAATGTCCAATATGCTGCATACATACCTCCCAACACTGGAGGCAGAGGAGAAGGGACATCCCCTGAAATGTTTTACACTATTGGGGCATGGTCAGCGCTCTGAGAGCTGCTGGCCATGCCCCCAGCCTCTCTGAATAGACACTGTGCAATATATACACATGCCACCAGTTACACAATACCTCCAATACCTGCAGCTATGCCATGAACACAATTCCCCCCCCCAGCAGTGCCAGATAAACAATGCCCACCCGATTATGGTGCTATTCCAAATAATTACTCTGGTGGTAGCCACATGCCACAATGGGTGCGGCCAATGAAAATGGGGGTGTGATACACATATGCCCCTAATAGTGCAGTGCCAGAAACACATATGCCCCTAGTAGTGCCAGATACACATATGCTCCCATGGTGCCAGATATGCCCCAACTGTGGCATGTGCAGCAAGCTCTGCAGAGACTCTTCCTATAATAAGAGTCATGGGGACAGGAATCCCAATGAGGATGGACCCCATACAACCATTCCTTACTGCTACTGCTAAAATTATAAACTTGACCTTAAAATGTACATTACAAGTTTAACATGACTTTATAAATTTACCTGTACAATTTCTATGAACGTAATACAATTTGGCAATGACAATGGCATTTACAATTCATGCCAATCAGTAATGATATGACGCCAATGTAATTTAGTATGGCTTGCTTTATAAAATCAGCGTAACATATTAAGTCTACTGATTCAATCTGAAAATCATTTCATCTGCAAACATGAAAAAGTTTCTGAGCAGAGTAAAATCGTTTTTAGACTCTGTCTCACAGAGGGTCAGAGGTTTATTTCAGCGTGCCAAATCTGACAGTGACCTTTGGGCGCCCTTTATGTGGTAACAGACTAGATTTATGGTTATGTCTGTTTAGATTAAAATCTTATTAATTTAAGATCCATTAAAAAAACAACACAAAAAGCACCAAAAAAAATATGGTATTAAAACAGTAGCATGATTTTAAAGGTAACTTACTAAATTGTAGTACAGTTTTAGTGTTATTTTATGGCCTTAAGACATAGAAGCAAATCCAGAAATGGGTACAAATGCTCAAAATAGTTTTTTGATTAAATACCGCCCTATGATGTAGGCTGGAGAGACCACCAGATGACCTTATACAGCATAGTTCTGTGCAGGACGACCCAGAGTGACTTACTAAGCAGCTGGAAATATTCTGAAGACATAATGCATAGATATGTTTTATTGTACCTATTTTAGTTTTCCTTTAATTACAGTGGATTTAGCTTGACTCAAAGTTTTAATTAATCTTTATTAGGTATTATAAATGGCATAGTTATGCCCCAGAATAGCTGGAGCAGATTAAGTTCAGTTGTTACACATCAATTAGCAGCGTGCTCATCAATTTCTTATTTCCATATTTTGGCACAGTTATTAAGTTTATGAATATTATAAATCACTGATTAATTATTGTGATGACTTTCCTTTTTACCATAAAAATAAGTCTTCTGGACTCTAAAATACATGTACTGTGTAACAAGTTTAATAATGCCTTATTTGTTCAACACTTACAGAATGTATCTGTGCTTTTAGTACATTCCACTCTTTGTTTCTTAAAATTCATAAATTCCCTTCCGGGGATCCTATGTACTTGGTGTCGGTGCCATATATAGATGCATTATGATAGTCGTGCTTGGCTGTGCTGAACACGTCTTCAGCTAGTAAAACCCTTCAGTCAAAATATTGTCTTGTTTTGTGTCCATGAGCATAGATATAGTATGTGAAAGGGTGCCAATGCTATTTGGCCCAGAGGTTTAGGGGGACCCACACCCTGCTCATACAGTTGTTTACCAAGTTCATGTCTACCACGGTCCTGTCTTTTCATCACAGTAAAGCTTCACACAGATATGATACCTCTCCTCCAATTAGGGAGGCCAATCCCAGGTTTGGGAACAGTGGGATCCCCGGAAATTGGCCCCAAAATGCAGGAGTTTGGATCCTGGGATTGGAGCCTCCAATCGTAGGGTTGGTGGGATTAGGTGCATATGTGGTGTTTTGCTGGAAAGTGCTGAGAACTAGCAGCAGTTGTCTCAACTCTGCTGCCTAAGAATGCGGCCCTGTAGGTAGTGGAGTATATGGTGCTGAGTCGGGCAGCCATGGAGACACAGACAGCACCAACAACATTTCAAATGTAGTAGAGAACACCAGCTATTTGGAGCTTGCGGACCTGAAGTCACTTAGGGAAGAGGTCAAGCAGCAGCTTCTGATTGTCTTTCTGACTGCAAGCTCCAAATGCCAGACAGATAAATATCATGTTTGTAAGACACACTCACATACATACATATATATATATATATATATATATATATATATATATATATATATATATATATGTCCAAGATGTCTTGGAGACACCAAAATATTGGCTCACCAGGATACCTGAGACAGAAAGACTCCAAATTGATGGTATGGAATTGATGTCGTGATACATGATTTATTGCATTATTGTTTCCCCATGACCACTTTACAATGATGTAAACAATGGCTTTGTGTAGCAGGGTCAGAGCCATGATAATGCAATCATGACATTATGGGTTCTATGTACTTTGCCTTGGAGAGAGATAAAGTGGACGGAGATAAACTTCTAACTGTGATGCTACAGGCTGTGTTTGAAAAATGTGATCTGACAGCCAATCAGGAGCTGCTGCTGCAGCTGTTCCCTAATTTACTTCCAGTACGCAAGCCCCTATTGGCTGGTGGCCTGCATATCACCCTGTTTCAATCGGCCATAAAACTTGAGCAAATCATAGGTGTCCTGGATTAAATGGATATTACGGCAAGCCTACGTCTAGCCTCAAATAGCAAAATGCATCATAGACTGCAGCAACAAAATTCAACAACTTTCATGGCCTACTTACCTGCATCTCAACTTTATTAACAATTTAATAAAAACCACAATAAGAACAAGAGTCGTAGCACATAAGAATAGGAGTATCCAAGCAGGGGTACATTACGTGGAACTCCCCAATGCACCAGCAAATGGGGATATTGCTGCACTATTATTTATATTATAAAGCTATTCTTAACCTTGCTGCCCAGCTATATTAGCCTCACAGCTTCCACACAACAGGTTAGTATACTGGTCTCCTTCACAGGGTTTCCATAGCAACCACTGCTTCTTACCAGGACAAGATATTTATATGACCTGGCAGGGGTGCACATATATAGAGGCATTACTAGATTCCCATTACACAGCAGGGACTTTCACTCATTTTATTACAAAATAAATAAAATTACACCACCTTAGCAATGGTGGACTTTAATCAGGTTTCTTCCTTCGGGGTGGAACTAGTCAACCACAAGGATGTCCAGGTACAGTATATAAAAAGGTACTGTGCAGGGATGTAGTTGGCATTTCAACTGTGGCAATGCCAACGGTCACAATCCGGACACTGAAATCCTCACAGAAATCCCAAAAATGCCTGCGTTATCCTGGTGTTCCTGATCCTGAGGTAAGTATTAGGGTTAGGGGAGGCACTAGAAGGAGGGTAAGGGTTAGGCTGCAGGAGGGGAGGGTTAGGTTTAGGCATTGGGAGGGGGTGTCAGGGTTATGATGTGGGAGGGGAGGGTTAGGGGGTGGGTATGGAAGAGAGTACTTAACAAAATGTGTCAGGAACATTATTGTTTCCCACCAATATAAATAGGCTGCATTGATTTATGTGGGTTTAAAAGTACAAACATATAAAATAGTGAAATCTGCAGCTGGATAGATCAGATGAAGATTCTGTATGCAGACTTCTGCATAGTTTTCCTTGGTAAAACCAGAGAACTGAGAGAGAACCCCATCCTCAGCCAGAGGCAATAAGTACAGTGTCTATAAGTGGCCCTTAGAGAGTACAACTATGAATAAATAAAATTATTTTGTAAACATGGAGATGCCATGACTTTGCTGTTCTAAACATGAAGAAATGATCTGTTATTGTATTGTAGTTAAAAAATTATTAATTGCTTTCCTGGAAACCTCCTACTCTACACAATCTCTCTGACTATTAATCATTAGTCCTTAAATGACTGCAAGGCTGAACCAGGTTAGAGATGCCGACTGCTTAATTGCTATTACTATATACAGGGGATCATTCTATATTAACTAATCGGGCTACATCTACTGTGATCAGCAGATATACAGAGGAAGCTGTTAATCATATTCTGTGACAGTAGTTGTAAATACTCCAAAAATCGCATGCTTATTAGTGACACAGCAAATGACCCAGGGTTGTAGATGGCAATTAATTACAATGAAGTGAGCACTGAAAGAATTGTGTAAATATCAGTTAATTAATTTCAATGTTACTATCTACTGTAGTTTTCCTTATATATTACGGTTTTTATTTGTTACATGGTGTTAAATGTATTACTCTAGGCATTTTTTTAATTATTATACACATGTTTCTGCATTAATGTTCTTGAATCAATGGGAGATAAGCATATGATATATACAGTAGGGTACTTGTTTCCTAGAACGGCCACAATCTTGTCCAGAGCCAGATTAAGGTCTAAATGGGCCTGGAGCTGAAAATTATGAAGGACCTATTATGCGCAATAATAGGGGCCAGCACCTAATAATGTGGGGGGCGTGGCCAGTGTTCTGGTTGGGTGGTGTGCTCATGGGTGTGTCTCTATTTGTGTAACTACTCCCTCCTATATCCCTATAGATTGTAAGCTTGCAGCAGGGCCTCCAAGTCTGTCTGTTGTTACCCAGTTTGTCTTATCACTGTCTACTATTGTAAAGCGCAACTGAATCTGCTGCGCTATATAAGAAACTGTAAATAAATAAATAAATAAATAACTACTTTCAACTAATTACATATGCCTGGAAAAGGCAGGGGGTTGGCATAGGAAAAATGCAGGCAGATATATTGCCGGGTGCCCTCCAAAGTTGCACCCACAGGATGCTGATGTCCTAAGATTGTAAGATACTTGCGGGGTAAGGCGGCACTCCAGTCATAAAAAAAATACTGAAAGCCAAAACTTAGTAGATAACATTTCAGCACCTTTTATGTGGTCACCTACGTTTACCACACCATATACCGGGAAGCGGTCAATATGTCGGCGGTCGGAATCCCGACGGTCGAAATACCGATGCCGGAATCCGGACCGCCGCAATGCCAGCACTTTGTCTCTCTTTGGGTGTCCACGACACCCATAGAGGGAGAATAAAATAGTGTGCCGAGCGTAGCGAGGCACCGGGCTCGCTGCGTGGCCAGCGCAGTGTGCCTGCAAGGGGGAACAATCCACAGCCCCCCCTTGTCGGCATTGCGGCGGTCGGGATTCCTGCATCGTTATTTTGACCGCCGGGATTCCGACCACTGGCATATCATACCGGACCTCATATACTCCTTATACAAATCATGCAACAAAATAGTAACCCCTTTATACTGTACTTGCCTCTTACATATGATTCACACTATGGCACACGGATTGAGTCATAATCCACATTATGCCACACAGATTAAGGCAAAATTTCCATTTTCCTACATGGATTGAGCCAAAATACACACTATAACAAACAGATTGAGGCATTGTGCGCATTCAAAATTACACCATAATGCCCATTGCATATTAAGCCACACAGCATAATGTTCATTGAGTATTAAGACAAACACCATAATGCCTACTAAAAATGATGCTACATAAGTGCTGCTTACCTACATGCTCATTGCCAGGGGTTCCATGCTCATTGCCAGGGGTTCCATGCTCATTGCCATGTGGGATTGCATGCTCATTGCCAAGGGGGAATACTTGCTTGCGGTAACTGGGGACAGCCACCGCCGGGCAGAAATGACAGCCATTGACAGCCGGACAGAGAGCAGGGGGCTGCCCGGCTGTTTTCAGAGCAATGCAGGTCCATAAAAATACAATTTATTCCTATATCATATAAAAAACGTTCAGAATGTGGAGATCGTTCATCAAGATGCCCAACATCAATACATTTCCAAGATCACAAGTAAGTACAGTATAACATAATTCCATATTGGATATAGCTGAATTGACAGAAACATAACGCGTTTCATCTTACAACTTCATCAGGGGTAAATCCAGATAGTGAATAATGGTAGTGAACTGTCAGGACGTCTCCTCGCAAATAACATTTCTTAAAATCACACATACAGAGTGAGGATAGGTCCAGAAAAAAAGTGTTGCTGCAGTGTTTGACACTTCTATCCAGCTGAATGGTCTCTTAGCCTGCTCATCCACAACTTGTGGGGGCATTCTGATTGCTTTTTATGTACTTTATGAATAAGTTGTATTTTTATATTTTGTAAAATCTTGCAAAACAATTTTATTAAGATATACACTCTTGTACAAATATAAAACATTGGATGGCTTTTCACTTATATCTGCTGCTTTGAAGGTCTCAATGAGCACAGTGGACTCCATCATCTGTAAATGGAAGAAGTTTTTAAACACCATGACTCTTCTTAGAGCTGGCCGGCTGTTTAAAGGGCCCACCCTCTCCTCTAGCCTCCAAATCTTTAAGCGTTCCCTGAAAACTCACCTCTTCAGGCAAGCTTATCATATTCCAAAACCACCACAAAACCTCCATTAGCTTTAATATCTAATTGCATACCATCAGGACTGTCTTGTAATTTGGTGGGACTGCTATGCTATGTAATCCTATATTTATGTATAGTATCCTTATAGATTGTAAGTTTGCAAGTTTACCTCTACTGTATGTCGGTTTGTTTCTACCCAGTTTGTTTTATCACTGTTGTTTCCAATTGTAAAGCGCAACGGAATATGCTGCGCTTTATAAGAAACGGTAAGTAAATAAATAAATAATAATAAATGGTCAGGGAGGTGGCCAAGAACCCAATGGTGACTCGTTAGAGCATTCCTATTGTATTTTTATATTTTGTGAAGTCTCGCAAAAAGTTTTTTATTAAGATAAACATCTTAAAACAAATATAAAACATTGGGTGGCTTTCCACTTCCAGTTGTGCCTTCTGATAACTTTTTTTTTTTCTCTCATCCCTCACTAACAAGAGGGGTTCTATCACAGGTGCTGCCATTCCCCTCACCCTATCTATCCCATAGCGCAGTGGTCTCCAACCTTTTTTGGGTCGGGAGCTACTCGCGACAAAATAGAATGCCCGAAGAGCTACTAAAGTAAAAAATGTTAAAAAATCTGCATAATATAAAAAAAAAATGCCCTTTACACATAATGCCACAAACCGTAATGCCCCTGACACATTAGGCCACACACTGCAATGCCTCAGACACAATATGCCACACACCGCAATGTCCAATATGTCACAAACATACCTCCCAACACTGTAGGTAGAGGAGAAGAGACATCTGCGTGGCACGCGCCAAAGATTAGAGGGTTCAGCTACTACCGTGGAACTCCTGCGAGGCTACATCCCCCATTTTTTCCGCTATGGGGGCATGGTCAGCTCTCTAAGAGCTGTAGCCACATGGGGTGCGGCCATGGAAAATGGGGGTGTGATACACATATGCCCTCAATAGTGCAGTGCCAGATACACATGACCCCAATAGTGCAGTCCGTGATACCCATTATAAATATGCCCCGCACCGCGATGATCCATTATACAAATGCCCTACACCTTGATGCTCCATTATGCATATGCCACAATGTGAAGCTCCATTATACAAATGCCCCACAGCGTGATGCTCCATTATACATATGCCACACACACGATGCCCATTATACATATGCCCAACAACGTGATACTCCGTTATACAAATGCCCCACAGCATGATACTCCATTATACATATGCCACACCGTAATGCTCCATTAATCATATGCCACACCGTGATGCTCCATTAATCATATGCCACACCGTGATGCTCCATTAATCATATGCCACACACTGTGATGCTCATTAAACATATGCCACACAAATGATGCCCATTACACATATGCCCCACACCTTGATGCTCATTAATTAATAATCATCAAGGTATCTGGGGCATATGCCACACACATGATGCCCATTATACAAATGCCCCACAGCATGAAGCTCATTATTAATGAGCATCAAGGTGTGGGGCATTTGTATAATGGGCATCATGTGTGTGGCATCATGTGTGTGGCATATGCCCCACACACCTTGATGATTATTAATTAATGAGTATCAAGGTGTGGGGCATATGTTTAATGGGCATTATTTGTGTTGCATATGTTTAATGACTCATTAAACATATGCCATACACATGATGCCCATTATACCTCAAGCAGTAAAAACGGAATGCAGGCTGGAGTCACCCCTAATGTATTGCACACACACAGTTTAAAAAAAAAAAATTACCTAACGGAGTTGAGCAGAGGCTGTGGCGCAGGAGTTGAGCAGAGGCTGTGTCGTCGATAAGTGCGGCATGTTGGGGACGTCAGGAGGTCACACTGCTGCCAAGTGAGGAAGCGTTACGCGGCAGGAGGTCACTGCTGCCGTCAGGTCCAGAAACGCGGCATTAACTCACTTTCTGACCTCCTGCTGCCAAGCAAGGAACCGCTACGTGGCAGGAGGTCACTGACAGCCCCGAGCTACTGTAAAACACCCGGTGAGCTACCCGTCGCTCGCGAGCGAAGCGTTGGCGAACGCTGCCACAGCGCAATATAGAGGCCTTACCTTTTATAAAAATAGTATATATATATATATATATATATATATATATATATATATATATATACACACACACGTTTTGAGTCCACAGTCACCTCCAGCAGTGAGTAAAAAAGTGGGGTGCACCATTAGAGAGATCCCAAGGGGGATATCCAAATATAACTGAAAAGTCCAGCATTAGTACAAACACTGAAGAGGGCACTCACCGATCGATGCAAAAAATTGGTTATTCATATAAAATCCATACATACATATATATATATATATATATACAAACCAAAGAATGACCCCACGTGCGCCCTTTAATGTGAGCAGCTACTCTATAACCCCCCCTGTTAGTGGGAGGCAAAAATTAAAATAGAAACAAGAGGTATAGAGAGCGCTTTTACCACCTAATAGAACTTCCACCAGTCAAAGTAATATACAGTACAGTAACCCAATACAATGTATGATCTTAAAACTAGAATGCTTTATTTGTGTTTCAAGAACCACATCTGGACATTGTATCCTTTTCGGAAATGCGATATCAATAACCCCTATATATATATATATATATATATATATATATATATATATATATATACTGAAAATTACGAAGAATAAGCAGCACTCTGAGACTGTACAATTCAGCAGAAAAATGGTGTATTTAAGTTTCTCAAAGAATGGTTCTTTGAGAAACTTAAATACACTGTTTTGCTGCTGAATTGTACAGTCTCTGAGTGCCGCTTATTCTTTGTCGTTTTCAGTGTCCATTTACATTAGAGGGCACCAGAGCAGGTGGAACCCATTGAAGGGAGTGGCATGGTCAGCATTCCCCCAAATGAAGGTAATGTGGAGGATCCAGACTAGCTTTTGTTAACAGTAGCAGAAGCCCAGGTGTAATCAGCAGCACCTGGGATGTCCTGATTTAAGGCTTTCTAGGGCATTAATTGCTGCCTCTGGTCGATGGTGGACTATCTGCCCAAATGATAGGCCGGGGGTGTGGATTAGATTAGGGAGCATTGGAGCCTGTAAGCAGTCTGCTACTGTATGCCTGTAAGCTACTGCCTGTGATACAAACTGCAAATGAATGTCACCTGCTCTGCTGTACCTGCTGTTGAGAATAAACTACCAAGTCATCCTCTGAGTCCCTGTGTTTGTGATCCTTTTTACTAGCTGTAGTAAAATGAGCATACAATTTAATGGTAAGTTGGGGCGCTTTAGGGTTTACGCAGCGAGAGTTAGTACAGTAATCCCATATGCTGATCAAATGCTGATTGTTGCCGGAAAATATGGTTGGATGATGATATTAATTTCATCTACTGTATGTGCATTTACCAACTGAAATAATTTTGTACTATTGGATAGAGCTTTTTTGGGGCAGATGTATTAAGCCTGGTTAAGTGATGAAGTGTGATAAAGTGGAATGTAAAGTGGAATGTAATAATGCATTAGCCAATCAGCTGTGTTTGAAAAATGACAAGAGTTGATTGGCTGGTCCATTACCGTTATCACCTTTTACTTTACCACCACTTTATCAATTTACCAGGCTTAGTACATCTGCCCCTCTGTCCCTAATCAGACCTGCCCAACTTGGACACTTTTGTGTGTGTCTGCTCCTAGTATAAGTTAAGTTGCCCAGATTTGCCAGCGAATGCACACCGATAGGTTCTTACATGTTCATACTTAAAATGTGTACAGTAGCTTTTTTAAAAAAAATACACATGAGAAAATGGGCAATGTTCTGTTTTATACGACCATCAGCTCCCATTACCCATATTAAATTCAGCATGACAGCAATGATGTCACCAGTATTTAACCTCAGGTATAAAACATAGAGTCCCACACTTACCACTACAATGCTAAATACAGCCTATTGAACATAACCTGCTATTTGATGAAAGAAAAAATGTGTTGCTGAGCAATTTATTATCTAAACCTCTAAATCTGTCTGCGTCTCTCAGATGCAGAGAAATGCTGCAGGCATTAGACAAATCAGTTCAATAGGAAACGGAGAAGCAGACAAAAATGTAAATAACTAAAGGAAGTGTATGACTTTCTGGAGCAAATATTCTGATTTCATTAAATAGGAAAATACTAACTACGAGAGACAGGTGCACTTTAGATGTTCTAACTGGCCAAGCATTATTTCACGCTTGCTGTGTTCCTCGGGCAGTAAGGGATTATCATATCTATGCTTTGAGAAGGAAAGTTTAGCTGGTAGCTGGTTGATATTTGTAGATGCTAAGGTGCCCATACACGCACCGATCCCGGCAGTGCGATATGTGCTTTGAGGTGCGCGCTCCCGCGGCACCTCATCGCACAGTACAACAAGTATGTGCTGCACATACTTTTTGTACTTGTTTTTCATCGCATCGCATCGCATGCACAAGGCATGCACAATGCATGCACAAGGCATGCAATGCGATACGTGCTATTTAAGCTCAAAACGAACGCCCGCATCGAGACGTGTATGGACACCTCTAGTCTTTCATTACATAATCTAAATATATTTACCCATTTACACATTTATTGTGCCAATTAGCTTTTTTCTTTTATAAACAACAAGTCATATAGGGTCCGATTCAGACATGGATTCAGTATCAATGTTCAAATATTTTCATGCAGCAAAAGACATCTACAGTATAGCAAAAATACGCCTCCTGTATGCAGCAATGATCCAAAATGCTGCATCCAAACACCATGGTTGCATAAGTAAGTAGTAAATACGTTTAATTTATATGGTGAACTTTCTCCAACAGGCCTCAAGGCGCTTGCATATATTGGCTATCGGCCGAAGCTTACTCTGACTGGCTGCCAGGGTTTGGAAGTCTGCATCCAAAGACTTACAGCCTGGCCCCTGCACCATTACAGAGAAGGGCAACATGTCACTGCCCGTGCTCTGCCCCAAATGCTGCAGTATATGGAGTTTGTTTACTCAGATTGGGTTATTGAAGATGGGGTGTTGCCCATAGCAACCAACTATAATCTACTTCTTACTTATTGTACAACTTCTAGAAGATAATAGATAGAATCTGATTGGTTGCCAATAGCAGCATCTCATCTCATATCAACAGAACTCCCATCTTAGTAAATGAACCCCTTTGAATCATGATGCAGCTTAGGGGTACTGCAAGAAATTACGCAGGACACATTCTGCACATGCGCAGATTGGGTCCTGCACAGGCACAGACCCACAGATGTGGGTCATAGGTGAGTCACTATGACCTGCTGCAGTATATGCACACACCAACAAAAAAAGTGGCATGGGCTCATAGAAAGTGGGCGTGACCTCACAGCCCGACACTCATTTTTATTACTCCTGGGTCAGGGAGATGCTGGGCTACTCCCGGAGACTCTTGGGGTATTCAATGTCAGGGGTATGGCTGTCGAGCAAGCTCGACAGCTGCGCCCCTGTCCCGTTCTCGCTTTGCTCGACGTGAGCTCGGCGGTCGGGATTCAATGTCCCGGCCGCCGAGCGGTGAGAAGGGGGCGTGGCCGTGAGTTGAGGACGGAAATAGACGAGCTCCGGCAGGGAACTCACCTATTTCCGGCTTTTCTTGACAGAACAAGCCCGACAGCTTGTGATGTCAGGCTCGTTCTGCGGAAAACCCCTGTTCAATGCTATCGGGGAAGACAGCATTGAATAGGGCCCCGCAGCCATCTCCCCCGTCGGGAGATGGCTGCGGGAGGTCGACACACATTGAATGCCCCCCTTTGCAGTTTCGGCTCCTGCACTGTGACAGGTGGCGGGTGCTGCACATGATGTTACAGTGCAGCACCTGGCTCCTGTCACTGAGCAGGAGCCAGCATTATGTTGTTATATCTCAGTGGGTGACAACAATGTGTGTTCCGTACCGCCATAGTGATGCTACTGGCTTATGTACATCTCTGAATCAGGCATAAAGATTGTAAAGTGTTATGTTTGGATGGTTTCTTTTATTCTGTTGTGAATTACAGAAATTTTGATCACCTTATGAACTGAATGCTAAACACTGGCGAATATTGGTTCTGTTTACAAAAGACAGAAACTATTTGTAGATGACAGGTGCATAATAATATTTAATACTATATTATTTGGAATATTTGGAATGAATGCCTTTGCTAGTTTTTGGCACTAGTGTCATGGTGATAGGAAAGGCATAAGTCTTTTAATAAGGAGTCAATGTATTAAAGGGAGATATGTCCATTGCCCATTTTTGCCAGAGGATCCCTAGTTATTAAATGTAACCCCCCAGACATTGACATATGCAGGACGGGCCATTAAAGTGTTGTTACAGCTGAGACACAGTATACATTCATGAGCCAAGGACACTCACTAACCCAGAGAACTTTACATTTCAGCAATAACTTATTGCCTACAGCCTTGATATACTTTGTTATCGCTACACATTTATAAAGAGTGGGTGAGGGATATTCATATTCAGTGAGGGATAGTAGGACATAGATACATTTAAATAAATGAAACCATATTAAACGTTAATAAGAAGGTAAAATATAATGATGATCCCCATTCCCTATAGCCCCATACTCACTAAGGCTGAAGAAACACTCAAACATGCGCTCAAACAAGCATATTTAATATTTGTGTAATTAATATATTTGTATAGAATATACCATTTGGATGGATTGTATTTGCTAAACGGTGTCACTAATTGCTATTTCTTTATATGATGGCATTTGTTTAATGTTATTTCTTTATACATTTTTAAGTTTCTGTTTAATTAAAAAAAAAATCGAAATAAAGAATACCTGATTTAAAAAGGTATGGTAGATTTTAAAAGTGGTAGCCAACTCCAGTCCTCGAGAGCTACGTACCAACAGTTCACATTTTCCAGACAACCTAGCTGCTGCAAAGGTGTACTCGTTACTCACTGACACATTTTAAAAGATCCACAGGTGGAGCTAATTACTTCACTTGTGAATCTGTGAGGAGATCTGAAAAACATTAACTGTTGGTAGCTCTCGAGGGCTGGAGTTGGCTACCCCAGTCTTAACGTTTTGGATTAAAAAGTATGTGAGGAATCTGGCAAGTGAGAGCTGAGAGCAAAGTTGGAACCAAAAAGTGGTGGGCCCAGGAGCTGTCCGCTGCTGGTGGAGCAGCCCAGCAGGGACAAAACTTGGATTTTTGTCACCTTGCGCAAGGCAGTAATTTAATGACACCCCCCCCCCCCCCCAAAACAAAACAAACAAACAACAGATTATCAATTATATAGAGAAAAGGGCACACTATTGGACAATATTGCCCCTAGTGTGCCCCAATTGCCCTAAGCTGCTCTGTCACATGGTCCCCAGCAGCGTGATCATCTACATGCACCCATGTGGGTCCACATACACTGCACTACATCACTACACTACACCACCTTACACTAAATTACACTACAACCCCCTATATGCTACATTACATCCCCTTATACGCTACACTATACTACATCCCCTACAAGCTACACTATGCTGCATCCCTCTACACCAGGGGTTCCCTGGTGTAGAAAAAAATATTATATAAAGTAATTTGTGTCTTTATGTCATTCCTAGGTTCAAAGGACGGGATTCGCTTCTGTTTGTCCACATAAATTATGACTGGAAGCCACAAGCACTGGTTTTGCCTTTTCCTTTAACCCCCTACACGCTACCTGCGCAAGGGTAACTAGCAACAAAAATTGCGCTGTCCTGGAGGCTGACTGATAGGAAGCAGACATTAGCAGGTGGACTCCTGCCATTTTCAGGGAGTTTCCTAAAAGAATCAGAAAAGAAAAGAATCAGAAGTGCACAAGCATTTTAAGGGAGGGTCTGTGACGTCAGCGTCTTTGTCACTGATGACCAGTAGTAGTAGGTCTCTGGAATTGAGAAAGCCGCCCTGTGAGCGGAGAAACACGTTTTCCTTAGGAGTCCATCCCAGAAGCTGGCCGCCCGGTACCCCTACAACACCGTCTGACCCGTGGGTTCTCCATCCAGCAGCACACTCGGAACTGTGGCAGAGTTCTTAGGTGTAGCTGCACCACGTGAGTCTGGCGATCTACTGCATACCGCCGCCGGGAGAGACTGAGGCCAGTACCCCACACGCCAACACTGGAGAGAGGCACCCACACTAAGTGCATTATCCACCGGAGCGGCGCAGCCCGCCAAGAAGCACCGTGCACCTCCAGCTTCCCCAGGAGCAGCACCAAGCGGTTGGAACAGCCGCATGTCTGGGACGGGTAATATACCTTAAATTGCAACTATTGTTACTGTCTGGATCTAGTGACTGTACCTCAGCGCTGGATGCGCTTGTGATATAAGCATTGACCTATTCGGCTTAACAACAAAATTACCGACAGTTGGAATTATTCTTGCTTTAAAGTTCCAGCAATATATACAAAAACCCGGACGCGGGTAACTGCACTCAATGTTGGACAGTGCCTCGTGCCTCATTCAAGGCTGACCTTTTATTCTTACTAAACACGTGTTTAACCTGTACTTAACCTGGTATCATTCCCCACCCATTTATCTTATTTTATTTTTTATTTTAATTTTGTTTATTTTTATTTATATTTTTTATTGTTTATTTCTTTAAATTTCTTGGTTTCTTATCGTGTGTACCCAATAAATTTGTATTAATTTTAACTGTCTAGTGCAGGGGTGGCCAACCGGTCAGAGGTAAAGAGCCGAAAAATATCGGTAGTCAAGCTAAAGAGCCGACATCATGCGCGCGCCAAAGGCGCATGCGCCAAAAAAGGGGCGTAGTCTTTTTTGACCCCTTGGGTGGCCTCCAATAGTGCAGTGCCATATATACATATGCCCCCAATAGTGCCAGATACACATATGCCCCCCACGGTGCCAGGTATGCACCACATGGTGCCGGGTATGCCCCCACAGTGCCAAAAAGCTGGTATGCCCCACAGTGCCAAAAAGCTGGTATGCCCCCACAGTGCCAAAAAGCTGGTATGCCCCCACAGTGCCAAAAAGCTGGTATGCCCCCACAGTGCCACAAACTGCTATGCCCCCACAGTGCCACAAACTGCTATGCCCCCACAGTGCCACAAACTGCTATGCCCCCACAGTGCCACAAACTGCTATGCCCCCACAGTGCCACAAACTGCTATGCCCCCACAGTGCAAATTTCCCAGCAGTAGCACTCGCCGTTGTTGCTGCTGCTGCCAGGCGGGGAGAGGACAGTCTGGTGTCCCCCTGCAGTCCTCCTGTCATGTCACCGATGGGAGGAGAGCACAGCACACCGTGCGTCTCCTTCCCCCTCACTTCCCTGTGACTGGGCCGCCCACCAATCAAAGCTCGCTGGCCGGCTCCTGATTGGCTGCTGGCCCACAAGCTCTGATTGGCGGACGGCCCAGTCACAAGGATGCACAGTAAGAGGTAGGAGAGATGCGTGATGCGCGCTCTACTCCCCTCAGAAGGAGAAGGGATTCAGGGAACCGGCAGCAGGGGGGACTGGGACAGACGGTGGGCGGCGGGCAGCAGTGGGAGCAGGAGCCGCACTTTACAAGGGGGAGAGCCGCATGAGGCTCAAGAGCCACAGGTTGGCCACCACTGGTCTAGTGTGTCACTTCAGCGCCCCGTGCTATTCTGGATTCACTGATTTTTTTTCACAATTGCACAGACTGGAAGAATCATTTGAAAGGTTTGTGAATTGCAGATGGATTTGCAAGTGAAAAGGAAACTGCAATAATTGCACAATTCATTTGCAGATTTACACAGGGCGGGGTTTTCTTTCTGTCTGGGTGGCAGTTATCTATTCTACACTTAGTCATCTGCAACGTTGCGGATCAGCGAACAGGGCTGAATCAGGCCCAACGTCAGTAGATCTTTTGAATAGTGAAAAATGTACAGTATATACTGGACATTTTGGTCTGCGCCTTAGAGGGTTAAGAATAACTGTCTTCTAAATTATCTTTATGGTACATTCTGTACTGTATATAAATGCAGTACAAATTACAGTTTAACAGGCTCTTTTAGGTCATGGAAGAAGGCTTCTCAGGAGAAGTTATTACAAAATGCTGCCAGATGCCTTTCATATTGTTGTTAGTTACCATATGTCGGATAGAAGTTTTTATATATGTGAATACTGTATTTATGGGACAAAGAGCGGAGACCTTATTTCTGTTTTCAGGATTTTTTGATTAACATTTTTAAATGTTTTAAAGCATTATCATCGGAAAATTCCGTTCACTATAACTAACTGCCAAGTAAACCTCTCATCAATAATGTTTCAATGAAAATGAATTTTAGATGGCTGCTATTTATTAATATGTAACCTTTATCTGACTTGCAAATAAAGTGAACCTGATGTTTGCATACAATGGGGTTGACGTGATAATAATAATTCACTAGGAACCACCAAGTCCTTCAGGTGCCATAGAGTACGGTCTAGAATGTTTGATTGGTTCATACCATTGCTTGACTGAAAATAGAAGAAATTAATAATTTACTTTTGTCTTAATGACTGAATACAATTTTAAATCTAAAGCTTTGGAACTAGATTAAGGAAAGAACAACCTTTCTACATGGCATGTTATCTTACTGTTCTTCACCAACAACAAATTATACCAGGTAAAGGAGCCATTCAGATGCGTAGCCCATACACAATTGTGTTTCCTGTCAGTACAATGCTGGGATATTTACGTTCTATATCAGAAGAGATAAAGAACAACTGCTGCAAGCACCGGTCTTAAACGACTTGAAAAATTGGCTTTTTATCACCCAGCAGCCAGGGCACAATGTGTTTCCACAGCAGCCAGATATTTTGTGTGCAGACATGCAAATGAGAGCACACTTTACCTAGGTTATTCTGCCAAAACCTAAATGTAGAACAGTGCACATAAGAGGTGCTCTTTATTCTACAGTGAAGTATAGGATTACAGGAATAATACAAGATTTTACAGAGCTCTGTGTACAGAATAAAAGCAGTGTTTCTATTCCGGACACTGAACTCCAAGGGGAGTTTAAATATCCTGATAATACTTATCATGCAATGGTTTACACAACTGTAAAGCATAACAGAATATGCTCTCACTTTATAAGTGAATGTTAACATACTTTATCTATCTACTCTCCGGGAGAAGTCCGGAGAAGAGGTGCTGACGTCAGCATTGGGGTTTCGGCCAGCACTCCACATTGTAAGGCCCTGCTCCATCATGGCAAAATGCTGTACATTGATGGGGTGGCGGATAAACAAATAACCTCCAAGTTCCTCTGGCATCCTGCGCAGCACCTGAACTCAGAGGCTTTGACATTTGGCTGGTTATGTTTCTGAAAATTTTATGAAATATGATAATACGTATTTATTGAGATTTGTTTGATTTGCACGCATCTTTATCCTATCTCTTATGTTGTGGTATTTTGTGTGAGAGTCTGCATACTTTCATTACTCTAACAGCTGCTATAGACGTCGGAAAATTTCGTAAGCACCCCCCCCCCCCCAAGAAAAGATAACCCTCCCCAAAAAATGGCTCCTCTAGCATCCTCAAAAAATGTCTGCTGCATGGGGGTGGACATTTTGTGAGGGTCAGTTTTTATTAACATTAGGAGCAAGGAGGCTCGCCGGAACAGCAGCAGAGAAGTAGATTTGCGGGTCCCAGTTACAGACACGGCAGCGGCAAGTAGAGGGGTAAGGCAGGTCCCGGCAGACAGCAATGGTGCGGTGCAACGATAGCCCCTGCAGACTCCTGGCGCCCACACTTACAAAGCGCCTCCCCGTCACTGTGGGGCTATTGTTACACTACTGTCTGCACTTGCTTGTAGGTCCCACTGCACATGTGCACAGTTAGTGTGCGCTCATGGTTTCTGTAAAAATGTAGTAGGCATTCTTGGGTAGTGACAAGGATGTGGCTTAGAGCATACATCAAAATGGTCCATGTTTTTTGTGTGTTATGGAGTGAAGTTGCTGAAAGTGGCTGTGTACACACGCATATAGGGAGGCCATACTCATATGGAGAAACTGCACCTGCCATAGAGGTGGTGCAAGTTGTGATGGCGTAAGTGATAGTCATGTCTAAGGATAGTGGTTGTTGCACATTTGAACTGTTAAAATACACATACATGGACACATACATGGACACAGAATCAGCCCCTGTGTATCTGACTATTCAATCTTACCAAAGGCTTATAGCACATATTATTACCTCAGTCCTTCCCTCTTTAAGGGATTATTATATAGTTTTACTACTTTATATATACAAAATGTTGGCACTGTAAAATATATAAATAATTTATCATGTTATTTTAATACAAGATGTTAATAATTCTGCATTAATTAGCACTATGTTACTTTTATTCAGCCTAGATTCCATTAATATTAATGATTACAGAAATCCTAGAACATTTAGGAAATAGACATCGACATGCACTTGTGTATTACATTGATAAAAATGTTGTTGCATGTTATTCTATATTGCTGTTCCTTATACATTTTCTAACAAAAAGATCTATGAATCTATGTACTAAGCCTTGTAGAGAGATAAAGTAACAGCTAATCAATAAATTGGCATCTCAGTTAAGGTGCATACACACAGTGCGATTTTGGCTATTTGTCATTTTGACTATGCGATTTCCCTTGAACTCCCCAGATCCCAGTACCATACAATCTTGACTATATTTACTAGAAATGTTTCATATATTTACTTAAGATTTTGACTATGGACGATTAGAAAAAAAAAGGGGAGAACACCACACTGAATACAATATAGGTAAACTGGAAAACAGGTACTTGCGTATCTGTTGGGGCGCCTGTATGTGTTGCTTTAACCAGCAGAAACCAAAAAAAGTGTCAGTCCTTATATAGAGGCATATATATAAAGTGGAGGTTGCAATGAATTGATGACAGAGAAAAATTTACTTAAAAAGGTTGTGTACATGTATTAATACATAAAGCACGATAAAATAATTATAAAAATGATATGGAATGAAAAGGCTGCGTCCAGATGGGTTAGCTTTCAAGTGGTACAGTCCAAGCAAAGGACCACGTCAGCCATTGTTTACAAACGTAACGTGTTTGATAACGTAACCTTTCAGTATTCAATGACAATAATCGTGATGTGCAGCAAATCCTGTTTAGGATTCGCGGCACAGTCGCCGTGTTCCGGATGGCTGGAGCATTCGCTACCGGCTCCCTGGTGGCGAATTAGAACCCCGCAGGGAGCCGGAGGACGGTGGCAGGCAGGGAGATGGAAGTCTCCCTGCCTGCATGGAATGTGTGGGAGGAAGGAGGGCTCCCGGGGAGACAGGCAGCAGAAGCTGCCCCCCCCCCGCTAGCAGGGTACGCAGTTAGGGAGCCGCTGCACTACTCCCGCTCGTGCATATGTAATGAGCGGGAGCAGTGTGAAGTGAATATATGAATATGTAATGAGCGGCTTATTGGAGGAAAGCCACAACTTATTGGAGGAAAGCCACCACTTTAAACCATCGCTTCAGATATTCCATCAGTTGAAAGGTACACCACCCCCACCACTTACTTACAGGAAGCATTTCAAAGAGACACCACAATATCCACTCAGGAGTGAACTCTTTTGGGCCCAAAAAGAAGGACTGTGCACTCTAAAAGGTGACATTATCAATATTCCTAACCCATCTGTACGTAGCCTTTTCATTCCTTATCATTTTTATAATTACACAATCTTTTTAAGTAACTTTTTCTATTTTTTCTCTGTCATCAATTCAGCGCAACCTCCACTTTGTATATATGCCTGTATACAATATAGTCAAAATTGTCTTGCCTGCGCGGTCTATTTTCTTTCTTGTGATGCCGATCCCACAGGGGCGAGCACCGGCATCGCAAGTTGTATACACAGGTGAGATTTGTGCTTTCTTTCGATTTTGACTATATAGTACAGATCAGAAGCTCAGAACGCACCGTGTGTATGCACATTTTAGGTGCTTTAAGATATAGTCCATATTGATAGTTCATATCGCAATGTGCGAATGTCCCATTATTCTGTTTTTCCTGTGTCTATCAATGACTAACACAATAATAAACATTAACTACACATGCATACTGTACAATAACAAGTATTTGTTTTTAAGGATTTTTTTGCTAATAAAAACATTAATTTAAATAGACAATAAAAGCAACATAAGAATTACTTATTATTTATGACAGTTTATATACAAAATATAGTATCTTCACACTATACAGAGCTGTACAGGGGATGTTTAATCCCCTTCACATCAACCATGCTCCTTTGAAGTTTGCTGTCTAAATTCTCTATCCTACAAACATTAGGGTCCATTTTTCCAATTAACCCACCAGAATGTAGGTGTAATCATTCTGGATGATGTTTACAGGCAAAGGAAAAAGGCATTCTCTTTCTGCAGCCGGCTAATGCTCAAGCAATATCCATATGCACATGCCTAGACCTTTCTTATGGGAACATCGGCAGAAGGCTCTTAATTGAAATGCATAGACCTTCATTAACATTTTAAACAATTGCTGTACACCAGGTTTCATGTTTGAATACATAAATTTGAATCATAATAATTGTTAGTAGAGGAATTAAGTGACTTTAATTCCTAAGATATTTAATGTTAATCTATTTTTTATTTTCTGCAGGAAAGTACATGATAATCTGTATGATTTCTCGCATTAAATTAATAATGTTGATATTTTAGAGCATAAATTTCATTAATTTTACTGATGCAATTAAATGGGTCAATGGTGAGATTGCCCTCAATTAACCTTGTTGTCCACCGCAAATCGCTGGTTCCCACCCTTGGGGTTAAATTTACTAAGAGTCAAGTTCTATTGAAGATAGGATATTGCCCATAGCAACCAATCAGACTGTACTTCTCATTCATTTAGCATCTTCTAGAAGAGAATAGATCAAATCTGATTAGTTGCTATGGGCAACATCCCATCCAATAGAACTCCATCTAAGTATATTTACCCCTTAGACTTCTATTGGGATTTACCCCATAGAAGCGTATGAGGTCTGCTTGAGGGACAGCTGAGCAGCACTAAGCCAATCAGGAGAGCCTTGTGATGCTCTTTGTTTGGCTCACAACCAGCAACGTAATTCTCTACGTGACATAGTAAAACGCTCTTGGAGGGATACAAATGATAGCAGTATACCACAAAGTTCAAATTAGGAAACAGTAGCATCTCAATAAAGATTAGTAGTTGAAAGGTAGAACTGCTTTAACCAAGAAATCAATGTATACCAAGCAGCCACATAGGCCAATACCACCATAGATGTAAAGGGTATCTGGGACAGGACCGTGGTAACCTACAGTAGATCAGATAATAATAAATGGTGACTACCATGGGGCCTACACATGTAGCGATATACAGGCATTTAGCGATCTCACGTCCTAAATTGCTCTGTGTGTAGGGGCAAAGAGAAGCACTATCACCCGGCGATTAATTTTGTGAACACTGGCCCTGACAGATCGCTCAGCACACAGCGCTGACAAATTGCTGTGTGCTGAGCAATCATCCTGGACCGTTCTGAGTGATCTAGCATTGCTCAGAATGCTTCAGCATCGCTATGTGTGTAGGCCCTTTTGTACTCTGCTCTAGAATAAACCAAGGTTTGTGGTTTTCTACCACAAACCAATCCCTACCAAACCTATCTTGTATTTTTCCAAATCCAGAAATGCTCTGTCTTAGGTAAAGACATCTAGACAACTTAGTTTTTCCTGGCTTCCTGACATATGTAGTAAACACAAAGTAAAAATCCTTGAACTACTCACCCCCTACATAAAATAATTGCATTTGGTATCAGCCCATGGCACCTCTGCAAGTACCCTGTGGCACCCAGTTTATTATTCCCTAGGATAAGGTATATGTTTATTTAAACAGAAATGTAAACATTTTTTAAATTATTGTTTGAATAAGGGACAGGCTGGTGCCCTTTTATTTAGCATTTCTAGGCCAAGCCTTTGTGGGCTTTCTTCAAATCAAGGTCCAATAACAGATCCATACCATACAACATCTGAAGGACAGAATTCAAGACACATCCAGAAAGGGGGCATGGCCATGTGTAAAGTGGGTATTGCCACTGGTTAGGGGGCGTGGCTGAATGTGTACTCGGCATTTAAAATAAAAAGTGAGTGCTAAAAAAGTAAAGTGCAGCCAACCTTCCTTGCTGCTCAGTCTCCACTCGCCAGGCTGCAGGTGCTCATCGGATCCCCCTGTCACGCTGACCACCGCACCCCATGCTGTGCAGCTCAGCCTCAGGCAGCTGAGCTCTCTGCTGCACTTCGCGTCCAGAAGGACACCACTGCGCACTTGGATGGGGCTAACAGTCCTTTCCCTTAAGTGCTCTGGGTCCGCGTGACGTCATGATGCGATGCAAGCTGGCACAGGACCCGCAATGCACCCTTGGGAACAGGTGCTTGGCCAAGGGAGAGCGCATCAGGACTGACAGGCAAGCCCGGAGCCAGGAGGAGTCGGGACAAATACAGGGGAGAGCAGACCAGGACTGACAGCCGAGCCCGGAGCCAAAATACCAAAAATCGGTACATTCGGTACAGTCCTTATTTGCCGGTACAGTTGGCGGGTATGCAGATCCTATGTGACTCATTTTAACAAATGTCTATTAAATTGAATACACTTGTTATACAGACACTGCAAAATGTATCATTTTTTTTAAACACTGGTAATCAGTGGCGGTTCCAGGGGTTGGGCTGCAGAACAGTCCAAAATTCAAATAAGGGAGAAACACCAACTGACAGTGAGTCAGATTGAAATAGAAGTTGGTGGCAGTTGCTGTGCATCCCCTATTGAATTTTGAAGTGTGCTGCAGTCCCACCTCTGGAGCCTCCCTTGCTGATAAGAATGAACAGATTACAGATGGGGAGTTCAGCACATAATTACCTACTTTGCTGCCACCTCCTCCAAAATTAGGAATAGCTGAAATAGCCAATCCTGTAAATATAAAAGTATGTCACATTATTCTGGCCTTGCTTTATACTGTAGCTGAAAAATACTTCCACATAAACTGCTATACCGAAGACCCCTTGCAGCATCAGTCACAGTTTCTTCATGTGATCATAACATTTCTACAATTATGACTAAGCTTTAAAAAAGACACACACACATAACATGAACACTCTTCTGCAAAGACTTCACTGAAGGTATGTGACAAGCAGCTTTCTCCCAGTTATTCAGTGACAAATTAGGATTAGGGTGTTTATCAATAAAACACAGGGAAGCAGTGAATTGAAAGAATCCGCTAATGCTACATATCCACTCTTTGTAATCCAGTCTGGTTGCAAAGGCTTATCTGGCTGAGAACAATCTCATTACAGCTCACTGAATAGAACCCACTATTAGTACTTCTGGCACCTTAATCCCAGGGGCGGGCTGGGCCGGGGGGCAGAGTGCCATATGCCCCCCGGGCCGCTTACCCACCCATTGGCTGCGGGCCGTGCTGCGGCTGGATCAGCTTCTCCAGCCCTCCTGCACTGGCCGCGGCTTACAGAACACGGCCGCGGCTACAGGAAAATGGCCGCCGGCCCCCTGCACTGAGGACATGTTCTCAGTGCAGGAGGCCGGCGGCCATTTTCCTGTAGCCGCGGCCGTGTTCTGGAAGCCGCGGCCAGCGCAGGAGGGCTGGAGAAGCTGATCCAGCTGCAGCACGGCCCGCAGCTAGCGAGTGGGTAAGCGCTCTCCCCCCCCCCCCCTCCCTCACCCCAGCATATGTGTTTCTGTCACTGTGGGGGCATATCTGGCACTGTGTGGGGGCATATCTGGCACTGTGTGGGGGCATATGTGTATCTGGCACTGTGGGGGGCATATCTGGCACTGTGGGGGCATATATGTATTTGGCACTGTGGGGGCATATGTGTATCTGGCACAGTGGGGCATATGTGTATTTGGCACTGTGGGGGCATATGTGTATCTGGCACTGTGGGGGCATATGTGTATTTGGCACTGTGGGGGCATATGTGTATTTGGCACTGTGGGGGCATATGTGTATCTGGCACTGTGGGGCATATGTGTATTTGGCACTGTGGGGGCATATCTGGCACTGTGGGGGCATATGTGTATCTGGCACTGTGGGGGCATATGTGTATCTGGCACTGTGGGGGCATATGTGTATCTGGCACTGTGGGGACATATGTGTATCTGGCACTGTGGGGGCATATGTGTCTGGCACTGTGGGGGCATATGTGTCTGGCACTGTGGGGGCATATGTGTATTTGGCACTGTGGGGGCATATGTGTCTCTGGCACTGTGGGGGCATATGTGTCTCTGGCACTGTGGGGGCATATCTGGCACTGTGGGGGCATATGTGTCTTTGGCACTGTGGGGGAATATGTGTCTCTGGCACTGAGGGGGCATATGTGTCTCTGGCACTGTGGGGGCATATGTGTCTCTGGCACTGTGGGGGCATATCTGGCACTGTGGGGGCATTTGTGTCTTTGGCACTGTGGGGGAATATGTGTCTCTGGCACTGTGGGGGCATATGTGTCTCTGGCACTGTGGGGGCATATGTGTCTCTGGCACTCTGGGGGCATATCTGGCACTGTGGAGGAATATGCGTATTTGGCACTGTGGCAGAATATCTGGCACTGTGGCGGCATTTGTGTCTGGCACTGTGGGGGCATATGTGTATTTGGTACTGTGGCGGAATATCTTGCACTGTGGGGGCATATCTGGCACTGTGGACATCACATTGTGCGGTGTAATGGGCATCATGGTATGGGGCGTAATGGACATTACGGTGTGGGGAGCATTGGGTAATTGCCATCACAGTATGGGGTGTAATGGGCATCAAGGTGTGCAGCATAATGTGTAATTAGCATCACAGTGTGCGGTGTATTGAGTAATTAGCATCGCAGTGTTGGGCGTAATGTGTAACTGGCATCATGGTGTTCAGCATAATGTGTAATTGGCATTACGGCATGTGGCTTTATGTGTAATGGGTATTACAAGGTTCGCTAAAATGTGCAATCTGCAGGTACACAATACAATCATGGTACAGGCAACGCCCCTTATGATAGGCCACGCCCCTAATTTTTCGGCGCGCCTACGGCGCGCAAAAGCATTCCTTCCGACGGTGACTTGGCTGATTATGGGCCAGTGCTCTGGACTTGCCCCCTAGGCTAAAAGTTGCCAGCCAGCCCCTGCTTAATCCTATTACATTTACTTGTTCATACAATAATTTGATTATCTAATCATTTTACATCATTGTTGTTACTGTATTTAGCATCGATAAAGGATGCCCAAGGTTTTATAATGGACTATTCATAAATGAGTGGATATCACAAGACTTGATTATGGTTTTACTTTGTGTCATTTCAATGGAATAATTAGAATGACAAGCATAATCTAAATATACTGTCCAATGAGCAGAAACCAATTACAGAAGGAGATTCTATTCCTATCTAAAATACTAAAGCACCCATTAAATAAATCTATAATTGATACATTTGCATAAAAAAGTTTCTAGTTTCTGTGATTCATATAGATGAAATATTCTCTAGCTCATTTCTAACTGCATAGTTTGCACCGTAACGCACAGTGCCAGGTGCAGACCTACTCTGTAGTCTTCAGAGATCTACAAGATACAGATCAATGGACCAGCACTGCTGATGCTGAAGACTGATTGTATTTAATAATTAGACTGTCTGTTATTAAATGATTAACAAACAAACTGTGTGCAGGTATCATTAAAAAGAAAATGACATACAGTATTTAAAATGTATCTATTATTCTGTCTTTATTAAAGTTCAGTGCATGACACAGAATGTTAATTCAGAGGAATTGTATATACTGTATGTCACACAGCGAGGGCTCTGAGGATCGCTCCGTCGCTGTCACACGTCACCTGCTGTTGACCAGCACCTCGTAGCCAGGAGCACCAGGGCTGCCACCAGAAACTGAGGGGTCTGGGACTGACAAAATAGGCAGACCGCCAGTGTTGTCAGTGTTAAGTGCCATAGACCGATATTGTCGGCAGCGGGACCCAGTGGGGGGGGGGGGACCGGCATCAGCAGGTGCATACACACTTACCGATGGCGTATACAAGGGTGGCGGCTGCGGCGGGGGAACTACGGTCATGCTGCAGTATGGCCGTCATTTATGATGTCCTCTCTCGTCCCTCGTTTTTAAGCTTGCCTGCTGTTCGCACAGACCGCTGCCCCCCTTCACATGGCGAATTTGCCCGCACGGCTGCGAATAGATGTTTTGCATAAACATCCATTTGCAGCCTATGGGGTGGCATTCTACATCATTAGATGATTACCTACCATCGTATGATGTGGTGACTACATGCAAAACTAAGACACTCTCAGGTGTCTTAGATCTGCGTGTGTCCTGTAGGGGAAAATGGCGGGCAGCTGACATCCGGTGATGTCAGCCGCCCAAACCCCGCACCAGCATCATTGGGTCATTAGCATGAGAATGCCCAGCGCATCCCTGCCCTGCCACCCCATGCCTGCAATGTTGTGTGCGAGCGCCTTGCAGCAGAAATGCGCATGCACAGATGAAAAACATTGCACTCCCATGCGAATTCACATGGGAGCGTGTCAACCAGAATAACCTCCTTGTTGCCTTATTGTGTATTGGGAGCAAATGAAAATCATCTTCTTGCTACGATTGCTCCGATTTGCAGGGAAAAAGATAAAAATGGTTGTTTCAACTAGCAGAAGAAATACAACATGTTAGATATCTCCCAACAAGTTGCGAGATAATTGTTTCAGTGTACAGTAAAGGTGCCCACACACTAGAACGATTTTTGGGCCGATTGGCCGATTTCCGATAAATCGGCCGATATATCGTCCAATGTTTACCGATAATCGGTCGAAAATCAGCCGATATCGGTCCGATGCGCGCTCCCGTGGATCTATAGTTAAATCTTCTGATCTTACGTGCTGCATGAAAGATAAGAAGATTTAACAAAAGATCCATAGGAACGCACACGGGATCTTAAGACAAATCTTTGGTAAAGATGTGCACTTGCCTGAAATCTTATGCGCACATCTTACGATCGCAGATCTTTCTAGTGTGTGGGCACCTTAAGGGGAACGTTAGACAATGTAATTATTTTCCCATCTTACTGGTGATGAGGACAGAAATAGGGAGGGTGCCCAGTCTTTTTGTGTCCCCCCCACAGGAACAAGCAGACAAGCATGACATGGTCCCAGTATAGTCTGGCTACCAATACAAGCTGGTACAGGTTGAGTATCCCGTATCCAAAATGCTCGGGACCAGGAGAATTTTGGATAACGGATTATTTCGTATTTCGGAATATTTTAATATTTCAATTATGTATTTTGAAGTATCTTGCATGTATGCTGTATAAACACATAAAATACACACAAATATATTTTATTACCACATAAAATACACACGAATATATTTTATTTGTTCAAAAAACAAGGTTTCAAAACATGAAAAAAAATTGTGTACTATCTCAGCACTGAATTTGAATGCCAAGCAATCATTTTCTTGCACATATATAGTGCCAGTTACATATCATGTCACCAGTAGTGCTGTTACAAATGTCCCCAGTGAGTTTTTAGCAAAAAAAAAAAAAAAAATTCACTTTCTGGAATGTATGGTTTTCGGAATAATTCGGATAACGGATACTCGGATACGGGATACTCAACCTGTACTTGGATGGTTCGATGAAAAAGTTGGTTAGGTGTATGTAACACCATTTTAGTTGGATAGACCAGTTGTATGGCTGAAAGTCTAGTGTACGGCCATTTTTATTATGCTCCATTTACATAGATACGTACCCACCACAACATCAACTTGCTCTGGAAGCCTACATTAACTAGGCACACCTGCGATAACGGAGGAACACATTGCCTCCATGGGCATTGATTTGTACTTAGGACCATAATACATTTTGGAAACAATATCCTCTTAGTGAACATTTCCATTAAATTATGATTATTCACAAAAGAAAACATTACTTTAGACATTTTAACAACAGTATAATAATAATAATACATTTGTAACTACTGTAGTTAACATAGGCTTGCATTTACAATTTTCTATAAATTGTTTCAAATCAATGTATTCTTTTCTACAGGATTTTGAAGGGGGAACTAGAAATATTATTTTATGCCTTGTAGTTTAGCTATTATATGTGTCTTTATACTGTACATTGTATTTTAGTTTGCCTTTAGGCTTGTACATTTTTTTTGCATTATGGGCCTTCTAAATTGCTTTCTCTATGTGTATTCTAAAGAAATACAGTACTAACAAATCCACAGTAACCAAATGAAAATGGTCACTGACTCAGCAAGAGCAGCCTCACTTATTTCACCACCATCCCTAGATAGCCACAGGCAGGAAAAGTAAAAGGTGTTACTGTAAATGTAAACAATATAATTGTTTTAATGACCATAGATACCAGGTTATTTTGTTACAAACAAACCAAGACATACTGTATAATAATTGCACTGTTTAAGCTAGATGGAAATATAGAAGACTCTTATGGGATATATAGTCAATGTGATGTGATAAAGGATAAATGGATTAATGGTAAAAATACAAAATAAAACTTGAAATATAAAGAACCTTCAGAGAATAGAATAAAACACTATTTGCATTACCCCTGACCCCTTCCAATTTGTAGAGCTGTATCATGTTGTTGAAAAGGTGTCTAGGAACAGACACAGTACACACATATATATGTTTCACACATAAGAACTAGGCCGGGATGTATCAAATGAAAATGCGGTAAAAACCCTGTTTTGGGGGGTTTTACTGCATTTTCAGTTGTATCAACACAGGACCGCTGCATTTCTGCAACAGAGGCTGTGCTGCCTGGACCCAGTGACCTCTTCCTCCCCAGCAGCAGTGCTTTCCCTCCGGGTGCAGAGAGGAGGAGCCTGGGAATTCCAGCAGCTGTCTGCTGCAGGAAGCTCTATTACTAATACAGGTTGAGTATCCCGTATCCGGGCATCCCATATCCGAATTATTCCAATTAGAATAATTTGAATTTTGTTTTTACCCCCTAACCCTTTTGTTATACTTACCAAGTCCCCCGGCGTCCATGGCAGGCCTTCAGCATCCTCTCCGTCGTCTCCAGCGGTCCCAGGAGTGCATTGTGCGAGTGTGTGCATGCGCCGGTGATGTCACCGGTGCGCCTGGGAACTCGAGCAATGCACTCCTGGGACCGCTGGAGACGCCGGAGATGAAGCTGAAGGCCTGCCATGGACGCCGGAGGACTCCATGGACGCCGAGGGACCATCAGGGCACCACCAGGAGACAGGTAAGTATGTTTAAAAAAAAATATTCCAAAATCCGGAAAAATCCCTTATCCGGAATGCTCATGGTCCCGAGCATTTCGGATAAGGAATACTCAACCTGTATTATTCTGACCTCAATCTATGAGCCTGATTAAGAGATATATACAAACCGGACATTTTCTTAGTTGAGCAATTATGCAATGTCGCTATATACGTGTGCTGCTTTGGTCTTGCAATGGTCATCAGAGAGGATTTATTCACAAAGAGATATACAGGCAAGGACTACAGTAATTGCGGAAGGTAACAGGGGAGCAGTGGCAAAAACACACATGTACAGTATAGTCTGAGTTTTTGGGGTATGTTTCTGCGAGCACCTCATCTGCAATGGATGATGGGTCTTAGCACTGGGACTTGTAAAAGCTTCCAGTGGTTGACTAAATATAAATACAGGCGGCAGCCACTTTAGCATATTATCACACAGCTGCTGCATGTGGCTTTGCAGCTGCAAAGTAATTTTCTTCCATCTCTGAATCAGGCCTAATATGCATTTAGCTCACCTAAACACATGAAACGCATATATTATATGCCCATGATATATTTGGGGTCCACTTTACTGATATTAGTTGACATTTGTGAGAAAGATTAGGGTACTGCTTTCCTAGCACGGCGCCCATCGCAGTAATCGTGTACATTTTAATATGGCATACAATCTGTGCGATGCCTGCGATTTAGGGTTTTAAATCTCAGGCATCATATGAAAAACAGTACTATAGTTAGCTACGATGCGTGCGATGCGATGACTGCGATGTATGCATTTAAATCGCATGCATCACACTCATCGAGTCACTTGTATGGATTGTATGTAGTTGTAGATGTACAATGAATGCGATGGGTGCGATATACTATGGTGTATGTATGCCCCCTATACGTACAAATTATCTAATCACCCTAAAGGGTGCTTTTAAGCACCCAAATGGCTGCTTACAATGTTAAATGCAGCCCCACATCAACCCCCTGGGTGCTGTTAAGCACCCAAATGGGTGCTTACCATGTTCAATGCAGCCCCACGTCAAATCCTCGCTATAAACGTGAACCCGAGCCCCGCGAGGGGCGGCGGTACGCGTCCTCCGACATTTTCATATCCCCACTATCCACGTCGGCGTTGAGCTGAGAATAGAAAGTGTGGCGAGCGCAGCGAGCCACCGAGCCCGAAGCGTGGCGAGCGCAGCGAGCCCCGTGAGGGGACGCGGTTACCTTCACAGATATCCGCGTCCCCTCGCGAGCTTCACAGCTATCCGCGTCCCCTCGCGGGCTTCACAGGTATCCGCGTACCCTCGCGGGGCTCGCTGCGCTCGCCACACTTTCTATTCTCAACTCCACGCCGACGTGGATAGTGGGGGTATGAAAAGGTCGGAGGACGCGTACCACCGCTGCTCGCCACGCTTCGGGTTCACGTTTATAGTGGGGGTTTGGCGTGGGGCTGCATTTAACATCATGGTTGCAATGTGCAATAGCGCATAACAACATATGTGCCATATGTTGCTATCTGTTATTGCACATTGCAACCACAGTTAAACATTCAAAGTTTCATTACAATTATTAACATTTTCAACACTCTAAAGGCCCCCATACATTAGGCCGACTTGTCCTAGGGACAAGTCGGACCCAATTTACCTGCGAGCCGCCCGGCAGCTCCCCGGGAGGCTCACATACAATTTGGCACTTGATGTGCCATTTTTTACATGGGATAAATCGCATGCGATTTATCCCATGTTAAAAAAAACCCGGGGAGCTGCAGGGCGGTGAGGAGTAGTGGGGGCGGGCAGCGGCAGTAGTGGGGGCGGGCAGCAGCGGCGGGGGCGGGCAGCGGCGGCTGCGGTGGTGGGGGCGGCCAGCGGTGGTGTTGGGGGCGGTGGTGGGGGCGGGCGGCCAGCGGTGGTGGGGGCGGGCGGCCAGCGGTGGTGGGGGCGGCCAGCGGTGGTGGGCGGCCAGCGGTGGTGGGGGCGGGCGGCGGGTGCGGTGAGCGCTGCTGACCTGGCCGGGCAGTGTACTTACTTACACATAGCAGCAGCGGGGACGGGCAGCGCAGTGGCGGCTATTAGATTTTTAAAATACTTGTCAAATGACCGGCCGCTCTCTGATTGGCCGGAGAGCTCTCAGCCAATCAGAGAGCGGCCGGTCATTTGACAAGTATTTTAAAAATATAATAGCCGCCACTGTGCTGCCCCTCCCCGCTGCTGCTATGTGTAAGTAAGTACACTGCCCGGCCAGGTCAGCAGCGCTCACCGCACCCGCCGCCCGCCCCCACCACCGCTGGCCGCCGCCGCTGCCCGCCCGGTGTCTGCATGCATATACCTGTCAGGTGGCAGGCATATGCATACAGGGAGGTCGGACGTGATCGTATGTACAGACCGTCCGACCTCCCTGATCCGGTCCGATGCGCACGGGACCGCGCATCGGATCGGATCAGATATCACACGCATACGATTTTGGGCCGATTTCATCCGATTATCGGCACAAAGTGCCGAAATCGGATGAAATCGGACCAAAATCGCATAGTGTATGGGGGCCTTAACACTCTAAATGTCATTAAAACAGATGACACATTGAATATGATACAATGAAATCGCGTAAATCGCGTCCATCGCATACATTGTATGTATGTTTACAGTACGAGTGATGCGATGCATGCAATAAAAATGGGTACGATGGAAAAAATCACTGTAGTCGCATTAATCGCAAGCATCGCATGCATCTTGTGGTGCAGAAACACATAATTATGCATACGATGCTTGCGATTAATGCGATGGTAATCGTGGGCGCCGTGCTAGGAAAGCAGTACCGACAATAGTGGTCCTGCCCAGGACCATATTAACAATGGGGTGGATGGAGCTCCAGCTCCAGGCCTTCACAAAAAAATAGGACCGCCATCAGATGGACACTAGCTGGCCACATGGTTGGCCATAAATCATAAGTATTCAAACTGCATTCCTATTTCTGTGTCCAACCAATTCTGCAGCAACTTTCTTCTGAAGGCTATAGAAAACAAATTTAAAAAAATAATAACATTGTTGCGGATATATTACAAATCTCAAAGGTGCAGTTCAAGAATCTAATTCAGTGGCTCCCAACCTGGGGAACTTGTACCCCTGGAGGTAGGTTACAGATCGATTGGGGGAACTTGAAAATAATACTGGCAATAGCGGAAGAAGAGTCTCCCAATGCCGTGGAGATGAACCACATCATCAGCATCTCCTCACGCTTTTTTCTAGCCCGCAATCCACTGGGAGCTACCCGCACCACCCTCAGACATCAGTGTTCATCTGCCCCGTGCTGACACAGGTAGAGGAAGCAGCAGGTGGTAGCAGGAACTCTGAAAACAGTTCACAGCCAGAAGCCAGATACAGAGGTACACAATTCCTGACCGCACACTACTCCTCCGCTAATCCTTAATATAAGGACACACATAAGGACATGTATACTGCTCTCTTAGGGGGGTATTCAATGTGAGGGTCACGGCAGTCGAGCTTGCTTGACCGCCGTGACCCAGTCCCGTTCTCGGTCAGCTCGACCGAGAACATGCTGGCGGGATTCAATGTCCCGCCTGCAGTGGGGCGAGAAGTGGGCGTGGCCACGAGTTGCGGCCAGGAAGAGGCGAGCTGCAGCTGGCAGCTCATCACTTCCCGGCCATTCTCCGCAGAACGAGCCCGACAGCTTGTGAAGTCGGGCTCGTTCTGCCGAGATACCCTGCTCAATGCTGTCGGGGAAGACAGCATTGAATAGGGCCCGGCGGGCATCTCCCCGATGGGAGATGCTCGCCGGCGATTGAATACCCCCCTTAGACTCCACTCATCATAAGTACTGTGGATATTGCAAATTGAGAGGAGGGGTACACTACTCCTAACTGAAAAGTCTAATCAAGGAGTACGGAGGAAAAAAGTTTGGAAACCGCTGCTCTAATTGGTAATTTGGTGACATATTTCTTTTTGACAGCAGTTGCGATAGCAGTATTCGGTACTCTTTACCCAGAACGGCGCCAGCGATGTTCATCGCGGCCGTCGTTGCGAAAATCGCGGGCATCGCGGCCATCACAGGCATCGCAGGTGTTATTTGCGGTAAAAGATGCCCGCGATGGGCGCGATGCCCGCGATTCCACAACTTTTTCATCGCCCCCATTGAAAATCGCGGTGATTGAGGTGTTTGGTGCCCAGTAATGTGGCCGCGATGTGCCCGCGATGGGCGCCATTCTAGGTAAAGAGTACCCAGTATTCTGCTGACAGTGAGCTATAGTCAAAGGTGGAAGGCAGCATTTATATCTGTATTGTACATAGGGTAATGCTCTCTCTGAATGGTAGGTGGTGGCGAGCAAAGGAACATTTGCAAACAAGTGATAATGTATTTGAATTTTGAGAATACAAACATTTTTGCTTCTTTAAACCTATTTATTTTAATAATCAAAATCACTCCATCATTTCTAGGTTCAAACCTGTGCAGTTTTTTTTCTTCCTATAAATGTGTTTTTCTGTCTCCTGTCTGTTGCTATTCTTGCAGCACTCAGCTTAATCAGGAAGGATTATCTGTCCTTTGAATTGAGAATGCCAACCTTCAACAATAAAACTCTAACAGGAGAGATTTTTCCACTCTTTTATAAAAAATAGCTGTATAAAAAAAAAAAAATACAAAAAACATTGAATGATTCTGCCTCCTTCTGCCAATTGAAGTATTTTTTTTCTTGCATAACTCCAAATATTATCCTACGTTAAACCAAAACTAATATAATATGCAAGAAATTATATAGCATGTAATGCCAAAAGATTTACAGAATCATAACAGACTAAATTGCAGTTTTTTTAAAGGCCAACACACATTATGCCTGATACTGTGAGTTCTACTACATAGGAGGAGGAAAGTCAGTGTCCCGGGAATATTCTACGCAGCACAGCAGGGTAGGAATCCCATATGACTTGGATCCTGTAAAAAGTGGGACAAATGCACACAGATCTAAATTTGCAGTGTGTTTCGCAATATAAATAATTATTCACCCAGACAGGTAAATACTGTGGCATGAATCTTATAATCTGTCTCAGGACTAGACAACTATATTGATAATCTACATGAAAGTATTCCTTAATTCACTGGAAAATATATTGTACAGTATATTCTAAATAGGACGGTCACTTGGCAGGATTTACAGTACATGCCCCTAGCAATGTGTGAAATACCCATAAAACGTATTTTAGGTCCAATTCTAGAGAGAGCAATATAAGAGTCTCATAGATACAGGTATCATTAACATTCATTCACTGGCCATTAAAATATTCCATAGTAGGCTCTGAGTACTAGAGCTCTCAAACCAGGGCCGGACTGGCCATCTGGCACTTCTGGCAAATGCCAGAAGGGCAGATGGCCTTGTGGGCCGATTTTTTGTGAAGACTGATACTGCACAGTGCACCGCCACGTCCCCCCCCCCCCCCCGGCTTCTGTCCGGCCCGACTTCTGTCCTCCCCCCGCCCCCGGGTCTCCGTGCAGCAGCAGCAGCAGAGACAGTCTGTCTGCTCCTTCCCCTGCTTGTTTTTTTCACTACACGGAGCAGGGAGGAGAAGTTCAGTAGCAAGTGCCAGCCCGCCGCACGTCCGCCCGTCCCCCCGGCTGCAGCACAGCAGTGAGTACCACTGTCACCAATGTTTATATATATATAATTTAGATGCCCACTGCCACCAATGTGTATATATGAAAAGTATATGCCCACTGCCCCCCCCTCCACCTTACCCCCAGCCTGCACCAGTACAGACACTGCCCCTCAGACATATTTACCTGGCACTGTGGGGCATGTGTATCTGGCACTGTGGGGCATATGTATCTGGCACTGTGGGGCATGTGTATCTGGCAATGTGTAATGGGCATAACGGTGTGTTTCATAATGTGTAATGGGCATTACAGTGTGTTCCATAATGTGTAATGCCTCCTTTTTGTGATGCCACGCCTCCTTTCCATGAGGCCATGCCCGCTATTGCGGCGCAGCTTCGTCACGCAAGGGTCCCTCCTACTACAGGTGGGCCTGTGTGCTCAAAATGCCAGGTACCTACATGGTAATCTCACAATATATCTGTGGTTCCCAAACTGTGTTCCTAGGCACCCTGGGGTGCCTCAGGACCAGTGGCGGCTCCAGAGGAGGGGCTGCAGCACAGTCCAAAATTTAAATAGGGGAGCCACGACTACTGCCAGTGAGTCAGTTTGGAATGGCAGTTGGTGGCAGTTGCTGTGTCTTCCCTATTTGAATTCTGAACTGCAGGGGTTGGTGGACCAGGATCAATACATATTATTTATGGGCACTGTAACAGGAAAAACACAATGTACTTATTAAAAATTTCTTAATAACACACATTTGACCTAGGGGTGCCTTGAAAACATTTTGATGCTCTAGGGTGCCGTGATTCAAACTTTTTGGGGATCACTGCAATATAAGGATGTGACATGAGTGTAGTCAATTCAAGCAAATCCTGAAGACCCTGATACATTCTCAGTGAATTCAGTAATTTGTAATAGCATACATATCCCAGACGCATGTTCAGTGTTTCTCCAATCTCAGAAACTGTGTCTAGTTGTTTAAGTTTAGACTTTGTAAAACATATGATCTGACAGTATAAGCTGATGTGCAGCACATTAAAGATCCTTTATACTGACTGCTATTGTGGTACTGTGACAAATAAATTGTCTTTTTCATAATGATTTGTAATCTGTTGTTATGGTTGTTTAGCTTGTCTGGTAGTGTTTGAGTAGTTTTTATCATAGTTGTATACTCTCTTACCATGGCCTGATTCAGACCTGTGCGCTAGGCTGTGTACACTAGCAACCTAGCGAACAGGTCAGCGCTGCCCCCTGCCACCCGCTTCCCCTCGCTATCATGAGAGGGGATGTGTACGAGAACACACATGTGGCCGAAGGGGAGAGAAATCATTTGATGGTCGCCGAGTAGAAATGATTTCTCTCCCCTTTGGAAATAAGTCAGTCTAAACTGACTTTCATTTTTTCCACCGATCACCGAATACGGGGCTGGTGCTGACTTCAGTCACCCGCCCTGTGCAGGCATTGACCCATGGGGATGCCCATAAAACGCTGGATGTTCCCCTTGATGTCACCCCTGCCCATCCTCCTCTGCCGGTGCGATGGCCTAGGCGAGTCGATAATCGCTGAAGTCATTCACACAGGGGATCTCCATATGCGCATATCCTTCCTTTCACAGACCCTCCACCATCGAAAAAGGGGCCGAATTCGGAAGCATACAAAGGTGTCTGAATTGGCTCCTCGGTGTGGTAAAAGCCTGTGGCACGTGGCAGCACTATTCTCTCTTGTATCCTAATTAGCCATCTAAGTACTGCGCCCAGTGGTGCAAGTAGAAAAAATTTCATAGTGGTACTGTCCTGTGCGCCGGAGGCGCGCGACGAAAAATGGGCGTGGCCATGGGCGTGGCCATATGACACTAGGGGGAGTGGCTACTAGACAAAGCATAAGAACATGAACAGATAAACTACAGAGATATTGCGTGCCTAACGAGCGCGGACAAAATTTACACAGTAATGCCTGTTACGCGTCATACACCCAATACATATTACCCATGCCATAATGCCCATTGTGCCACTGCCGCACAACTGATGATGTTCATTACTAATATGCCCCCACAGTGCCAGACATGCCGCCACAGTGCCACACATACAGTATATGCCCCCACACTGCTAGGTATGCCCCCAGTGGCAGATATGCCACCACAGGGCCACACATATGCCCCTACAGTGCCACACATATGCCCCACAGTGCTATGTATACCCCCAGTGCCAGATATGCCCCCACAGTGCCACACATATGCCCCTACATGCCACACATATGCCCCCACAGTGCTAAGTATGCCCCCCAGTGCCATATATGCCCCCACAGTGCCAGATATGCCCCCACAGTGCCAGATAGCGTAGTTACATTAATTTACATCCATCCAGGCTGGCTCAAGACTTCTGTGACTGAGCAGCAGCTGCAGCCCCCAGCCATCGTTGAGACAGAGGAGTGTAAGAGGAGGGAACTTACATTAATTTACATCTATGCAGCCTACCAGCAATGGGCGCCCTGTCATGTCCCGCCGTCCTCCCGGAGACAGTGGCGGCTGCTGCCAGAGTATGCCACGGCTGAATCCCCTCTACGGTCCTGAGTCAGGCTGTGCGGCGCCGCAGCCATGTTCTCCTCTTCCTCTTCTGCCGCCGCAGTCACTACCGCGGCTTTGGAGACTCCCGGGACCCGTCCTGTGCGCACGCGATCCTGCGCATGCGCAGTGATAGCTTTCTGTATTGTGTCTTATGGCGGTACGGGGTACCGGCAGAATATATCTTAGCGGTACGCCGTACCACCCCGTACCGTCACACTTACAGGCCTGACTGCGCCTGAAGAGTGATAGTATGTTCTCCATTGTTAAGAGGACTGAGTAACAGAGGAGCTGTTCATTTAGGGCTGAGAAGATAAGAAGCTCCTGTCAGGACTTGGAGGTGAAATTTCTCTTTCACAGCCAAGAAAGGAGACAGAAGTCATTTATTAGTGTTTTTAGGATGATGGCTTTATTATTGCAGGAAATAATGGTGGCAGTGGCTGTCTTGCTTTACGCCTTGACATGCTCACTCCACCAATTCTGTTTCTACTCTACTGGGGTTAGTGGCACTAATACCAGTGTCATTTGGAGGGGAGTTTGGATGCATTGAGTTGTTGGAGAGGGGCTGGTAGCTGCCCCCCTCTAGGCTGCTGAGAATTACATGTACTTCACATGCAATAAGATTATCAACCAGCATGTATTTGTGAGGGATAGGTCATGCCTAATTTAAATATCTTCTATGAGGAGGTGAGTGACAACTTAGACCAGGTAAATGCAGTAGATGTGGTCTACCTGGATTTTTCTAAGGACTATGATATAGTGTCTCACAGGAAAAATATGGGAGATGGGACTGGGTAGCGTCATTTGTACTTGGGTAAACAATTAGCTCGGGAATAGGGAACAGAGAGCTGTGGTAAATGGAAAATTTTCAAATTGGGCTCAAGTTTTAAGCGGTGTTTCTCAAGGGTTTGTTCTCTGGCCGCTTCTTTTTAATATATTTATTGATAACCTAGGCGATGGTCTAGGTCAAAGTGTCCATTTTTGCAGATGACACTAAACTATGTAAGGTAATTAAATCGGATCAGGATGTAGTCTCTCTACAGAAAGACAAATAAATGGGAGGATACCACTATATAGCATCCCACTTCAATCACTGCAATTTAAGTATTTAAAGTAGCATCAAAAACAGCTCGCCTTTAGAACAGCCCTCTAATTAAGCTCTAACTTTCAGTGTCTGGTCTCTAGCTAGTGGTACTGTAATTCAGATCTCTGTGTGCTTTAATTACACATAAAAAGTAGCTGGATTAGTTCTGTACTGGCTTAATATATCCCTGATGAAACACTAATGAAGGGGCACTGTACACACTGTCCTTGGTTGATATTGACATTTAGAACAAATCTGCTTTGTTGTTTTTTCAGTTTTGCTTTGCCATTGGGTGAATTTGTATATTTGCATTTAGAGGAACCTAGAAGAAGCTGTTGATTTCATTCTACACTGTGGTAAGGGAAGGTTACGATGCAAAATACTTAATTAGGATTTCAGTTCCTTTGCAACAACACAATTTTGCTATGTGCCATTCTAGACAGGCACATGCAGCAGTGTCCACTGACATCACACTGTATCCCTCGCATTTCAGGGAACTGGCATATATTTGTGCTGCAGGGCAGTGTGTTGCTGCCGGATGGTGCATTGCTTAGATTTGAATTCTCTCCCTAATGGCAAATGCTACAGGAGGGAGGTGTGAGATTCTGCTGCCATGTGCAGGGCAGGGTTTATACAGTTAAGTTGCGTACACACTGGGCTACATTTTAAATGACATGCATGATAATTACCAACATTACCAACCAACATTGTTGTGTATATATCGGCCTGTGTGTATGCACTATATCCTGTGAGTCATAAGCTACAATCTGAGGATATCATCATTGACAGCTATTCTCCTAGATATGGCCATTGATGATATAATTTAGAAAAATGCTCAGTGTTTATGTACTATATCATTTGTCCTGGGATTTCCAAAGAGTTCAATGGAAATCCTTAGCGATCTTGTATCGTTTGCAAAATCCTCTAGTGGTTCCCAAACTTTTTTCAATCATGGCACCCTAAAGTATCAGAAATATTTCATGGCACCCCAAGGCCAAAAGTTTCTTATTGACAAATTTAGAAAAATATATTAAATTATTTAACATGTTTATATGTCCTCCTTAGGGTTAGTTATGTGGTGAAAGACAGGATTTTCTTCTGTTTGTCCACATATTTTATGATGGGAGGCCACAAGCACTGGTTTTGCCTATTATACTGACAATTTGTATTTTATTTCTGGACCACCATCCCGAAACACCCTTGCAGGTGTCCCAAGGAACGCCATGGTGCCTCAGCACACAGTTTGGGAACCACTAGTCTAGTGTGTACCTAGCTTAATTCTCAGAACAGTTTTACAATGTATCTAATGTCTATCGTAAATGATTGCCTGGTCTTGAATATAAATCCAGACAATAAATGTAAACTCCATCTGACTTTAAGCCTCAGTACCCTTGCTGAGACAATTTAGTAACACTATAACAGAGTGGTTATTGCATACCTCCTAACTGTCCCGCTTACCACGGGTACATCCCGGTATTTGGGGAAGTTCCTGCTTCCTGCCTGGGGCCGCCATTGTCCTGCGGTGTGGGGGGACAGTTGGGAGTCCCCCTCAGCCTGAAGAGAATAGATGCTGTGCATACAGCATCTATTCAGCGGCACAGAGCGGCGAAAAACAGGAGAGCGGCCTTAGGATGTGTCATCCTGTGGTGCCACACCCCCTTTTCATAGACCACACCCTCTTTCGCATGTCCCGATCCAGGAGAACAAAAAGTTGGGAGGTATGTTATTGGTTTACAGTTTCATTGTAATCCCCAAACCCCCTCCAGCTTTATTCTCCTGTAAAATCTGTCATGAAGACATATGTATCTAAGCATCATTTTCTGTCTATTTAGCAAATCACTTTAGATGCTCGATGCTACAGATTCATTACTAAATAGGCTAATTGAAAATACATTCTGTATGCACAGTGGGATTATAATTATTTATATGGAAAGCAACAGCAAGAAATTAAATTATTAAATTGTATATTTAATTCATATACAGGATAGAGAAAAAGGGAAAGTCAGCACCTGGAAAATGTATCTGCAACAACAGTAACCAAATGATAAATTGGATTTCTATTTAATCAGTGACCTTTAATAAAACATACATATTACCCGTTGATAGGTGGAATAATACATTTATTGAACAATAAGAAATGGACAATAATTAGCAGTCCCAATCATGGAGCAATTATTTGTTTAATAATTTTAAGATTTTCTCATTTGAATCCTGTACATCAGTCTGTTTAATCCTGCATACTGTACATCCCAATATGTAACAGAACCATTGTGCAAATCAGCAGAAAATAAAGAGTAGGCGCATTCACAACGTTTATAGGTTCCAACTCCCTTGGTGGAGTCAGATTTTACTGATATACCCTTTTTCAGCGGTCATTAGAATGCAACAATTGCACAATAACCACTTTAATTATTTCTCTGTTAGCTTAAATACAGTAACTTCACGTACTGTAAATAATGAACTAGAAATTAGACCACACACACACACATATATTTATAGTTAACCTACAGTACATGGAAGGATCTTTAAATAAATGCATTAATATATTTTATAGTTGAGATTTTACTGATAACTGTGTGATTAAAGGTGACAAAAATAACCGTCAATAAGCGCCTAACAAGAATTGCAGAATGGCACAAGATTGGAACATTTTCCATTCTTACAAGCTCACTAGAGCATTACATCATTAGGAAATAACATCAGCACTAAGCTGCAGAACAAACCATTCAATGTCCCAGAGCTACAGTACATGGGGGCAATACAATAATAGAACAGAAAAAAATACAATATTTCCTGGGAGACGTCAAGAGAAAGAGTAGATAGACTAAGGCAGAGTCACATAAATAAGATTGCATGGAAACATGTATAGTACAGAGCATGTGGTGGAACTATTGAAGTCTATCTATATAGCATGTGCTTCATAATGCCGTACAGTTGTCTCTTTTGTGATGACTTGCTGCTTACATCTCACACATGGATAAATAGAACTTGTCATTTTCCCACATTCTCCCTTGTCTAACATACTGTACCAGTCACTGCAGATAAGATGACATTTCTCCGAATTCCAATTTGGCTGCTTAAGAGTCATTTGCGGTTCTATGCTCTCATTTCCTCCACACAATCATGCTCCAACAACTACCTATCTTCTTTGGCTTACAGTATTCAGTTCTTCCTCACCCATGAAATAACTAAAATACTTGTATCAACATAACTCCTCTGCAGTATTCTACTGGACAGGATGGCACTATCCCAATCTATTAAGAAACTACAGGTAGACTTACACACATTCCCCCTGCTGATTGTTTCCAAATCCTCTCTGCCACTCTATGGGCCTTATTTCGGTTCATTCTTTCTGACAAAATCCTTCTTAGATGGACAAAACCATGTGCACTGCAGGGGGGGCAGATGTAACATGTGCAGAGAGAATTAGATTTGGGTGAGTAATTTTGTTTCTGTGCAGGGAAAATACTGACTGCTTTATTTTTACACTGCAATATAGATCTCACTTTGAAGTAAAACCCCACCCAAATCTAATTTTCTCTGCACAAGTAACACCTGCCCCACCTGCAGTGCACATGGTTTTGCCCATCTAAGAAGGATTTTGTCAGAAAGAATGAACCAAAATAAGGCCCTATAACTGCTTGTCTCTCAGTTACAGAGTTCAGTTTCCATAACTCAAAGACGTTCTGTTATCCGGATGACAGACTGGGAGTGTATAGTTAGACAGTGAGTATGTTGACCTCATATGGTTGACAGGTACAACAGGTACAAAAGGAAAACATGACAATGGCTGACACATCTTCTGTGTGTTTTCTATATGTGTTCCTACCAATTGCTTGCGTATTTACTATCCAGGTCCACTATGTTACTAGTAAATGATCTAATATCCTTTTTATTACATCTAATCTTCACTAGCGCATTGACATCTTTTCTTTTGGACATTCTCTTTGTTTTTTTCAAGTTTTACAAACTTGTAGTGATCTGCAGCAGTGATAAAGATTCTTATTTTACCTAATTCTCACACAAGCGCCCAGAGATTGTGTGTGGATTTATCTACTCTCTTTTCTCACTATACTGTACCTCATCTCTTTTTATTCACTCTGCCAACACTTCACATGATGCACACTTAAGGCCGCCATCTACTAGTGTGATATAGTCGCTTTTTATGCAATTCGGTTGTATTTCTGCAATGAATCGCATGAATAAAGTGACACATCGCATGTCATTTCCCTGCAATGTGAGGTGTGTTCCCATGCACCTCGCATCGCAGTCACACAGCCTACAGGCTGCAATGAATATCCTTTGCAGCCCGTAGCCCGTTCTGGGATGGCATACGATAGATTGTATGAATTGTATGCAATGTATTGTATGCTGCCGCGTGAGTTGGCAGGGTATTGTATGCGAGGTACCACATGCGATATCTCCCACTAGTGGATGCAGGCCTTTTCTCCTGTCCTGCACACAACTGTCATGGCTGATGCAATTGCAAATACAGCACATACCTACCCTTATATGCAGAAGCGTACAAATCCTGAGAAGCATGTGCACCTGATATGCGCCAAGTCATCATTGTCAAAGTGCATTCGCATGAGCTGCGCTTGCATGAACATCACCTTACCTAGCTACCTAGCCTACACATGCATCCATTCTTTTGTGACCAATTATGTGCATACAGTATGTTAAACTCAGCAGCAAGCTCTCAGAGACTCAAAGCATATAAGACATCAATGCCGCAGGCGAGGGGGTTTGAGCGGTGAGAATGGCTTGTTTTTTCAGCGAGGATGGATGGCGAGGATTCCCCGGAATGGCGAGGTTCGCCGCAAATGCAGAAAGTTTTGATGGCCGCACTCGCCATTTCCAACTCGCTGAAAAGAACCAGCGAGATGGAAACTGCCAGTGAAGGGCACGCCGTTGAATACTCTGATGACGAGCTATCGGCACTGCTCGCCGTATAGCTGGTCATCAGATGCTCGTCATCAGCATCGAATATACCACATTAATTATCCTTAATAACACTCTTGATTTAACCAGACCCCATGATAACCTAATGTAACACCTTCTCTTTTTGTACATTGCCCTCCTCACACTATTAACTGTTTAAGAATAAATGCCGACTCCATAGCCCTTTCCATGCTCACTCATACTTTGTTATATCCTCCCGTTGATGTAATCATGCATTGTGTATGAGGTATGTGTAATGATACTTTAACTTTTACTCCAGCAATGGGCAAGCTAATATACTTCAATGACTTCCAACCTTCAAAATGGCCACACAATGCCATTAATTTCACTAATAAATAAAATAAAAAAACAGCTTAAAATAAACCTTGGCACCGACATAATTTACAGAATACCATACATACCAGCCACTTTCCCCAGATGCCCTCAAATGCCCACTTGCCCTCTCTTCTTCTCCTTTGATTAGTTGTGTTACATGATCTCCCTGCAGTGCAGTAAATGTGAGGGTAACACTACATGGGCTTATCAAGTTCAGTGTTTGTTATAATGAAATGGACTAGGTCTAAATGATGGCACATACTGTAGCTGGGGACTAATGTACCGCAGCTGTGACCACCTTTGTGCTCAGTTCTTGGAAAGATCATAAACATAGAGATATGAACTATTAAATTCCTCAATACAAGAGGGCTTTCTTTTTCAAGTAGATTTATCTATTTAATTGCCTTTGTCTACAATGTTTAATTGTATAAATCTCTTCAAAGAGTATATACTGTAAATAAGTAAACCATCCTCATGAAGAATACAATAAAATACATCTTTATACTGAAAGGGACTGATTTATAGTTGGGACCAAGGCAACAAAATCATTTGTTATTTTAAAAGCAATTTTCCCGGGGTAGATGACATTTTTGATAGAACGCTATGGAAAGCCATCCACCCTGTCGCTCATATGCGACCGGGAGCACGGCAACAGGCATCAGGAAACTTATGTAACATGTATTATACCACAACACAACAATACAGTTCCACCTTAATCAAGCAGTTTTCTAGTGGATAATTGGACAGATGTTTAATACTTTTACAAGCACCGTGGCTTTTTATTGCCATTATTTGTTTTATTTTATAAACTATTTCAAAGCTTATAATAAATAACTAAAATATTGTTTTGAGGATTACTGCCTACTGTATGGTACAGTATTTGTATTCTTTCCACAGCAGAGAGCTTGCAAACACATGAACTGCACTTTCCCTTTTCCATACTTTTCTGATGCATTGTGCAACCCAAAAAGTATTTCATACGACACCTTGAAAAAGGGAAATCATGCTTTACATGTATTTGCATAATATTTAAAATTCAAAACAAAATGTTTCCTTCTGTTTGTAATGAATTGTGTTAATGTCATTATGATCTGAATATTCTCAATCAAATGAAATTAATTTATTCTTTTAAAATATTTTTTTTCCAGTCATTTAACACATTTGACAGGCAAAGGGAAGCCATAGGGAAATCTGTCAGGCGCCCTCGCTTGTGTGTCGTGATGTGTTTTGCATGTTCTCTCACAGGAAATAAAGCAATATTTAGTTATGCAAGGCTGTAAGTTGCTTAACAGTGTATTTCTGGGATTGGATGAATATGAAAGAAAAATCACTCTGTGGGAAGACAAGACACACGGCTGTAACAGACAACTTGGAAGAAGCAAATACATTAATAGCATGCAGAGAACGTGAAAGATAATAACAAAAAATTGTAGGTAGTAAACACTATTTGGATGCATTTGCATTCGTTCTGAATAGCCCTGTTGATTTTCCACAGCATATTAGAATAAGTTGTGCATTTGATGTTGTTGTCTTTGACAACTACTTTATATGGAAGTGTCCTCATACATACTGCACCAGCATTACTTATTACTCTTTACTTATCACAAAATATCTCTCATCTCGCGCTCTCCGATCTTCACAAGATCTCCGTCTCTCTTCTGCACGGAACACTAATTACTATTCACTATTACATGACTTTCATCAGGCTGCTCCCACCCAATAGAATGCCCTTCCACACACTCCCCACTAGCCTCCAACCTTTCAAGTGTTCCCTGAAAACTCACCCCTTCAGGCAAGCCTATCATATTTAAGTTCTACACACATAACCCCCTGAGGCACTTATGTATTATATAGCTTCCCTTCTGGACCTACAAGCTATGCTATTACTGGTGCCTGTCCTTGTGTTTCCCCCCTATATCCCTATAGATTGTAAGCTTGCATCTGGGCTCTCCTACCTATAAGTCTGTCTGTTGTTACCCAGTTTGTTTTATCACTGTTTACTATTGTAAAGCGCAACGGAATCTGCTGCGCTATATAAGAAACTGTAAATAAATAAATAATAAATACATCTAGTCTCAATAATGAAAGTAGCTTGCTACATCCGCGCTGTTGTGTTAGTATAGCAGATCGTTATATATAGTTAAGCATAGGTGGTAAATAAGTGCTTATATATATATATATGTACAGGTATGTATGTATATATCCAATATTATGTATAAGTTGCGCCTGGGGGAAAAAATTGTTAGTATAAATTAGTTTACAACTCCTTTTACAAGAAAATACAGTAGGTGGTTATTGGTCCCAATGATGGTTCTTACCCTGTCTGTCCTACCTTTGGCTACCAGCGGGATTCCTTAGCCTAGCAGTGTTTTTTTTATGGCTGTCCGCGGCTGCCACTCGATCTTCTGCTGCTTCTAGCAGGAGAAGCGGGTGTTGCCAGATGACATAGCCGGGAGAGCCAAGATTATGGTCCATGTTGTGGAAGGTGGAAGACCCAACAGCACAGACCACAACTGTACGTAACACCTGACACTCTCACGGCCATGTTATCCTGCAACACCTGCTCCCCCTACTCAACAAATTAGAAGATCAAACAACAGCTGCGGACAGTCTTGAAAACACATTGCTAGTCTGAGGAATCCTGCTGGCAGTCGGAGGTAGGGACAGACAGGGTAAGAACCATCATTGGAACCAATAACCACCTACTTTCTCCTAAAAGGAGTTGTAAACGTATTTATACTAACACATGTTTTCACAGGTGCCACACGCTGTATACGTAATACAATAGATATACATAGATATAAGCGCTCTTTTATTTTCTTTTTTTTTTTTTGCAAATAGTTTTTATTAAGATTTTCAAACAGGAACATATCACATCAGAAACAGAGTAAGCAAGTATTAAGTGATTCAGGACGCTTCACATTCTCTGTTATAGAATAAAACCGAGAACAAAGATATCTTAAATAATCTAAATGTTGTTAGATACTAAGAAGGCGAAAATCTCCTTGTTTCTCATTTCAGGGAGAAGAAGAAGGAAAGTTGTAGGATTGTAAAAGGGAAGAAAGAAGAAGTGTGGGAAAGAAGGTTTGAGTGTCGGTGCGACTCTCATGTCTTGTATTGTGTAATTTGGAAGATATTTTTGGCAATAAGATTTTTTTTTTTTTTTTTTATTAAAAAGGCCCCAAAGTATATCATTTTAATGTTTTGTAGTGATCTGATTCCTTGTATGTTAACCATGGTAGCCAAATCACATTGAATGTTTGGTGGTTATGGAGTATACGAGGTCGTCCATTGCCATATATTGATCTATTCAGTTGCACCAGTCTGCCATTGAGGGGATAGTAGTGGACTTCCAATATACTGGGATCACCGCTTTTGATGCGCTAAGAATATGCCGTTCTAGGGATTTTTTATAATTGGATAGGGGTCTGTGTATAAGGTTGAGTAGCCAGAAGCTAGGGGTGGCAGGGAAGTCATCTTGCAGGACAATGTTTGCAGTTTCAATTACCTTTTTCCAATATGTCTGAATGAGCGGACAGTCCCACCAAATGTGCAGCATTGTACCTGGGTGTGCCTTACATCTCCAGCATAGATTGGAGACTCCAGGGTATATTTTTGCCAGCGCTCTTTTATTTTCTATGTTTATCAAGTCTTAATATGCAATGCAGTGTGAAATACCTGGTAACTCTGCCAGTGCTAGGCATCTGAATTTACAAAAAAAGCATTTTAGTTCAATGCAATGTGATAGGACGCAGCAGGATTAATGTCATATGTGACACTTGTATATCATCTAAGACAGGGCTAGATGTATATCTCGACAATATAAGGGTAAGTTGTATCAATCCACATTATGTGCACTGATACTGCTTCCCCTCATGTAGCGATCAGAACAGAACAGTACCACAGAACAGTACTATCAAATGTGGGAGGGTGCACATCACCAGGCACGTGAAATAACGCTCTGCAACATTGGCTTTACCAGGTATAATACATGCTGCTGATAAATGGAAATGCTTTTCCGCAAAATGGAGGTAAAGCTGGCCCACACACATAATAGACAAAGCCTTCAAAATAATACATCTACCCCTCAGTCTGTATACAGAGCAGAACAGAACTTGTATTGGAAATAATCTGTGGCTGCTGCATTTCATGTACAGATTCAGAGACTGTCACACACAGATATACAACTGTTATATATCAAATTACTCAGCACAGTATCATGGTGCATTGTAACTTAAGGTCCATACACACTGGGCGATTATGACCACTGTGTATGGACTGCGATGATCACATACATCGCTGGGCGGAAAGCCGCTCAGTGCATACACACTGAGCGTCTTTCCCCCTGCACAGCGCAGATGGAGGGGAGAGGATGACTTTGCAAAGCGCAGAGCTATGCAAAGCCATCCACAAACCCGCTCATCTGCTGGTATTACCAGCAGATGAGCGGCTTTCCCAGCGATGATGGCTGGGGCATACACACTGGGCGGCTTTGAGCTGAAAGCCGCTCAAACATACTGTTTTGAGCGGCTTTCAGATCAAAGTTGCCCAGTGTGTTTGGCAGACACCTAATGCTGGCAGAGTCTCATGGAACCTGGCTTGCTGACAGGGGCTGTTTGGTGTAACTGCAGCAATAATGTATGAGGACACATCTGTAACAGGTCTGTAATGGTAAAATCAGCAATTACAGAGAAAAATATAATATCTCAGTTGCAGAAATATAAGGATTTTACCAGAAAATAAATGTTTGATAGGAGACAAAATGTTCCAGACTTTGAAATATTAGCCTAAGGGCTGAATTATAAAGCTACACATCTTTTATATATTCTAGCTCATAAAAGAAGTTAAAGTATCTTTTCCTAGTATCAGTCCAGAAACTGCATATCACCCTGAGAACAAAGACATACACCATGGCCCTTATTCTAATTGATTTGGTCCCACGCACGTTCACACAGGGGACGATGTTTTGCGTCTGCGCATTTCTGTGCACGTGCAGATGCAATGTGCGGGCAGACACAGTGAACTACTTGTTCACAGTCCTGTTCACACCTAGCAGTGATTGACAGGAAGTAGGCATCTGGGGTGTCGGTAACTGGCCCTTTAGTGGGAATGCTAAGAAAACGCAGGCGTGACAGAGAACACGCTAGGTGTGCATTGGAAAACACAAGCATTTACAAGCATATTATGGGAGGTTGTGTGACATCAGCTGTATATGCCAGTTTTCATCACAGCCGCCGAGAAAGTCCCTAGTTACTCCTAGATTTCGATGACTGGTTCCCAGTGGAAAAATCATTAGATGGTGAACCTTTAACGCATATTAATTCACAAGGTGAGATTTCACTATAGCCAGGCAGCATGTCTGATGCTCTGCAGTGATCAGTTCTGAATTACACCCATTGCTTTCAGAATCACTAACTGAATATGCCCCTTTCGGTGGGACTCATTAATTGGTCTGAGATTTTATATGCTTCCTAGTACAGATGTGTTTATTTTAAGCTTTTAAAACACATTAATAATGCCTATTATATGTGACAACCTTTCAGTCAAGCACCAGAATTGCATATCAGCAGTGGCGGAACTCCCGGAGGCAATGGAGTCATCTGCCGCCGGGCGCCAGCCTTAAAGGGGGCACTGGCTCCATTGCCCCCGATGTTCCTATTTTAGAGGTGCTCCCCAGCATTACCCTTTGCATGCACTGCAGCGGCATCCCCCATCCCCCTCGCCCCCCCTGCTCTTCCTTCCCAAAGAAATATCTCCGTCCTGGCCTGAGCGCAGCAGCTTCCGGCAGCACTGAGCAGCAGACAGCTCAAGCAACCGTGCGGAGTGTGCGTCAGCTGCCGGGTGTCAGCCCCGCCCCCCGTCACCTGCAGCGATTGAGGGCACCCTTGGAGAAGCATCTCCACGGCGCCTGCCCCCTAATACTGCCATCCAACATGCGCAAATATCCGTGCCGCCGCGCCCCCCCCCCCCCCCCTCCGCAGCAGCTAATCTGCTACCTGCGGAAAAGCGCCACACTGCAGCCGCTGTGCAGGGCCTGCCGAGGCCACTACTGCAGTCCAGATCTAAGCAGGACTGATTGAGGCCCTAGGGGCTGAAACCAGAAGCATGCACCACCATCAGGAGATTGGAGAAGGTACCTTTACCTGACTCTCTCTGTCTGTCTGTCTGTCTGTCTCTCTCTGTCTGTCTCTGTCTGTCTGTCTCTCTCTGTCTGTCTGTCTCTGTCTGTCTGTCTCTCTCTGTCTGTCTCTCTGTCTGTCTCTCTCTCTCTGTCTCTCTCTCTGTTTCTCTCTCCTCCCCCCCCCCCCCCCCCCCAGGCTCCACTGTTACACATCTCTCTTTGCCTGACTCTCTCTCTCTCACTCCCCCCTCTCTCTGCCTAACCCACCCAATCCCCCCTATGCCAGGCCTCACTGTCACGCACCTCTCTTTGCCTGACCCCCCATCTCTCTTTGCATGACCCCCCCCCTCTCTATCTCTCTCTCTGCGTACCCCCGCCCCCCTCTCTCTGCCTAACTCACCCAATCCCCCTCTGCCAGGCCCCACTGTCACCCATATCTCTTTGCCTGACCCCCCCTCTCTATCTTTCTGCCTAAACCCCCCCTCCCACCCAATCCCTCTCTCCCAGGCCCCACTGTCACCCATCTCTCTTTGCTAGACCCCCCTCTCTGCGTAAACCCCCTCTCTCTCTCTGCCTAACCCCCCTCTCACCCCATCCCTCGCTCTGCCTGACCTCACTCTCTCCCGCGCTTAACCCCCTCTCTCTGCCTGACCTCCTCTCTCTCTTTGTACCTGACCCCTCTCTCTCTTACCCTTACATCCTCTAACCCCCTTCTCTCTATCCCTGACACCCTCTCTATTCCTGACACTCTCTCGCTCTCCCCTCTAATTTTCTCACTTTCCCTGATGCACCCTTATCCCCCTGACATTCTTTATTTCTCTCTTCTTCATGATCCGCTCTCTCTCGTGTGCTCTCTCTCTCTTGCTCACCCTATTTATCATTCTCCCTCTCTCTAGCTATCTATCTATGGGGGCACCAACTTTTATCTTGCCTCCGGGCGACATGGACAAACTTACGCCACTGCATATCAGCATTGCCTGCAGTGTTAAGACATGCGTACCTGTATGCTCAATGGGTCCGTACACTGCAGTGAAGTTTTAAAAACACACATCTGATGATTTGTTAATTGCAAAAGAACAAAGAAAGTACAAGGGTTCTCTACACTGGTGTTTAGCATTGTTCGGTCACCGGGCTGAATTTCTCACAGAATTGCTACTGTAAACTGTTGCTTGACAAAGCATAGCTAGAGTTGTTTTTACATCGCTTACATTACTGGGGAAATGCAGATGAAAGTTACCCAAACGAAACTGTAAGGTAAAAATTATCTATTTGGTTTAAATGTGGTAGAAAAAGTAACCAGTGAACAAAAATCATTAGGAATTTAATTATTTTAAGCATTTATTAAAATGCCGTATTATCTATTTAAAATGCATTAAATTAACCATTCTAATTATTTTTTATGTAACCAGATCATTTAAAACCAATGACCAATTAATCTCATCATGAAAGGGATGCCATCAGGAATTGTGGCGCCCGGAACAATAAAAAAGTGACTTGCATTAAATGTAACTATTTTCACACCAGAAAGTCGTTAAAATGTTTAAGCATAGAACTCCAGGAACTTTCCACCTCCACCATATATATAAACCTATTTTTTTGTTTGGATCCAGCCTACCAGTATATTTTTGGGTTGTAGGAAGAAACCAGATTGCCCGGAGGAAACTCACACAAGCATGGGGAGAATATACAAATTCCACAGAGTTAGGGCTTGTGGTGAGAATCAAACCAAGGACCTCAGTGCATTTAGGCCAGGCATGTCCAAACTGCGGCCCTCCAGCTGTTGTGAAACTACACATGCCTTGCAATCATTTTAGCATTCCTAATAGCAAAACTGTGGCAAGGCATGATGGGACTTGTAGTTTCACAACATCTGGCGGGCCATAGTTTGGACATGGCTGATTTAGGCAGTAATGCTCACCATAACATCATCCGTTCTGCCAATATATATGTTACTATTTGTGGCTAAGGGCCTGATTCAGACCTAGCATGTGAGGGGTTGTGAATGAGAACACATCCCCTTGCATGCGGCCGAAGGGGAGAGAAATCATTGAACGGTCGCCGAGCAGTAATAAATCAGTAATAAAGGTCAGTCTGAACTGACTTTTATTTCAGCCGGAGGTGGCCGAAAAGGGGGCGGCCAGCATTTTCAAGGGGACGACATTCCCCTGCTGCTGTCCGCTGCCTTCACGAACGCCCCGGCGAGTGTTATACTCACTGAAGGTGTTAGCACACGGGGTCTGCATATGTGCATTTCATGCATGCGTAGACCCCCACCATCGGAAATGGGGTAAATTAGGACCTAAGTCTGTGCAGACTTCCAGCAAATTACGCGAAATACAAATCTCGGTACTTGTGGATAATCACGGCGCCCATGATCGCAGATCGAATCGTATGCAAATCATATGTAATATCACATATACGATTTGCATACGATTCGATCTGCGATGCGATTTAGCACACCACCACTATCCATGTCAGCCCGAAGTGTGGCGTGGGGACGCGGGACGTGTCCTCCTGACCTGTTCATACCCCCATTATCCACGTTGGCGTGGAGGTGTTTTTATAAAGTGTGGCAAGCGCAGCGAGCCACCAAGCCCGAAGCGTACAATGAGCCCCACGAGGGGACGCGGAATACACGTCAAGTAATCCGCTGCACTCGCCACGCTTCATGCTCGTTTTATGTGTCCGCTCCCCAAGCTTCATGCTCATTTTACATGTCCCCTCGTGGGGCTCGCTGCGCTCACCAAGCTTCGGGCTCGGTGGCTTGCTGCGCTCGCCACACTTTATAAGAACAACTCCACGTGGATAGTGGGGGTATGAACCGGTTGGGAGGATGCATACCACGTCCCCTCGCGGCCTCGCTGTGCTCGCCAAACTTCGGGCTGATGTGGATAGTGGTGGTGTGTTAAATCACATCGCAGATCGAAACGTATGCAAATCGTGTGCAAATCGTATGCAAATCGAGGGTGTCCTGGGCTGTTGGCCCAGGAACAACTGCAATTATTGATGATCAATGTAATAAGCAAAACTAGTGCTTTTGGCTTCCCATCATAGAATATGAGGGCAAATAGAAGCAAATCCTATCTCTGGTCACATAAATGAACCCAAGGATGACATATAAACACAATTTACTTAAATTAATATTTTTTGAAGTTCTCAGTGTGAAACTTTTGGCATAAGGGTGCTGTGCAAATTTCTGTTACACTAAGATGCTGTGAATCAAAAAAGTTTGGGAACCACTGCTATAAGGTGCGTACACATGGGCAAAAATCGCTGGCTTATGGTTGCTGAGCGACCATATTGCCAGCGATTGGAGTGCGTACCGGCGATAAATCACCAGGTGCACGCTCCCGTTTTCAGCCCCCTAATGGTCGCTGGTTGGAGGAGCATGCTCCTCCGACCAACGACTTCCACTGCCTCTTCTCCCGCCAGTGTGTCATTTACATCAGCGACCATCTCTGGTCGCTGACGAAAATGGGACACTGAGCAATATGATTGCTGATCAATATATTGCTATCGATCATATTGCTCCATGTGTACACAGCTTTAGAGTAAACAAGCTTTGCAAGAAAGCTTGCTCCATTCACCACCTGGTTAATAAAGGGAACAGATACTATAGTCCAGGGGTTCTCATTCTTGGTGCTCAGGACCGCACACAGTTCACATTTTCCAGGTCACCTTGCAGGTGCACAGGTGCATTCATTACTCATTGTAACACATTGTAAAAGATCCACAGGTGGAGCTAATTATTTCACTTGTGATTCTGTGATGAGACCTGCAAAACATGCACTGTGTGGGGTCTTGAGGATCAAGTTTGATAACCTGTGCCACTAGAATCTAGCAACTACCTAATAAAAATACTTTGATACTGTACAGTACATTTCTTACTATTTTCACTAGACAGATGCAAAGGGAAAATTAGAAATATTAGCTAACATTCTCTTTAGTAGAGTGAAATATGAACAACATATCTGCATGTCCTGCATTGCCCCACATGGCCTGCTGACTAATATCAGACAGGTTTGGGCCCCCTTCTCTGCAATGAATCTTGTATATCATACTTGCCTACTTTATCTTTCACCTCTCCGGGAGAAGCCCGGAGAGGCAACACTTCAGGGGGGCGGGGGCAAGGCTGACATCACTCTGCCCCGCCCCCATGCGGGAAAACTCTGTGATTTCCGGGCCGTGGAAAGGGGGCGGGGCTTAAATGCAGCGATCGCGTCATTTAAGCCCCGTCCCATCACCGTGGACCCACGATTTGCGCTAATTAATCCAGTGGGCAAGGGGGGGAGCGGGGGGCTGTGAACAACAATTGGGAGACTTGCCCACCTTCCCGAGAGGCAGACCTGATTTTCGGGAGGCTCCCGGTCATTCTGGGAGGGTAGGCAAGCCTGTTATATATTCACTTTAAATTTGAACACATCACTCAGTTTTCTTTATTTCATTGTATTCTAATATCAGTTTATGCCTGACATTGAGGCATAAAGGCCCTCATTTTGGTTGACTCGCAAAGCAGTGGTTTTTCGCTTTGGCCCTGTGGGTGGGCCAGTGGCAAACGCAGGATTTTCAGAAGGGGGTTTCCAGAGGGGCGGAGCAAAGCACGGAGATGGACACTTAGGTGACCCAGTATATGCCGGCTCAGTTAAAGTATTAAAGATAGACCAAATGTATATAAATAATAATAATAATAATAATAAATAATACACACACATATACATACATAACAGCAGTGTAGACCCCTGGGCATAGCAATGTATTGGGGCCCCTACCGATCCTCCAGCGGTAGGGGTGGGGGAAGCTTTGATGTCCCGCGGGTGGTAGGGGGTATTATATCAACCGCTCAGCATGTAGGGCCTGGATCAGTAATTTCCACTAATTACCCCTTTACTGCACAGATGGTGGGAGATGGGGTGGGAGAAGGGGGCATTGGGCTGAATGAAGGGGCCCTGATACATAACTTCCAGGGTGGTAGAGGAGGTTTAATATGCAGAGGAGGGGTGTATAGTGGAGTGGGCTTATTATTCATAATTTTCTGGTGGGAGGACAGCTTGCTTGACTGCAGATATCTCCAGTTCCCAGAAATAGATTTCTTAGCTTTTAATGTAATTAAAAACTAGAGAATCCCACCTACCAAATGGTATTGGGGCCAAGGGATCAGAGTTCAGGAGGCAGAGCAATCTGCCAACGAGTATATAAAACTACATACCAGGTGTGTGGAGCTGGAGCAGTAACCAGCTGCTAGAAGGCTGATATCTCTGGTTCTGGGAACAGTAGAGTCAAGCTGCTAGTGTGCATCAAAGGGGGAGAGTCCCAGCTTTTGGAATATAACCTCAGAAAATTCTAATTCAGACAGAACCTGAAATATCTGACTGGGGATAGCAATTAACAGGCTTGGATGGGGACCACTGTTTTGAAGTAAGATATCTCCGGTTCCCAAGGGCCGATTTTTAAAATTCTTGTACCCATGGAAAGAGGGGACCCTCAGCTTTCAGGCTAGGGCCCTTAGACTCCTGGGGGGGTTTCTGGGTACTCAGAAACCCCCCCTGCGTGCGCTACTGTGGGCGTACAGTATGTGCGGGCAGTGTTAGTTGGCTTTTAGCGACCATATTGCCAGCGCATATTGGAGCATGCTCCTCCAACCAGCGACCATTAGGGGGCTGAAAACGGGAGCGTGCACCTGGTGATTTATTGCCGGTGCACACTCCAATTGCTGGCAATATGGTCGCTAAAAGCCAACTAACACTGCCCGCACATACTGTACGCCCACCCACAGGGCCGTACTGGCCATCTGGCAACTCTGGCATACTGTATGCCAGAAGGGCCGATGTGCTTTATGCGCCGCCTCCTAGGCGTGAGTGTGTTGAGCGGGCGCCGGGCAGGTGTGTAATTTGCATAATTACATCATGACGCATCGCCATCATAATGTGCCTGAGCCACCGGCGCGCAGCCCTCTGTTCTGAGCGGTGCAGGTGGGGGTGGCTGAGGGGCCATACAAGTGACGTTCCTCTGACACTGAGCTGCAGTGTCTGACAGGCAGGGGGAGCAGCTCCGAGTCCTCTCAGGCTGATCTCACGTGTTTACAGCCAGAGAGGAGAGAACGGAACTTGGAAGCTGTGTACACTCAGTGACACAAACTGAGGTGAGTGGTGCAGGGGCTCCAGCAGTAATTATTAAAGTTCTAAAAGGGAGCAGGGAGCTAGCACATGTCTGAGTCTGGGGGAGGGAGCGGGAGAGGGAGAAGGGTGTTGCATTGTGTGCCTGTAATGTTTGTATTGCAGCGTGGGTGGAGGTAGGGGTGATGAATTCACCTGACATGTCTTATTTGGGGGCTGTTGTCTATGGGGGCCTGTGCTGTCTACAAGGGGCTATGCTAACTATGGGAATATGTGCTGTACATCTATGGTGGGGCTATGCTTTCTATGAGGGCTGTGCTGTCTATTTATGGGTGGCTGCACTGCCTATCTATGGTGGGTCTGTGCTTTCTATGGGGGACTGTGCAGTCTATCTATGGGGAGGCTGTGCTAATTATGGGGGGCTGTGCTGTCTATCTGTGGGGGGTCTGTGCTGACTATGGGGGGTCTGTGCTGACTATGGGGGGGGGGGCTGTGCTGACTGTGTGGGGCTGTGCTTTCTTTGGGGCTATGGGGGGCTGTGCTGGATATATATGGGGGGGGGGGGGCGGCTTTGTTGGCCATCTATGGGTGTGGGGCAGTTTTTATTGGTTCTGTAAAAATCCTGTGTTTGCTACTCCCTAAAGTGTTATTCAGGAGGACCCTGAAAGGCATATATTAAGCATATCCCTTACGCTTTGTCCCCGCCGTCACTCTCCTCACTGCATCACCGCTGTCAATCTCCCAGCGCCCCTACTGTCACTCTCCTTGCTCTCCATCCCTAAACAACACCCCTTTCTGCAAGGCCACAACCCCCTTTTGGCACACGCAGCTTCACCGCACACAGGTCCATAGTACAAGAGTGGTTGAAAATGGGACCACCTATTACCGCGTTTTTAGATTCGCCAGTGGGTGTGTTCCATAATGTGTAATGGGCAGAAAGGACTGTGTAGCCTTATATGTAATGAGCATTACAGCGTGTGTCATAATACAGGTGGGCCTGTGTGGCCACAGCAAGTGGGCATATGTGCTCAAAATGCCAGGGCCGATTTTTGGTCCCAGTCCAGCCCTGCCCCCCCCCCCCCCCCCCCCGTTGCCTGCCGAATGTCCCCGCAGCCTTACGGGACCCAAAATCATTGGATGATCGTCGACCATCCAATGATTTCTGTAGCGTTCGCTAATCTGGTGATTTAGATTAGCGGCTACCTGCTCTGTGAACAGGACAGGCATGTGACATCCATTGAAGTCAGCTGCCCACCCACAGAAGACAGGAGGCCTTCCCCATTCGAATGGGGATGCCCAGCGTTTTCCTGGATACACCCAGGAAACACTGCAAATGCCCTAGCTTGCCTCCTGCACGGCTTCCTGTTGTGAGCGCCTATGCAAGTCTCCGAAGGGCGTCTGCAGTGAGGACCTGCACATGCGCATATTCGCATATGTAGATCTACAACATAGATCCCCGTTGCTCCCATCCGCCGGGTCCCCACTGACTCTGAAATTATATAGTGTGTATGGGGCTTTAGGCTGTGTTTATGAAATCAAATTTTGTTTCCTACTGTAGCTATTCAGTTAATTCTTTATAGAAATGCTAAATGTTTCCATAGGCAGCAGACATACAGGCCAGTATTCAATGCTCTGGATTCACCGGGGTTTTTTTCGGCGAAATCGTACTCTATATACAATTGTAGCAGCGCTTATCTACAATGAATGATACTACACAACAAATACTGTATAATAAAGATTTTATATAGATATTAAAAATACACATACATTTCAATACTTAAAATTAATACAAGTAAAAATAATAGTTTGATTAATGAGCTCACTCACAGGATTGGGTCTTATTTATTCATTGTAGCTAAGCGCTGCTACAATTGTATATATTTTTGCCTTGTTTCACCTCGTAGGGATTGACTACCCCTACATTTTAGCAGATGCTTTCTGAGAACCAGCACATATCAGAGGCGCCCTATATCTTTTTCCTAAAATAATTAGATCTCTTCTCTGTTTTCGTACTCTGCTGTGAATCTTTTCACTGAATATCTGATTCACCCTATTCAACGATTACTGTTCGCCGAAAGCACACAGTGAATGCCGGCCAGTTCTCCGCTTCATGCTTGCTGCAATTCGCTGGTGTATTTAAATGGGGTTTTGACTCTAATTTGCAGATAATGTATTCAGTGCAAGGATGGAGAACTGCTTTCACCATGATATTCGCCGTGATTCGCCGTTTTGCATTCGCCATCTTTTTTAAGGTGAACTGGAATGTGTTCTTTTAAAATAAAGGTTTTCTTTTCTATTTTGGCGTCAAAAAATCATTAATCATTTTATTATTTGAGGGGTCTTGCTATTTGTATTCATGTACAGTACTTGCAGCACATGAATATATATTTAATTTTAAATGTTAATTTTTTTTTTTGACATGACATCAGCAGGGGGCTGAGAGACACTCATTAATATTCACTGCTCTGGGTCCCGCTCATTACATATGCACACGAGCGGGACCAGCCCAGTGCTCCCTCCACCTCCCCGCTTACCCTGTCTCCTCGGGGTGGCATCTTCTGCTGCCTGTGTCCCTGTCAGCCCTCCTTCTCCCCCTGCTGCTGAGTGCAGTGTGCGACGCAGAAAGTGAGACTTCCATCTCCCAGCCTTCCGCCATCCCCCCAGCTCCCTGCGGCATTCGCCGGGGGGGGGGGGGGGGGGATTATAAATTTGCCATCAGGGGAGCGAGCCGTTGAATAGGTGGAGAGGGAGGGCTCGCAGCGAATCCTCCAGCCCAGCGAATGTGCAGAGAATGCTAGGCAGGATTTGCTGCACATAGTGAAAACGTTGGCCACAAAATGAACAACATGATGATTGTTGAGTATGATCTTTGTAGTGTAATTAACGTTGTTAATTGTTAAAGTAAATAACCATACCTATCTGTATTTAAATTGACTCTAGATTTTTATCCAGTTTTGCATTCTATAATATCGGTTATATGTTATATTTATACATTCAGCACAGGTAAGATTTGGGGTGGAATGTGCCAAATTTGTATGGTAAACACCACCACTTACATTAGGCAATGGACCCCGGGCTTCAGCCCCAGGAGTCCCTCTGTGCATGAGTGACATGGCTGCTGCTAGGGATGCAGAGAGGGATCCAATTAGATCTTTCTACAGCGCTAATGAGGAAAGAATCCCATAGATCTTTCTTATAGTCAGATAATTATGTAGTAGGTGCAGTATACAAGATATGTGGCTCATTCCTGAGATCTGTGTACCTGGCTTTATGAATATAGATAGGGCGAGATGTACTAAAGGGAAAATGCGGTAAAACCCCAGTTTTACCGCATTTTCCTATGTATCAATACCTGTCCGCCCCGTTTGGAGTGGTGAAATAGGGGCTTCCCACAATGCCACACCCCTCCCTCCAAGAACACTCCCCTGTTCCTGTTTTGGATGCATGGGGGGGGGGCGGCATACTGTATTTACTGACCGTGCTCTACAACGCTGTGTATTGGCAGCCATAAGAAAAGGATAAACACAATAACTGCTACTAATTTTTGACAAATGCTATTTAACAAGATAAATTAATGAAGTATAAACACGTTTTATGTATTATTCATTTAAATGTGTAGTAAATATGTATTTATGTATTATTCATTTAAATGTGTATTAAATTAATATTTAACATGGTCTGCTAAATGAATTAAATATACAACTCAAGCCCTAGAGCAGCATCATATTTATCATCTATAATTTACTACTGTATGTGTGCTGAACAAATAAATTGGACTTTTTCAGTCTAGTTTGGTAGAACATGACAATGGAGGAGAAACTGTATGCATGTGTACATACTGTGTGTGAGTGTGTGTGTGGGAGGCAGAAGAAAATGAGGATTGTGAACCTGCAATTGTCACCCCACATACTTTCTTTCAGCAGCCTCTATTTATTATGTGTACAATTATGCTTTGTAGTCAGTTTGAGTATATATTGAATTAGTGTTCATTCTAGCACCCGCCATATTTGAAAACCCATGCAGTTCCTCTTCACTGCCTGGGGTGTCATTGTCTGCTGTGGTGTTTCGAGCACAGGTCTGATTTGCATATCAGTGCTGATATACAGACCACACTGTGCTAGAAGCACTACATCAGACAGCGACACCACAGGCAGGGAAGAGGAAGTGCATGGGTTTTCAAAGATAGCGGCTGCTAGAATGAACACTATTGAATTGTTTTCAACAGATTAAAAGGTTCATTTAACAAATGAAGAAATTGGATGGCCAAACACTGCTATGATACATCAAAGTAATGTTTGGCCACCTTAACCCCCCCCCCCCACACACACACACACACACCTTGACCCTAATCCTCACCCCCATGGCCTTACCTTATCTGTATCCACCTGGTGCCTAAATCTAACCCTCCCTTCCTAGAGCCTACTTTCCTAGTATGAGTTTCAGTGAGTCTTCCTAGGCTCCTGGGAGAGTTCAGCAACCTCATAGATCACTGGCAAAATTGCATGTTGGTGGGTGATGGGGGCTGCTACTGTACATCTGTTTATGCTATTTTGTACATAGCTGAGCCTGTAGCATAGGCACAAGGTGATTGCCAGGTATATTGTACTGCAGGGTTACTCTTCCTACTGATGTACAAATTAAGGTATCATACAAATAATTATATAATACAGACACAATTACATATGACATAGGCATGACCACTGAATAAAAATACGAATGTCAACTGCCATTACCATTTTTGTCAGGAGCAGCATATATAGGCACTACCCTTTTAGCCATAGCTCCTCCATCTGAGGGGTATATTTATATATATGAGAGCTTATGGAAGTGGAGATGTTTCCCATAGAAACCAATCAGATTCTAGCTATTATCTTCTATATGGTCTAGATTAATAAGTAGAAACCGATTGGTTGCTATGGGCAACATCTCCACTTCCAAAATACTACACTTTAGTAAATATACTCCTGAGTCTGCCCAACTCACAATTATGCAAGCACACTCTTACTGTACTAGGTCTACATTTGGAGGAGGCATACTAAATATTCATATGGCATAGGCTGAGGCAACTTAATAGACACGACGGCCCATGTGCATGGTCCGATTGGGCCACCCTTCTCTTTGGCAGCGAAGGAATCTACTAAGCACATGCAGGTCTCCAGGAAAATGGCGTCTGTGCCTTGTTCTATCTATTGCAATTGCGCAAATCACTTAGAAAACGGCAGGGCTGCCACTAGGAATTTTGGGGCCCGGGACTGATTTCCAGTCTGGAACCCTCAGGGCTCCCACCCCCCATCCCCCACCCTCCCTTCACTTATTGCCTGACTCCTTCTGCAGGTCCTGAAGCACAGGCTTCTTCAATGCAGGACGCCTGCAGCCAATTAAAATCCATAACTGGCTGGTGAGCCAATCAGAGCTTGTGTACCGGCAGCCGCTCTGATTGGCTTACAATACACAAGCTATGAGTGGCTCAAAAGCTGGTGCAACATTTTAATTGGCATCCGGCGTCCTGCATTGAAGAAGCAGGCAGCACAGTAGAGGCAGTTAAAGTGGGAAAAATGAGCTGCGGTGGGCAAAATGAGCTGCCCGGGCCATTCCAGCGGCCTGGGCCCGGGATAATTGTACCCACAGCACCCCCCTGTCGGTGGCTTTGGAAAACGGCTACACTACTTGTTAGAGGGATCGAGATCTGACACCCCCACCAAACATACTTAGGTGGCTCGGCAAGTGTGTCTCCTCCACAGCGCCATCTTCCCAGTGACATCTTCGGGAAGATGACACTGTACAGTGAAAGCACAGTCTCTGGCACTGGGCCAGAGACATTTCTCTCTAGTGAACATGCGCCATCTTCCCATATATCATTGATGCATATTTGTTTTATTTTATATAGTTAATTACTAAATACATGCACCACATAACTATTTGTCTGGATTAGCTCTCCCTTCATTGCACCTCAGTGTATGCCACAAAAATATGTCACTACAGTGTGTAGCAGTACTGAAACTCTTTATATGGAAATGTAACACTGAACTAACACGGAATGTAATGTTATGTATATTGTCTTTCAATTTTTGTTTTAATTTTCTTAGATTTAAGGTTATAAAACACCTAATATATGTCTATAAAATGATCCATAAAGAGGAAAAGCTTTACATCACAATGCATAATGTTTTATTTTGTTTAAATTGTTCTGATGCTGCGCAATCTAAAATATAGGATCCAAGAAGATTTCCTTAGCTGAAGACGCACTCATCTGGCAATATCTCCAGCTGCGATATAGGATGAAGCATCAGGATATCGTCCTCATTATATCATATTTTCTGCATTTCCTGTTTCCTGTTTGGACATTCCAACTCAAAGTACTCCAGATTTTACTCAGCTATTCTGCAAAGATGCATGAAATGTTTATAGATTTTTTTATTATACAAGCTCAGCTCTTGCACATGTAGCCCCCTTTAGTGATGGCTGTAAATGTTTTCACCAAGTAACCTTTGTATTTTCCTGCAAAAAAAATGTTCAGTGTACAGTATACAGTATTTCATTGTATACAGTATATAACTGTATTTTCAGAAGCAAGACTTCCTTAGCACAACTGAAGCTAGACTCCGCAATACGTGTCCGTGGAATACTACTGGAAGCATACTTGTATACTTTTCTAAAGTCCTGTCCAGGAGAAGCCCACAGAGGAGTTACATCAGGCCACTGAGGTGGCAAGGCTGGGCATATGTGACATTAAGCCCCAACCCCATCACAAGTCTAACAAGTGGCGATGGGGCCAAAATGACATATTTCTCACTGAATTGCATACTTTTGACCGTCTCCTTTCATCAGACCTATGATTGCCTGTATTATTTTACCGATCCTGCCCACTGTACGAAAAAATTGGGCAGGATGTGGAAGAACCACCCCCCCCCCCCCCTCCAAGAGTCCCGGTGAAAACACAAAAAATGAAGTCGCCCGGTATAAGTATGTTATAGCAATTTATGCAGTTTGGCCTGATTCAGCTTTGTTAGCAAAGCAAAAAAGCATGCAAATGGGCAAAACCAAGTTGCACTGTAAGTGGGTCAGAGGTAACCTGTGCAGAGAGAGTTAGATTTGGGTGGGGTGTGTTCAAATTGAAATCTAAATTGCAGTGTAGAATTAAAGCTGTTTATCATCTATAGGCTACATGCAAAAGTAGCCAGTAGATACTAATTAGATGCCTAAAGATTGTCGACAGCGTCTAGAACGACAGTAACAAAAGTTTAACACAAGCGTTAAGTTAATGGAAACGTGATCAACAGACACAAGGTCGACATGAGTTTTTTTACCTTGCACAGAAACATATACTGTAAGTGGCGGTTTTTACCTACGTGCTGCAGGGCTCTAATCTCCCCCCCCCCCAGGTAAAATCCGCCACTGTCCCTGCCTAAGGTAGGGATATGTGTCCGCTCGCCGCGCTTCAGGCTCAGTGGCTCGCTGCACTCACCACACTTTATAAGATTAACTCCAAGCCCACGTTGACACTGGGGTTATGATGTGGATAGTGGGGATATGAACCATTATCAGGGACGTGCAGTCAGGGGAGGCAGGGGAGGCAGAGCCTCACCTGTGATAAATCATAAAAAAATACAAAGATGATATTTATAACACATATACTGTGTTATAAATATCTTATTTGTATTTTTTTTATAATTTATGGTGTGAGAGGCTGTGTGAGCTTTGTGAGGCAGCGAGAGCTGTGCCTCCAGCTGACAGTTAAAAACTGTTAGCAGCAGGGGGCAGGCTAAGTTGGGGGCACAAAATGAGGCTGAAAGCCCATTGAAAAATAACGAGGAAACGGCACCTACTCCTCTGCCTCAGTGACAGGGACGTGCCTTCAGCTCACATCAAAGCACACCCCTGTCACTGAGACAGATGTGATTGGGCAGCGCATCAGTCTGTCACACACTGACAGACTGATCCGCTATCACATGCAGCTGGGTCAGAGGCTGGAGATCGGGGACTTTGCTGCCTGTTACTGGGGCAGAAGTGTGGCCTGGACCAGAGCCTACCCCAGATGCTCAGCATCGCCAGCAATAACCTGCAGTGCTGGGAGCGGAGGGCGCCCGTGGATCTGGTGCGGGACAGGCTCTGTATTGCCTTCAGTAGCGCAGAGAGGGGGAGGAGCGGGCACAGTTCACCCGACACGTCAGTGTGGTCCGGCTAACCTCCCTCCTCCACCTGTGGCCTTGACTCCGCTGGATGAGCCTGTTCTCTTGTTATGCTGCGGCCTGATCCACGTACCCCGCCGGGAGGCCTGGCTTCCCTCCTCCAGTCGCAGCGGCCAGCTCTATTCATGATTGCCGTCTGTACTTCTGGACCACGCCGGGAGGCCTGGCTCCCCTCGTTCCTCCTGCCACTGCAGCCTGGGCTAGCTGTCTTCATGATCAGATCTGCGGCTGTATCCCCTCCTCTCGCTGCCAGTGCTGCTGGAGCCTGGGTAGGCTTCAAAAGTAAGTAATGGTTCAGCCCTATGTCCCCACTGTCACTCTCCCCACAGTCACACCCCCATCCCCCACTGTCACTTTCCTGCTTTCATACTCCCCACTGTCACACCCCCATCCCCCGCTGTCACTCTCCCCACTGTCACTCCCCCAACCCCCACTGTCACTCTCCCCATCCCCTGCTGTCACTCTCCCCACTGTTACTCTCCTCCATCCCTGCTGTCACTCAACGCATTGTCACTCTCCCCCATCCTCTGCTGTCACTCTCCCCGCATCCCCCACTTTCACCCTCCCCACATCCCCTGCTGTCACTCTCCCCGCATCCCCCACTTTCACCCTCCCCACATCCCCTGCTGTCACTCTCCCCGCATCCCCCACTTTCACCCTCCCCACATCCCCTGCTGTCACTCTCCCCGCATCCCCCATTTTCACCCTCCCCACATCCCCTGCTGTCACTCTCCCCGCATCCCCCACTATCACCCTCCCCACATGCCCTGCTGTCACTCTCCCCGCATACCCCTCTGTCACTGTCCCTAAAAGCTCCTGCCTCACCTGACACTAACCTCACCGCACGTCACTGACCATTATGTATTAGCACAGCTCCAAGTACATAAATTACGTAATTTACGTAAGTTACATAGTTTGCGTAACTTACGTAGTTTACTTAGCCAGCATGGTGGTGTATTGGTATTCTCATTACACCACTATGCAAACTACGTAAGGGGCTCCCTGCTAATACATATGTACTGAAACTGGTAATAAGTAAATAAATAAACATGGTTTGTTTGAGACAAAAATGACTTGGATGTAACTCTCAATTAGCTAGTGATGGGTAGATGGATTGTTCTTTCTTTTACAACTAGTCCCTTGAATTGAATAAATACAGTATGACGGGAGAACACAGTACAGTGCTATTACCTGTATTGTGTAACAAAACATACTAATAACATGGTTACCAAGTGACTTTGGGGATTGTGATCCTTAGAGATGCCAACTACATCCCCTTCCCAGAGATGCTGAGACGGTGGGGAAAAAGATGCAAGGTCTAAAGTCCTGGGCTGCTGAGGAGGTGCAACCAGAGCCCAAATATGGAAGTACGACTTTGACTGCACATCACTGGTACAGAGCCAGCATAGAAATGTCATATTACAGAGCAGTACAAGATTGCAATTGTGAAATGAAATGAGAGATATAAGTGGTGTGAAAGGTGCATGTGTAGTGTCAGTGCATGTTGTGTGGGATGACACAGAGTCATTTGTACCTTATAAATGTACTTATTCTTGCACAAGCTTAGTGTTAGCACTGTTTAGGTCTCCACCTTTGCATCTTGCATTTGCTCTTTATTAGAGAAGCCCGTTTATAGGTCGTATCCGGTCAACGGATCGCCGGTGTATAGATAGACCATGTTATGATTGACCATGCTTAGTCAAACGTGTCTAGTGAGATGCCTTAAGATTGTCTACACCGTCTGGAACGACAGTACAAAAGTTAGACACAAGAGTTAAATTGATGGGAACGTGATCGCCAGAAACAAGGTCGACATGAGTTTTTTGCTTTAGACCAACTTGGTTCATACTGTACCATCCAAGTGGCCATAGAGTTAGATTATAATAGTTTTCTTAGAATGGCGACCATAGCGAGCTATGCAAGGGGACACCGTACACTTATTTGGTGTCCATGTTGACCTATGTTGGCATAGCCACCTAAAAATATTCATGAAAAACGCATCAATCTTGTGACTATCAATCACGTTCCTCTAAAGTTCGTTACTGTTGATTTAGATGCTGTCGACTATCTTTAGGCTTTTAACTAGATGGGTTCGACTAAGCATGGTGGACCATAACGTATTCAATCTAGACACCGTTGATCTGTTATAACCATTTATAGGTGTACTTTACTCAATATAAATCCCAAACAGTCAGTCTCATAATTTTAAGCGGTCATTTTAGGCTGGAATAAAAAAAATATAATTTGAAGGCTAGTAGTAAAGTGACAGGAGGGAGGCTGGACTTTGGAGGTGATGGATACACTTTTGCAATGTGCACCTCTTCAGACTTTTTCCATCTCTCCACATACCAGGAAGAGGCGTGCATTTAGAGTGACTGCATTCCTAAATCCCACATAAGATGGGTGGCTGGACTAAGAAATCAATGTCATTATTTGGTAATAATGTAGATGTGTACACACCTACACGACCGGCAATAGTGCCGATGGTCGAGGCAATTTATCTTTGACCTGGACTATGGCAGATATCTGGTACACATTATAATCTTCTATACTTAGAAGTCGCACACAGTATCTTCTGATTGGCCGTACAACAACCAGAAGATGCTGCATGTAACCCGCAAGAGCATACAATTGGCCATACACCATAGACTATATGCACGATTTGTCATGCTGCTAAGGCAAATCATGTCAATATCGTTCTAATATACACACAACCTTAGTGTTGATCTATAACAGAAAAAAAATAGCCTGAATTAAAATATTTCTCTGCATGCCCTGTAACATAAACCAAAGGCTTTCATTTTATAATTTATAAAATGTGAATACCCATAGCTCAGGGACGTGCAGTCAGGGGAGGCAGGGGAGGCAGAGCCTCCCCTGTCACAATGATGAAAATAATAAAAAGAAGATATTTATATATCTTCTTTTACTATTTTCATCATTTCTACCTCTCCGGCTGCCTCCCACTGCTGCATGTGAGAGTGGGAGGCAGCGGGAGAGGTGCCTCCCGCTGTTCTCATTAAAACACCGGGCAGCGGGGGGCGGGTAGGGGTGGGCAGGGGGCAGGGCGCAGCAATGGGCTGTAAAAGCCCATTGAAAATTAATGGGGAAGCGGCACTTATACTGATGCCGCAATGACAGCGGCACCAGTATAAACGCACGCCCCCAGATGTGATTGGGCCAGCAGATCCAGTGCTGGATCCGCTGTCCAATCACACATGCAGCAGCGCGGGCAGCGGGGAGTTCGGCCGGCGCCTGCAGGGAGAAAGCAGAAGAAGTCACTCACCCGCCGAGAGGACTGGCCGCCGCCACCGCCGAGGACAGGTGAGTCTGCCGGGTGGTGGGAGGGAAGGGGGGGTTTGCAGCCAGTCAGGTCTCCACTCTCCACGGCTCCTCTGCCCCAGCGCAAAAATGTACTGCCTAAGGGCGCTCCATGCCTAGTCTATGGCCAGGGGGAAGGGTGAGGGAACAGGAGAGCTGGCTGCCCGTCTACCGCTGTGATCGCGCAGCTGCGCCTGGCACCAGCAGCGCCCGATCCGCACACGGGGGACATGCCCCCCCTTGCTGCCGCGCCGCCCCATGCTGATCGTGCAGCCGCAGTTCAGTGAAGATCGAAGCAGGCTGTCAGCTGCGCCTGTGATCAACAGCGCCTGCCCTGGGGGGACACTTCCTCCTTTAACTCACAGCCGCTGCCGCACACTGGGAATGGCATGCAAGCCCCCCCATTTGTACTACCACACATAACACTAACATCGTGGCAGAGACTTCACAGAGGACCTGCTTTCACCACTGACTGCACCTGATGATGGACTGCTTCTATTAGGTATGAAGACATAAATTATATATTCTTATAACGCTACAAAAAAAAAAAATGTATACACAGTCTTTAATATACTACAGTTCAACTTCTTCATTCTGCCCCCACTAATATATATATATATATATATATATATATATATATATATATATATATATATATATATATATATATATATATAGGCAATGTAAGCGACACTCCACACATAGAAATAAGAGCCAAGGCACAGGTTGTTTTGTTCAACATTTCATTTGCAAACATACAATTTTCATTAGGAACTAAAGTTGCACACACACGGGGGCGATTATTGCAACTATCGCTGGCAATATGGTCGCTGAACGACCATATTGCCAGCGATAGGAGTGTGCACCGGCGATAAATCGCCGGGTGCACACTCCCATTTTCTGCCCTTTGTGATCGCTGGTCGCAGGAGCTTGCTCCTGCGACCAGCTGATTTCCACTGCTGGGCTCCCCTGGCAGTTTCTTTTTCATCAGCGACCATCTCTGGTCGCTGATGCAAACGGGACACCGAGCGATACATCGCACCGTGTGTACAGGGCTTAAGTGTAACGGGGTAGTGGACAGCGCTCCAATGTGCAAAGATTTCCTTGCTCCGGTGCCCTCAGAGGGCCTGTTATGGTCCTAGTATGCAACTTTGGGATAAGCGGCACTCGGAATAAATAATACACAACAGCAGGTGTTTAGGGACCCTAAACATCTGCTGTTGTGTATTATTTATTCCGAGTGCCGCTTATCCCAAAGTTGTATATATATATATATATATATATATATATATATATATATATAAATTTCAGAGAGACAAAGGCACTCAGAGGCTTGAAGAAGGTGAAAAAAACTGGAGGAATTTTATTCCATAGCCTGTCTACATTTCGGGGGTCATGCCCCCGTCATCAGGACAAAAAGGCAAAGGTAACAACCTGCTAAGTGTACATACTGTGAATAAATTTTGTACACTATTTATTCACAGTATGTACACTTAGCAGGTTGACTTGTTACCTTTGCCTTTTTGTCCTGACGAACACTTATGTGGCATAATATGCAATATGCATTACGGTGTGTGGTGTAATGGGTATTACGGCATGTGGTATTTGCAATAGGCATTATAAAGTATGGCATAATTGTGTAAGGGGCGTTACCTTGTGTGGTCTAATGTGTAATGGGCATTATAGTGTTAATGTGTGGTATAATGTGTAATGGGCATTGCGTTTAAAATATATTGCTGCATGCCTCTAGCAGGCAGCAGCGGGTGTATGTGCTTCTACATTCGCGTGGTCCAGCTAGGAAAGGATATGACTGCACGGGCTGTTGCTCCTCCTAGACATTTTCTCTGTAGTGGACTCCTGGCTACACCACTGTGCCTCTGCTAAAGTTTGCAGTCTGAATCTGTGTCCACGGGTCTTTTGGTGGTAGTGGTGTGGGTCCTGCTCATCTCAACATATATATGCAGCTTTTGTGAGTGCAGCAGGGACAGCAACTATGAGTGACAGCTGTCCCTTGACAAGGGCAGGGCTGTCAGGGACTTGCGCACATGTACAGGGCTCTTGGCTGCACCTCACGTGGCATTATGCGTGTAAGCAGCACTACAAGGGGCATTGTGTGTGTAAGCGGCACTGCAGGGGGCATTATGTGTAAGTGTATCCTCGCAGGGCATTATGCATGTTAGCGGCAATAAAATGTACTACTAGGAGAAGATGCATCTTTTGCCATGAAACCCCCGGCATAATATGTAATTGGCATTACAGTGTGTGGTATAACATGTACTTGGCATTATGGTGTTTGGTATAATGTGTAATGCACATTACAGTGTGTGGTATACTGTGTACTGGGCATTAAAGTGTGTGGTATAACATGTAATGGGCATTACGGTGTATGGTATAATGTGTACATGGCATTATGGTGTGTGGTGTAATGGGTATTAGGGTGTGTGGCACAATGTGTAATGGCATTACGCTGTGTGGCACAATGTGTAATGGCCATTACGGTTTGTGGTATAATGTGTAATGGGCATTATGGTGTGTGGTACAATGGGCATTACTGTGTGGCATAATATGTAATGGCCATTACCTGGGCACAATGTGTAATGAATTGGGCATGCCTTTTTCCAGGCTAGGATACACCCCTTGTAATTAGGCTCCGCCAATTGTTGATTTGGTGCCGCCCACATGAGGCCACTTCCAGATATTTTCCAGGGCCACTTTCAGTCCCCAATCCGCCCCTGGTCGCATATACCGGCGGCCGCTGCATATGTAGCACCGCGGGGGGGGGGTGCTGGTGAGGTCAGTGCCTCCCCAGGCAATGACCTCACCGCACGTCACTGCCATAGCTTGGTATTTGCTGAAATGATTTGTTGGTCTTATGGAATAGACCTTAGTGCATAGTCTGCAGCACATTTACTCAAATGTCATTACTACAACAGTTTATTTCAGTGGGAAAGGTGTGATACTGATCTGTGTACTGTATGTGCCAAGTATACTAATAATATCTGCTCCGTCTGTACTAAATATTTGTTGTCACTATCTCCAATTAATTATACAGCTGGTAATATTACATCAACTGTCAGTCTAATTATGTTATCAACATCTGGAGTGTGGTCAATTGATGGATTATTGAAGCAAATAGTTTGATTGACGGCACACTTAATAGAAAAGCTTTTTTTTAATCTGAAAAACTCTAGTTTTACATGCCAGATTTATCATATGTTATTTAAGACAATCTGTGCCCTTTTATTGCAGCTAATTGACAGTAATAGCTGGCAGACTGAAAGTGAAGCAGGAGGAATTCCAGCCAAAAATAGGCATTTATTATATTTATACTTTTTGTGCACTTGCTTTTTGTCACAATGAGCATGTGAGTTTACTGTATGTCTAGCAGTTTGTTGCTAGAACGAAATATGGCAATTGCTGTCATTTGTGTGTTTTTTATAAATTATCTGAAACATGCTTATACAGATGGAGGCTCTCTTATTTAGCCCTAGCGCCCACCAGAATGTCTCCCCTGGTGAGTGCTGACATACCCTTCAACTGTACCGATTTAGCCGGTACAGTACAGTTTTTTAACAGTCTGTACCGGCAAAATCAGAGTGTACCGATTGTACTGGTTTTCTGATGGGTTCAGGCGGCTCCCCTTCTCTCCTTGATTGGGCCTGGCAAGGAAGGAAAGAAGAATTAATTCTGCCGATCATGACCCCTCTCCGGCAATCTCCGTTCCCAGTAGTGCATTGCGGCGGGTCCCGGCAGCATGTGCCATGACGTCACGCGCCCCGCGACCCCTCCCGCACTCTGGGGCTGGAGATGCTGCAGCTGAAGACAGATGCAGCCTAAGCTGAATTTTCGTGAAAACCTGCAGCATCCATGGCGGGAGGTGAGGGGAGCGTTAATTTGTATATACAGTATGTAAGGGGAGTGTTAATTAAAAAAAAAAATTATATATATATATATATATATATATATATATATCCATATCGTAGAGGATAGCACTCTCCCAATTTTTGAGCCAACTGCCGGGGTGCCTGAATCCAGAAAGTCCCAATCCTGGATACTTCCAAATATATACGAGCAAAAGAGTTGGAGACACTCACCGGGCTTGCTGAAGCAAAAGTTTTTTAATGGTACATACCACCTTTCAAGTCAACACGTGCATAACAGTGGGTACAGGTCGACGTTTCGGTCCTGGCTGGACCTTTATCAAGACCCCCTTTCTGCCTCCTCCAGTGTGCAACTACCCTTGCCCCATGTGGGTCTTTTATACCAAAGGTACAACCACTCCCCCTAATCACAACAGGAAGTGTACTATTATGCGTTTCAAGAAGCTCTATATATATTTATGGATTTATGAGCGGGGACCACATCCCTAACCATCACATATTCATACAGTGAATCACAAGATGTATCAATAGTATTCTTATGCATCATGCTCTTACCAAATATCAGTGTACATAGCGTGCGTTTCACAGCAAATAACCGGAAATGTGCATCAAGAAGACCAGCCCCACTTCATGTGGGAACAAAGTCGATGGTGTTTTCAACCCACGTAATGTTAAACTGGCAGCCGGGACATACATAGCCGCGGCGCCATGTACTTCCGTTCAATGGAACACAGCGTTCCCTGCTGCGTGCCCGGCGTGCATCCGCCGCGTGCACGTCATTTCGGGCTCAGCAGTGATCATTTCCGCCTTTTGACACGCGGAAGTGTATCCCCAATTGGAACGCACAGCCGTGTATCCATAATATTAAATGGGCTGATGCTTTAAATGGCCAGAATATTAATCAAATCGCACATACACCTAGGCTTGCTGTACCTTTAGTATGCCAGACCCACATATTGGAGCACCCCCATAACAAATATAAAAAAAAAAAAATTTGCATACAAAAATCACAATACAATTTTTTTTTTTTAAATCACTTTAAAACAAGTGAAATGTGTACCAGACGCAATGTAATATTTTAGCAAAAAAAATATATATAATTATTTCATTGTGCACTGATGACGCCTATGATAAGCGGAAGAATAGTTTCACTGAGCATTAATGAGGTTTATAAAAAGACATTCAGAGGATTAACCTCATTTAATCCCCTAGGGGCGACCGTATCTAACCTCAAAATCCATTTAGCCTCCTTTCTCAGGAGTAATAGGCCCCTATCACCTCCTCTCTCTCGAGGGGGGGGGACCCAATCGATGATCATATAGGTCATAGCAGACACTTGATGTTTCAATCTGAGGAAATGGGCCGCTACCGGTTTGTCCGTATTTGAGGTTGCATAGGCCAAACGGATCGAGGACCGGTGCTGGTTCATTCGCTCCCTAAATGTGCGTATTGTCTTGCCCACGTACGTGAGCCCACACGGGCATTTTAGCGTGTACACCACATGATCCATGGTGCACACTAGATAATAATGTATGTTGATTTTCAAGCCAGAGTGTGGATGGCAGAAGGTGCTCCCAGTGATGAGAGCCCTGCAAGTCACGCATTTTAAACATTCGAAACACCCCATTTTCTTTTTGAGCCACCCTTCGCCACCTTGGGTGTGGCGCATATTCGGGCGCATGAGAAGGTCTTTGAGGTTCTGACCTCTCTTGGCTCCTATCAGGGGGGGGAGCAGATGAAATGGATTTGGGTCTGTCGCCAATAATGGCCAGTGTCTCCTGATGGCATTGGTGACTGTACTGTACCCACTGTCGCACTTCATGGCGAAGGTCATCCATGTGCTGTCGGTTTTTCTTTTTCTGACAGCCTCTGGAGCACTGTAAATTTTTCTGGCCTTAGCCAAACACCGGTTAATGTCCATTAATTTGTATTCACGATCTTTGAATCGAGCTGCGCACTCTTCTAGTTGCCTCTCAGCTTGGGTCGTATCGGAGTTGTTGCGCAATACCCTGAGAAATTGAGACACAGGCAAGTTGGACTTTAATTTATCCGGGTGGTGGCTCGTGGCCCACAACAGGGCATTCCTATCGGTGGTCTTCCTGAATAGTGTATATTCCAAATGCGAATATTTATTGATCACAGTCACATCCAGGAAGTCGACAGTTTTCGCGTCGACATTGGCGGTAAATCTAATGGGACTATCCATCCCATTCAATTCTTCAACCATCAGTAAAAAAGATTCTTTAGTACCCCGCCATATCATAAATAGGTCGTCAATAAACCTTTTATAGTGCACAATATTCGTAGCGTACTTTTGCAAAATGTGGACCTCTTCGTATTCAGCCATGTAAAGATTTGCGAACCCCGGCGCGAGGTTCGATCCCATTGCCATCCCTGATATCTGCATAAAGTGCTCCCCCTGATACTGAAAGTGATTCAGGGTCAGCACTTTATGAATCAGGTCACAAATAAAGTCCCCCGTATCCCTGATGTAACTGGGTACTATCTGCACGCATGGTTGTAGATAAAAATCCACTAATTGGGCCAAAGGTTGTAAAATGGACCCACATGCGGAGATAATGGGCCTTCCTGGGGGGTTCACTAGCGTTTTGTGGATCTTGGGCAGGGTGTACATCAGGGGGCATCTTGGAGAATCCACCACCAGAAAGTTGAATAACTGTTCATCAATCCACCCCATGTTGAGTGCAGATCTCAACATCTTATCCACTTCTTTTTTTACCCGGGGCATGGGGCTGTATTCAATCCTCTGGTAGGTGTTAGCATCTGTCATAATCCATTAAATTTTGGAGCACTATAGCACCCCCTTTATACATCAACAGTAATAAGGAGTGCTGACAAAGGGGGTGCTATAGTGCTCCAAAATTTCATGGATTATGACAGAGAGGTCAAGAGGCAATTGGGAGATGCTAACACCTACCAGAGGATTGAATACAGCCCCATGCCCCGGATAAAAAAAGAAGTGGACACTTGGCCCATACAATGGTCCACCAATAGAATTTATTTGTGACCTGATTCATAAAGTGCTGACCCTGAATCACTTTCAGTATCAGGGGGAGCACTTTATGCAGATATCAGGGACGGCAATGGGATCGAACCTCGCGCCGGGGTTCGCAAATCTTTACATGGCTGAATACGAAGAGGTCCACATTTTGCAAAAGTACGCTACGAATATTGTGCACTATAAAAGGTTTATTGACGACCTATTTATGATATGGCGGGGTACTAAAGAATCTTTTTTACTGATGGTTGAAGAATTGAGCATGTATTTTTTAGCACTGTCTGTTGCCTTAACAACATGTATAAACAAAACTGTTTTGTATTGTGATCACTAGGTGAACTGGCTCCCTCTGTGCGTCCCTCCGTGCCATGTACGTGGGAGATGACGTCATCATCGGGCGCCTCCTCTGACTGACGCTGACGGGACTCGTGGCGGTGAACCAGGAGTATTTAGGTGAGTGTTTTCATTGTACAAATTGTTCTCTAAGCACCTTGATAAAAAAGCCACCCGGCTTTGAAACGTCAGTATTTTAAACCTGACTGTTTGTCTACTTATTTACGAGTGCCGCCGTCACCTCTCCCCATTTATATATATATATCTATGCCCAGTAGAGTACACATTCGAAAAGTGGGGTGTGGACACGCCCCCTTAACCCATGGACATGCCTGGTTTACCATTAGACACGCCCCTTTAAAAATGTGTACCGATTTCTAACTTTTATATGTTGGAGGGTATGCGCTGACTGAGATGGACTATCAAACTGGGACGCGGAAGCATCTCACACGCATGCGTGTCCCAGTCACTCTGTGGCTCGTGGCGGAAACCCTGCCTGTCTCGGAGACGGGCAGGATCAGGGAGGGGGTGCAGGGGGGGCGGCGGCAACCGACAGGGAGGCGGTAGGGTGCTCGATCGGAACAGGGCGCGCAAGCGTCTCGTGCGTGCCCCCTTCCGACGGATGGCGGGGCTGGCGGCTGCCAATTCAGCCAGCCCTCGCAATAATGAGCGGCGCTACATCTGTACTACTATATATAGCTTTTCTATATATCATAACTTAGATAAGTAGCAGCAGTCCCCAAAAAATAGCTTTGTTGATTAATTTCAACCTTATATTTAATAGATATTGAAATGATTGACCAATTTATTTTGTACTGAAATAATTAATGATGCTGAACAGTGATTATTAAGATGGTTGTGGGCACTGAGCGAGGATGAGTGCAGCCTCATTTAGGACATACTTGCCTATACTCCTGCAGGAGTCTTTTGATTATACCGGTAGTCTGCAGACCCCTGGAAGAGAAGGCAGATCGCCCACATCCTGCCTGCACCCCAGAGAAACCGGGAAGATGGATAGATGGTCACCGGCAATAGCAAGTCCTCTGGAAAGAGGCAGGGATAAATTGACGCAATTCGCCCCCTCTTGCAAAAAGTGACCTTTTGATGAAGTGGGGGCTGGCCTAAATGATGTCAGGGCCCATACAAATTGCAAAAACAGTGATCCCACAAGAAGTATGTCATCCTGGGGTAAAAACATTTGCTTTGTATTTTAAACGCTGTGACACACAGGTTTTCCATTCAGGCTTCTGAAATAACAATGATAGCGCTGTGTTACTTACAAAGTAAAGAAGACCTGAGTAGATGGAGATAATTAAGGGCAGCTTAAAGTCTGTATACTGTAGATTAATATGAGAAGACTTTAAATTAATATGGTCCAAGTCCAAGTCCTAAATCATCTTTAACCCACCACTGAATTATTGTCTTATTCTGTAGATTTTTCAAATTTCATCATCCAATTAGGCCCCCCCATACCAACTAACATATGCATTTATGGGAAAAAAATCTGAAAATAAATGTACAAATCCTGAAAAAGATGACTTACTGGTGTGATCTATGGCAGTTATGTGCTATCTGATTTGTCTGCAAAGAGTGTCATTTATTCAGGGGTTTTCCTCTAGCTGCACATTCAGTCATTAGTCCCTGGTCTCATTACACATTCCACCATAAACAATGCTAATTGAGTAGCTCACCTATAGTTGCTTCCATTAGAGGTACTCATATGTAAATGACTGTGCTCTCCATTCTCAGCATATCCTAAGTGAGACTCTGACTAAATGAATAATAAGAAACACTCTACACAACATTATACCTTTATAACTTTAACTCTTTAATAAAATATATATTCATTTATTACTAGAATATATATACATGTAGCAAAGTTGTCAAATGTCTTACTATTCACTAGAATTAATGTTTGCCTCTATAGAACTAGCTAAATAAAACCAGCATAGACCAGAATAGATTTGTAGATTGTGTCCCTACAATAAATACTAGCAGTACAACATCATTCCTACAGTACAGTAGGCCTTGTCATGACAATGCATCACTGTACTGTAAACTACAGATACCATAGACTCATCTAAATTAAATGTTTTTCTTCCTATCAATAGCTTTGAAGGCTTTACAGAGGATGAAGCGCAGACTAGATGAATGAAAATGCCTTTCAAGTTAGTCCAAGTACTAAGATGTTTTAAATTGTGCGGGTATGAACGGTATGAACACATTGAACAAATTTTGTTTTAGATTGAAGATGAATTGCCAGCTGAAGATGAGTAATGTATCGCAAATAGAAGTATTCAGAATCACTTAAGGATATTTCTTATATCAAGATATTTGCACAATAACCCTTTTTTAGAATTAATGTTTTCACCTTTTTTAATAACTAAAATTTAGCATAACTCTTTACTATATAATAATACTTGCTGACAATGTGGCTGTCTAGAGGCAACCATCACGGTGCTGCAGGTGCATGGGGCGGTATAGGAGGCATATTAGGGGTAGTATGAGCTACTGGGATGGAGAGTAGTGTTCCCGCTAGGCTGTTTTAGCGGAGCGCTGCACCCTGCCCGATTTATAAAATGCTGGTCCCGCTGGTTTGCACGGGGAAGCCCAGCGCAGCTGTAGATGGCAATAAACGGTGCTTCCACGGCAGCTCAGAAACTTCGGCGGGGCTGGGCCCGCCCCCTTTAGTGACAGCGGCGGCCGGGACTGCCCCTTTTTAATGACATAGCAGCCTGGGCATGCCCCTTTTGTGACGTTGGCGGCCCGGGGCTGTCCACAACTGTGACGTCGGCGGGCCTGGTCCGCCCCCATTGCGCTGCCCCCGTGCAGCGGTGCCCTGCCCCCAAAAACTCATAGAGGGAACACTAGAGAGGGAGCAATGGCATGAGATTGTATCATCATAGACCCACCCCACTACACTAGGCTCAGATTACTGGCATATTAAAGCAGGGGGCGGGGCCACCATGATGCCATATTGCGGGACTTGTGTGATCTGCACCCCCTGCTGTGGGGGATATGCACACTGTTGCTGGGGGCTGTGGCAACTTGACAACTTTTCTGGGTGGATCATCCTATGAATTAATTAGCAATAGTATGATGGGGTTATGGCTACTGAACTGGGTTAAGAGCAACTATTCATTTACACAAGACAGGGTTGTAGTTCGTCAGTGTAGTTTTGTAGCAAAAGGGATGACAACTATTAATTTATGTGACATTTATGGAAATATGATTGTTTGGATGACCTGACTGGATCAGTATTGGTGCATTGCTGTGCTCCTCCCTCTGTATGCACTCCAGCACCTACCAGTATGCCCTACCACATTTTTAGCATTGTCACAAATTTACTATAAGCAAATCTGTGGCAGGACATGCTGGCATGTCTACTTCCGGAGCAGCAGGAGTGCCACAGGTTGCCTACCCCTGTTCTATTATCTAAATGTTAGCCATTTAGATAATATGCCTGTCTTGACAGGATCAATGTTTGCTCATGTACAGTGCCCATCCCTTAGTGGGACACTACCTTATACTTAGTGGTCAGTATAATTTATAATGTAACGATAATATGGATGTAGAATAAGCCCTATAGTGCCAGTACTATACAACTACGGTGAATATAATTAAACACATGGTAACTAACCCAAAAAGGAAAAAAAAAACGAAATAACTAAAAACATAAATTACTTCCCCTCTCTGTGCAGTGGTGGGGTTTCATTATGGTCCTTCCAATGTTGCAATTGCGAAGGCCCCCATCCACTAGTGTGAAATGGCCATTTTCATCTGAATCCAAGCTTTTGGAATGAGGGATCGAATGAAAAGTGTCACATTGCATGTCATTTTCCTCTATCTCCGATCTGAGGCGCGTTCCCGTGGAGTCACAGATCATCATAGCTGCCATGAATATTTATCAGATCCCACAGCCATGACTGGGATCGCATACGATACATCGTATGTAAAAGGGCCCGGGAGCTGCCAGGTCAGTTGGCAAGGTATCGCATGTGATACCATGGACTAGTGGATGGTGGCCTATAGTTTACTAGGAACACACATCTAAAGACCAGTTTGTTCAGATAATACCCCCATGCATGTAATAAGCAGAATTACATGCAATACTGGGTACTATGTCCAGGGCCGCTAAGAGGTATGCCAGGCCCAGGTAAAATTTTGGGAGAGTTGCCTAATCGCGGGAGGCGTGGCTACCTCCCGTAATTAGGTCATGCTGAAAAAACACGACCTAATCGCGGGAGGCGTGGCTACCTCCCGTAATTAGGTCATGCTGAAAAAACACGAGGGGGGAGTGTTATTGTCCCCCCCTCAGCAGCAGCAGCACACCTACAGCATGTGGTGTGCTGACAGCAGGCTCAGCATGAGCTCTGAAGCTGTCAGTGAGATGCTCATGCTGATCCTGCTGTCAGTACATGCTGTAGGACCTACAGTGTAGATGTGTGCTGCTGCTGCTGCCTGAGAGGGATGGAGGGGGGTCGGACCAGGGAGCCCGCCAGGCCCCTCCAGCAAGCCCGGGCCTGGGTAATTGGTACCCCCCCTCTCAGCGGCCCTGACTATGTACAAGCAATGCACATTTATTTGTACTATAGGACAAAATTCCACGAAAATGGAGAAAAACCTGAAAAAAAAAAAAGAAATAACAAAGTACTGCATGCACTGACTATCCTGCTTAGATCGCATGGGCAAATCCTGCTCAACACAGATCGCTCAGCACACATTGCAGGTGAATCGGATGTGTGCAGCGATATGTGCTGAGTGATCTGTGCTTAGGCAGCTTGATGTGCATGGGGCACCCTGTCACCCATGCGTATGGCGCTTTACCTTCCTTGATGTCCTCCAGCTGCCTGCCATTTTCCAAATGCCTTTAGGCATTTGCCTAAACTGCTTATTCCTAGGGAAGGCTCTGCAGGAAACTGGGGTATATAAAATGAATATAATTTCTGATGTCATATGTCCTGATTATGACGATCATGTATGGACCAATAATATTGATACAGAACCGCATTTTAGGGATGGTTACATAGTTACATAATTAAAACAATTTTTAACATTCTTGTTAGTGCAGAGTAAACAGTTCCATTATTCTTATGGAATATTGTGTTAAAAAAAGTTTTTTCATTGTATTTTTTGTAAAATAAAACCAGGTACTTCGAGGACGCTTTCTATAGATTCAGGAACATAGTATCGCCAACACCCGTTTCAGGGGAGATCTAATCCGGCGGACATAACAGTATAAACACGCAGCCGGAAGTCACCGGAAGTGACGTCACACGCGGCTGAAGCCCGCTTTCGGAATGCGGCAGAACAAAGCCTCTACACATAGGATGTCAGCGCTAATATGTGGAGGTCCCAAGCGGAGTGCTTTTGCCCTAAGATTACAAGTTATAGTCACAACTGTACAGCTACACGTATCTATATGAACTTCCTAAAACAGTCCCTACACTTCCGGTTTCGGAAAAAACGGAAGTGGGAGGGGAATTCAGTATAAAGAGAGCAAAATGCACACAGTTATCTGAGCCCTGATGAAGAGACACAAGTCTCGAAACATGTTCAGTCACAACTGAATGTGCATCTGCTGGAGGACTACTACTTGGATCTGGTGAGTGTATATGTGTAAGTCCACTACCCTCTGGATCCGGAACACCAGTTGGAAGTGTTGACTCCACATTATCACCATCTGTATCCCTATTGTAGTTCAAACAGAACTTTTTGTCGGATGTTTTAAATTTCATTTATTTTTTTGCTGTGTACATTCAATAAAAGCATTTTATGAAGATAAGAGGTGGAAAAAGATACCTTTATATACTTCACACAGCGAGACACATCGTGAGTACGGGTGCGTCACCCAGTAGAAAGATACCTTGATACACTTATTTGTGTATTTTCAATAGTGAGTTGGGTACGCCTGATCAATATCTCAAAGAACCTCTTATTAATAAATTCTTATTAATGTCTATAGAACTAGTAACGAGGATATAACATACTGTACACGTATATTCTCTTTCATATATTCCGCTACATACCCGAGAGGAGAAGGAGGATTCAGGAAAAGAGAAAAGGGGAACATCTATATAGGAAACATCATTCCCTACAGATAAGGGAAGTATCTCTCTTATATTTTCACTTTTTCAAACCAAACTATGTCCTTATAAAGAGCGCCTAAAATCTGACTTTCCATTTTGTATATATTGGACTCTTATTGGGGGTCCCTAGGGTAAGACCCCAGGAAAGCTCAGGAGGGAAAACTTTAAATCATCCAGCGCCACGTTAACCTTTTCATCTGCTTGCCTTAAATAAAACTAGGTGTTTGATACATTTTAAATAGATCTTAACATAATTCAATCATGTAGGAATTGAGTGGTTTTTGGAAATAATATTATTCAGCTAAGAGGTTAAACTATTTTAAAATGATTACTATACAGTATAGTATTTTGGGGAAAAGAAGTTTGATTTGTTATTCTTTTAACTACTGTAATACAGTATGTTTTAAGTGTATATATTTCTATTTCTTTTATAATGGAACTCTCATAGATACATAGGACATAGATAATTTTGTACTTTCACATTATGTTGCTTCCTGCTGCTCTTTTTATGTTCAGTTTTCTCCCAAGGTACCTGAAACATAATGTTTCCACATTGATTTCAAAGCAGCATGATAATTTAAAGCTTTTGTAACGACAAGTTTTTTCTCTTTTTTTTTGCTTATCATGTTTATTCCTTAGCCATTTTCCCTGCTCAAAATTCCAGCAAGCATTTAATCTGGTCCCTGAATAATAAGCTGTTCTGCTCACTTACTCGCGTCATGCTGCTGCCTACCCACATTTAAAGCCAGTGGTCTGCCTGGCAATGACGTCAGTAGTTGTCTTTCCACTCTCTTGATTTTATTCTATGGATATACTGTGTGCTCCCTGTTTAACACATACCTGCATGTTCTAGTAATGGTGCTGATAATTAGTGTCACCATTTTACCTGCACATCCTATTAATCAGGTATTGTCTTGGTTTGCTCCCCCATGCTTTACGAGTCAACCAGAATAAGGTCCTAAGGCCTACAGTATGTATTCCGCAATAAACAACATTATGCACATCATGGGTCACTTGCGTGATTAACCTTCAAAAAGCCTGCACATTGTCCTTAATAAATGAATGGTACTTGTGTAGTTTCACCTTATGCTACACTGTCAGCGTAAAAAAAAATGGCAGCCTAGCATAGTCAGTATAGTGTCCCCGCAGCAGCCCTGCGTAGTCAGCGTAGTTTCCCCGTCAGGCAGTGTAGTCACCGTACTGTCCCCGCGAGCTGCAGGTCCCCACGAGGTACGCGTCCTCCTGAACTGTTCATTCCCCCACTCAATGAGGACATCAAATAGAAGTCAAGGTATTTTTTTTCTACAAAACAGTGAAGAAAATAAGGTGGAAGGATAACTTCATTTATACTTTGCTAATGAAATGTTTGACACTCAAGTATAAATTAAATAGCTACCGTATATACTCGAGTATAAGCCAAGTTTTTTAGCACATTTTTTGTGCTGAAAACTCCCACTTCGGCTTATACTCGAGTGAGGGTTACATTGCAGGGACACAGCTGCCACTGCCGGAAGTGCGGGGCCAGGTTGTGTGACAGGGACACGTAAAACAGCACGCCCACTTTTAAGAACAGGCCGCACACAGCCCAGACCAGCAGCGACCGTCCGTGGGAGCCTGCCTCCCATCTGCCTTCCGCCCACCTCCCGCAGCACGTCCGTTGAGGTGACAAAGATGCTGGAGCATCTTCTCACTGGCCTTCTCTTCCTGGGGCCCCGACTGCCTGCGCTTCACACCGTCCTGACATGGCAGCCGGCGGGTGTCTCCTGTGCCAGGTGGGTGCTGCCGGACTCTGTTCCCTTAGTACTGCTAATCTCTATGTCAGGGAGATGGAGGGGACCGACCCACCTACTGTCCCCAGCTGGGCTCTGCTCCCTGCCCTGTGCCCGAGGGGTCTACTGTGGTGCTGCTCCCTCACTGTCTGCCTCTAGTCCTGGCGCTGGGTACCCCCTCTATTCCCTCAAGGTGTAAGGTGTCCTCTCCTCTGTCCCTGATATTGGATCCTCAGTGGGTACTGGTCCTCTAACCCTGGTGGTGAGCAGTGGGTGCTGGTCCTCTGTCCCTGGTGCTGGACCCCTATCCCTGGTACCCTCAGTGGGTAGTTGGGTGCTATCACACTTGCCTGGATGCCTTCTTCCTCCACATGGTTCCTCACTGTGCAGTGCCTGGGTACTGTGGCCCCTTGGGTCCCCCTCAGAAAGCTGCAGCCTAAGTTTTCAACCCTTCCAGGGGCCACCACTGCCTCCCCTAGGCTTATACTCGAGTCAATGATTTTTCCCAGGTTTTGGGGGTAAAATTAGGTGCCTCGGCTTATATTCAGGTCCACTTATACTCAAGTATATATGGTACTTAACCCTTTGATTGCCAACATCTCTGTGAGAGATGCACAAAATATCCATTAAAATTGCCAGCGCTGCTCACATTCACTATATCAATTCAAATAAAAAAATGTGTAAAAAAAGATTATGGATGAGATGTAATGAGATGCGATTTTTATTAATGTCTAAAAATTGCACTAAATCGCATGTATTGAAATTGCAAATTTTTTTACACGTGCAAATATAATGGGATGCGAATTGCGGGTTAAAAAATGCGATCACATGCGATTCGGCGCAATTTTAGGACATAAAAAAGTGTGCCTTTTTGACCAACCATACAGCTATTTTCAACACAAGTAAAATACATACTGCAGTATAACACCCCCACCTATTGGCCCACCTAAGTCTCCTAAAATATGCATTACACACCCTATATAAAGGCATTCTGCTCCATTTTGACCTTTGGGCCCAACATGTATCCATGGATGATGAAGATGCTGGTGAGTGTATCCTTGGAAAAAAGGGAATACAAGGCAACATTACCACAGAAACATTCCATATGCACACATACAAGACATTGGTATACGTTCAGTAGGTCGACAAGAGCAAGGTCGACATGCATTGGGTGGACCACTGAATGTCGAAATGTCTGAAGGTCAACTTAGGCTTTTTTAACTTTTTATTGAGCCAACATGTGTCGACAGGCGGTATTTTATGTCCTACCATCAACTAGGGTGTGGAGTGAGAATAAAATAGTGTGCCGAGTGTTGCGAGACACCGTGCCTGAAGCATGGGGAGTGCAGTGAGTCATGCGAGGGGACTCGGTGCAATGTTTTGGTGTCCATGTCGACTGTGTCGGCATTTAGGACAAAAAAATGATCCCCCTATGCTGGGTGTTGGTGGTTTTTCTGTCATAAGCAATGTGCTTAATAGTATTTTTATCCATCCCGGGACAGCCCAGAGCTTCAGCCCTTGATGGGTGAAGCCTTGGGGGGCACCTTTATTGGGGGGGGGGGGGGTCCATACTCCCCCAGGTACCCTGTCCAGGGCTGACCACTCAAGGTGTGCATTGCAAGGATGGGGACCTCACGTGAAAAGTGTCCAAAATACGGGGGTCCCCCAGCTTTTGTGGGGGGGACCCCATGCAATTTTTTTGTGAAATTTTAACTGTTATACATTTCAGTCAGACTCGCCAGTCAGAACCTGGCTTATTTAGGTTTAGATTTTTGGTAACGTTTACCAAAAATCCCACCCTATAATATTTGTGAGTTGTTTACTTTATAATTGAATTACATCTGGAATTGAAGTGTGAGAAGAAACTGACAGGTTAAAATGTGCAAATTTAACCGCAAAAAGTGCTATTTCTACTGCAATTCACATTCTATTACGTGTGCAATTTTTGGAAAGTGTGCAAATTTGCCCGTTTTTTTGACTGAAAATTTTAAGAGTCTGAAAAATCGCACCCTATTACATCTCGTTCATAATTTCCTATATAAGGTGAACATTACAGGTCATTGATGAATAAAAATGTTTGCTTGGCAATGTTGACACCTATTTTGACAAAGTCCCTTGGCACTCAAAGGGTTAAATACATACATAAATAAGAAAATTATTATAAAAGTGTATGTAACTGCCACAATAAAATAATCTTATAAAGAGTGGGAGAACAAGTCAGTTTTAAGCAGTCACATGGGTTTTATTACCATCTGGGATTTTAAAGCTTTTTTTTACTTAATTTCCATTGAAGGTTTTTATATAGTTAATTTTAAATAATTCAAGATTTTTTACTTTCTTCAGTGTCTAATTAAGCAAATTACTTTTATATTAAACTGGGAAAGTGTAGAATGGTTATTGTTATAATGTAATGTATTTTAATAGGGGGGATTTTAAATGTTCCTAATGACATTTAATGCATTTACCTAAGAACCCTATTTTGTGAAATGAAATATTGATTCAGTTAATTTTTAGCTTATTTTTGCAAAATCGACATAATCGCACAGCTTTAAAAGGTACAATTATGTAAGAATTTTATTGCATGCAGTGAAGTCCACAGCTAAAGTATAGCTAATGTATCTATAAGCAAACTGTGGTGGAACATTTAATATTCCAACATGACATCCATAAAACATGGTTTTGAAAATATTTTAGTAACCTTTAATTTGGCCTTTAATTATAGCACCTTCTGTAATTCAATTTTAACTATACATTTATAATTATACAACTATATAATTATATCTATATGCAACACTTGGCATTCCACACATCAGCTGCATACACACTAGGCGATAAGTCACCTGATCAAACGGGGAATGCCCAATATGCAGTTGTTAGTGATGTCTTTTGAATAAGTTCAAGAGTGTGTGTGTGTGTGTGTGTGTGTGTGCGTTTCTATGGCATTGCAGAGGCATCGTGGCAGTCAGAGCCGCCAAATTCGGCAACAAGGTATTTCTGGACGGGGTGGAACACCAAGGTTCAATTTGCCTTCTTTAATGATCTGGAAAAAAAGAACAACGATCTGGGAAACAGATGACGGAGGAACACCTGGGGTGAAATGTATTGGTGCGATATTTGGACAGGTTTAAAAATCGCACCAAATCGCATGTTCAAAAATCGCATTTTTTGCAGCGGATTCGCATATGTAATGAGATGCGAATTTACGGCAAAAAAAAAATGCGATATGGTGTGATTTAGTGCGATTTTTAGACTTGAAAATGTGCGCATTTTCAATCATGAAAATGTGCACATTTTAAGACATGCGATTTTGGGGGTTTTCCCTGGACCATGATTTGGGGGTTTTCCCTGGACCAGAAGACCGGAGCGTGGTTAGAGTGGTGCAGGGCTCCCGGAGAAGCGCTGAAGACAGCTGGTGAGTATGTTTTCTCTCCACAGGTACCCCAGTGGATACTACTGGACAAGGTGACCGATACTTCGTGGCATCATAGGTGAATATTGGATGAATGGGCTCCAAAAGTAATAAAGTTTTACTGTCAGTGTGTGTGTGTAATTATTTAACTATTTGTACTACAAGTCCCAGTGGGCCTTTATTGCCCCATATGCTGGGACTTGTGGTTCTCCAAGCCCCTGCATGTGGTGCAGGCTTGCTGGGACTCATAATTCCACAGCAGTATACATCAGGATCTATTTTTTACACCAATTATCAGCTCGGTGCCCACCGCCCAGGGGCATCGAGGACAGCCCCGGGCTTCAACATGGGCATATAGAGATTTATTAGAGATTTGTAGTCACTGACAGTTTAATACATATCATAAAAAAATAAGATACCATAAAATCCATGCCTAAAGTGCAGTTTTCACAAAATTTTCAAGAAAATAACTTAAACATCTGCCAGTGGGTGAGAAAACACATGACATTGAGGAGTTCATAATCAGGCAATAGTAATCTGACTTGTCACTTTCCAGGAAAATAAATAAGTAATACAGCCATAAACTGAGTAATATGAGGTCCCCATGCACTTCCTTGATTAATTCAGATCACAAGCCAAGCAAACACTATAAACATGTAGACACACTCTAAAGCTGGCAATTTACCGCATGTAAAAGAAATCCCTGGGAGCTGCTGGGGGAGTTCAAAGGAAATCCGATGTGATATACAGTATCACCAGTGCTAAAAAGCACCCACAATGTTCTGCTTATGGTCAGATTCTGATTCATCTTATGTGCTGCACAGAAGATCTCTAGGCTCTGATACGCATGGGAATGCGCTTCATATCAGACTTGATGTGAAACGCCTCTGATTTGGACCAATTTAACATTATATCTCTACCCAATCTGTCAGAATCGGGTGAAATCGGCCCATGTTGGACCTGTGTATATGCACCTTAAGCTCCATCTCCACATAGTTATAAGCTGCTCAATCTGTCGCCACATAACACTATCAAAGTAGAGACCAGAGTGTACATGTCATTTTGCACTCAACTCAAGCTTGGTTCAAGTTCAGTTGATATGGCTGTTCACATATCAACTCAGTTGTTCAATTTCAGAACATGGGACCCGCTGGCATAACTAAACTGCTTTTGGGTATGGTGGCATACTCCCCTTTACTCAACTTGACACTGGTTACTATGCCCTATAGATGTCCATGTGATAGTGTTCTGAGGATGTTTTGTTATGCTAGCCCATGGAAACCTATGTTCAGAACTTACCAACCCAGTTTTCCTGTGCATCACTATGGGCAGTGGCGTATCTATGTTTTAGGCGCCCCCCCCCCGCCGTTAGGGGGGGGGGCGCCCATACCCACCCCCCGCCGCCCCGTCAAGCACCCCCCCCTGGCCGCCCCGTCGCCTATGCTAACCCCCTCCCCCACAGTCTTACCTATCACGCTGCGCTGGTCCCGGCGGCTCCGTTCTTCTGCTGAGGACCACCACAAAATGGCCGCCCCCATACAGCAGACAGTTTCAGAGAACAGTGTGCTATATGGGGGCGGCCATTTTGTGGTGGTCCTCATCAGAAGAACGGAGCCGCCGGGACCAGCGAGATACATAAGTTTGCGGGGGATTGGGGGGGGTAACTATAGCACCGCAGCCCCCGGCGCCCCCACATGCACAGCGCCCCCCCTGCGGTGCTATAGTTACGCCCCTGACTATGGGGTACCAGGCAAGACTTGCAATGATAATGTACGCGATGTGCCATTCCTGAACTCAAGTCAAGGGCGTAACTACCATAGGTGCAAGGGGTGCAGCTGCTATGGGGCCCAGAGCTGAAGGGGGCCCATCTTTAATGTCTAACTAATATGTTTTACATACATTTATCACTATCAGTTGGTAAATGGGGGGCCCTTACAAACTATTACTATGGAGCCTACTGATATCTAGTTATGCCCCTGACAAGTTAAGCTGAAACACCTGCTAAGCTAATGGTGTATGAATCTGTGTCCGACCCTGGAAACTCCCGCATTCGAAGACCAGGGTCCGACAAGAGGTATAAATCAGTAGTAACAAAATAATATCTAAACATTTGAAACAGAAGCTGAATGTTTTCAGTGTGTGCAAAGCAGAACAAGTAACACATAGTACATTTCCACTTGTTTCAGTTATTGCCAATTAGTACCGATGCTAATAATCTAATAATTAGTATGCAGACAGACATAGTGATGTTATAGCACATTACAGGGAAATTATATGTCTGAACATATTTGCGCTCAGCTTGAAATGAGGAATAGCATTTTAGAATGACAAATACAATGTGCTTCAAACAAGAAAATTACATTTTGCCTGAAAACAGATGAAACGTGTTGATTTTAACTACCCGTTAAAATCACTATTTTTTTTATCCTCTTAACTAAATTATTCAGAGTGGTTGGTGCAAAATGCAGAAACCATTATTATTTTCCTGCATATGTCATTTTTTTAAAATAATTAGAACAAGTAATTTCAAATGCCATAACATTCTTTTTTAAATCATGGACATTTAAAGTGTTTCTTTCCATTATATAAAAATATGATTGTATGCATTCCTATTTAACTACACACAACTTATTCTCTTCTACAACAAATCAAATAATATTTTTGAAGCGCCATATAAACGTGGACCTACAACTATCACCACATGAAGGGCGGGGCGGTCTCCTTGTGTGATTCGCTAAACCCCTCCCTACAAACCTGCAGTTCTTTGTATAATCTCCCCATCATGCCATCTTCAATAGGAAGTAGACGGGATTCAGGCAATCTAACCACTCTTCCGGGTTCTAGAGGACGACACAAAACATTGTGAGTCGCCCACAACTTCCGGGTCAGTAAGTAAGTCTGGGTTGAAGCAAAAGGCCTGATTCAGACCTGTGCGAACGGCAGCTAATCAGCAGTGCCATGCGATCACCGTGTGAATAGTTAGCCGCCACCCTGCCAGTGTGTAATCCCTGCGAATGAGTAGCAGGATGTCGCAGCCCAGTGAAAAGCTGCATATCCATATATCCGCAGCTTACTCGGCATCGAATGATTTCCCCAACATTTGCAGTCTGTGCTTAGCCCTGGACTTACTCAGTGGTTGTGATGAAATCAGTCTGAGCTGTCACCCATCCTCCCTCCAGATGCCTAGGCATGCCTGCATTTTTTTGGGCACTCCAATAAAATGGCCGGTTACCAGCCCCAAATGTCAGCTTCCTGTCAATTACCTAGTGATTGGCCAGCAATTTAAAAAAAAGTAGCAAGCTTTCATCGCAAGACGGCCTTGCGTATGCATACTACCAGTACGCATGCACAGTCTATCAATAACAAAAGGGGGGGTTTTAGTGTAGCGCTCCGCTCCTTGGGTGTGGGGTGTGCGGCTGATCCCGATTAGAAGGAATGTGCAATGGGTTGGTTTAAAACAATTTTACTTCAAATGGTGCAGTCACATTAACAATTAATTTAAGGAGTTATCAAAAGCTCCCCCTGCCAACGGCCAGTACATTTATATTTATTTTGTGCACGATAAATACAGGCTGCTTTTGCATGCAGCCCACAAATGTTAGACCACTTTATTTTTACACTGCAATTTAGATTTCACACAAATCTAAATATCTCTACAAGTTACATCTGCCCGAGCTGCAGTGCAACATGATTTTACCCATTTTTTGTTCAGTAAAAAACATGAATCAGGCACATCGTAAATGCCCCGATAATATCTGGGGACAATGCAAAGTAAAGCTTGTAGCTTTTTTTTTTTTTTTTACGCTATTTGAATCGCCCATGTCGCGAGTGCCAGGGGTGGGCAGCTAACGTCAGCGGATTTCAGCTGTCTGCCCGCTTCCTGCACATGGCGATAGCATATGTAAGACAACAGAGAGGTGTCTCACATCCGCGAGCGCTGTAGAAATCATTAGATAGTCACCAACCATCGAATGATTTAGGCCACGCACCCAAGGCTGTGAAAGGATGTTTATGCTAAATATCCAGCCGTGCGGATGAACTCGGGGAGGGAGGGAGGCCGTTCGTGCGGGTGGCATTTCAAACACCCGCAGTGCTGCAAAATTCACAGCTTGCTTGTAGGCCAGAATAAGGTCCTTAATGTGAAGTGTTTAATCAGTGAGACAAATGTGTCTTTGCAACACCTCACTGCCAACTTAGAATAGATTTATAGTACTCAGAAGACATCTACAATGACTTATTATATTTACAAATGCAAACTGAAAATGACAAATATTAAATTGTTTGTAATAATTTTACAATCTGTTAGACGTAAGTTATCTTTTTTAAAAGCTGTTTCATTATCATCTACAAGCACAGTAATTCAGTGATTAAATGCCTTAAAATTGAATTGTTTCACAATATATTACTGATTACTTATTCAAAATTGCCTAATTAACTTTTCACTTTGGAAAAACATCACAAATTTCTCCGAAACAGTTTAATTTTAGGTACATAAATACACAGAAAGCTAAGAATTACTGGTGTATATATTTTAGAATTGTACACAGTGTTCGAAGTGGGCCATACAATGATATGGCATACTGGCACTTCATACACTGCACTCCCTTTTAAAAAAAAAAACAATACCACCAGTTTCTTTCTGATCACTGTGGCCAGTAGTGATCGGATAGCTACATTCAGCCCACACTGAGTAGGCGGCCATCAGCATCCCACACACCTACAGTACACTCAGCGGGCGGAATGCGGTACCCACCTTCGTACTCAGTGGACGAACCGCAGCACCCCTATGCACTCAGCGAATGGTCTGTGGCATTGCCCTCCCCACTCAGTGAGTGGCCGGCTCTCATCACCACCACCCAGATCTGATCCACACTGCCACAGGAGCCTGCCAGGCACCCTTGGTTCTCTCATAGCCACCACTGATCCCCTCAAAACCACAGCTGAGCCTGCCGGACACCAACTCCCGGCTCTCATCCCCACCTCCCGGCTCTCATCCAGGTTGATGCTGGATCCCCATGCCTATCAAGTCTGGTATGCCTGCTGTGTCCATGATATAACCCTAGCTGGGTTCCCCCTGTCACTCTAGCCAGGTCCTCACTGTCATTCTCCCTGTCCCCACTGTCACTCTCCCTGTGTCCCCACTGTCACTCCCCAAGTATCCCAGCTGAAAATCTCCCTGTGTCTCCACTGTCACTCTCCTTGTGTCCCTGCTGTCACTCTCCCTGTCCCTGTGTCCATGCTGTCACTCTCTCTGTGTCCCTGCTGTCACCCTCCCTGTCCTTGTGTCCACGCTGTCACTCTCCCTGTGTCCCTGCTGTCACTCTCCCTGTGTTTCCACTTTGCCATTGGTCACGCCCCCTTCCGGAATGTGTACCGGTTTCTGCCCTTCACATGTTGGAGAGTATAAAACATGGCACATTAATACTTGTGAAATAAAAGGTCCATAACTATAGCTGTGCGTTGTTGGACCACGGCACCTGCATTTGGTTCAAAAGGTGTCTGGACTTGCACCGTGCAGTTAGTGTAGCTGCTGTAGAGTCAGGCAGAGCATCCAAAGCAGGCTGTTGGAAGTGCTCTTCTTTCTGGTGCAGGTGGCCCCACCCCTCAGCATGATATCACATGTTTGGGGATTAAGGCCAGCACAGGGCACAAAATCACCCTGCCCCACTGCTGGAAATACAAAAATGTGGGTATATGTGTACTTTATATTTGCATAAGTATGAGTACCTTTAAAGCTTTGTAACAACTCCCCAAGTCAACCTACAGTATACAGTATCTAGTAAAAAAAATATACCAAGTGTGTCCATGTCTCATAAGCTGCATATACATTTGCTTGCATTTATTGCTATACAAATATAAAATAAACGGCCACCCTTTTACCTCTAAATAAGTGCTAAGAAAAAAAGTACCCTGTATCCCTGTTGTCATTCTCCACCCTGTCAGTCTCCCTGTCCCTGTGTCCCTGCTGTCACTCTCCATGTGTTTCCAATGTCACTCTCCCTGATCATGCTGTCTCCCCCTGTGATAAATAAGTGCTAAGAAAAAAAAGTACCCTGGCTTTTACAACTGTTGTGACAGTAATGCCTCTGCTTTGGCTTACCTGAGCGACTTAGGTTTAGACTGTATGCATTAATGGTAATATGGCCTTAAACACAACTTGACATTGTTGTTTTCCCTGTGGTTGGGGATATTAAAAAGTAGAGTGGAATTTTCCATAAGAATGTAGAGATAGAAAGGTCATTAAATCACAATTAGCAAAGAGAAAAATCAACAGGCTACATCAGCTCCAAATATTAGTACAAGCTACATAAAAATAGCTGTTTTAGTGTGGTTGATTTGCTATAATATCCACGAGTTATGAGTATCACTAATTTCGCTTTAATGTGGCATAATGGTTCTCCGTGTTATTTGATCTATCCATAAGGATTTTAGATTAGCCCTTATTTTACATAATAATGTAAAACATAGCCTGATGATTTATTAGGCTGATCACACTGCAGTCTGGAGTGGTGGGTCCTGGGGGGGCGCAGCGCCAGTACAATAGACACTGCAGTTGTCCCTACTATTGGAAGCAATGGCAGGGGTGAGCCAGGTCTCTGCAGATTACATGCAGATGGCATGAAATATGCAAAAACGGACTCCTAAAAATGTCCACTGCCTTCTAGCAGACAGATCCTAGAGGTCCTACTAAACCTCTAGCATCTTTCAGGGGAAGGCAGAGTGCCCAGCGCGACCCAAAATGTGAAACAAGCATATGTAACCCCAGGCAATAAGCAAGTAACCCCTAGCAATGAAATGTAATCCCTGGCAATGAACATGTAACCCTGGCAATGAGCATGTAACACCTGGCAAAGGGCACGTAACCACTGGAAATGAGCATATATGCCGCTATAACACTTGCTGAGGCGAAGCAGGAGGGGAGACCTACAAGATGTATTAACATCTTGTCCGCCGAAGCAGGGGAGCGCTAACTCCCCCCTCCGGCGATGTCTCCTCCTGGAGATAGCGCATCATTTCATACTGATGCGCTGTCTCCTTTCCCCCGGCCGGCTCATTGCACAAGCGCAGCTCAGAGCCAGCTGCGGGCATAGGGCATCGCCACCTGCAGCTGTCGAAGTTGATAGCTGCAGAGGGCGGAACGGTCAGCGACGCTGACCGTTAATACATTAGGCAGGAGGCAGGCGTGCAGTACAAAATATCGTCATTGCGCTATGCCTCCTGCCCCACACCGCCGCACGTTAGACACACGCACAGTGGGTGTCATATATCAGGGGAAGCACTATCCCCTGCCCTAACACACGGGGATAGCGCATATTCCCCTGATCGCCGGGTAATAAATCTACCCCTATATATTAACTATATTTAAGAAAAAATTATAATTAATTTATGGAGGTGGGCAGCCACTTCTGTAATAGCCTAGGGTGTCTAGAACCATTAATCAGGCCCTGATGTACAGGTAACATTACAGTACAGTATTCACTACTGAATGCGCTTGTTGGATTCTTTAAGGTATGGCATACATACAGATGACTGGCAGTCAGAATACTGATGCTGGCAGAAGGGAATCCAGTCAGGAGACAGGTAAGCACAGTGTCGTACTGGGACATTAAGGGGCATTACATTTTGTCATGACCAGCTCCTCTGGTAACAGAGCAAAAATCTTACAGCTGCCCCCCGGTTTACTCAATATCTGCCCAGCCGCGTGATTGCTTCCCGCACTCCTGCGCCGTGACGCCCTTGACTGCCCGGTGCCATGATTGCTACCCGGAACCCCTGCGCCTCAGCTCCTTCCATTGCCATGGTTACAGAAGGACATGCACTAATGGTTATTTAACGACTTAATTAATTCAAATGGTGTTTTCTAATTTAGTAAGCAGCCATATGTAAAATACGGCCGCTAATTGCCGCGAAAATATGCCTGGAAAATACAACTCCTATTCCAGGCATATTTGGCTTTAGCCTTCACAGAGGAGTCAGATTCATGCAGGCTGCAGTGTTAAAAAATAGAACTAATAAATAAATAATTTTTAAAAACGGCGTGGCATCCACCACTCATGGCCATAACCAGCCCCGGACTGAAAGCGTCGGTCCTGGTTTAAAAAATTCATGGAACAATTGACACAGGGGCTCCTCTGAATTTTTAAAACCATCACCAGGTTCAAAGGCCAGTCCTGGTTCCCAAAATACAGGGGAATAACATGAGTAGAGGTCCCCCGTATTTCGACAATCAGCACCAGACCCAACCAGCCAGCAGGGTAATGCCAATGCCGTGGAGAGACTTTTTATACAGGCGGCCAATAGCAGCCAATAGCGCTATTTGGGGGAGTAACCGCAGAATGTAAACAAACCTTCTGCGGCTTCTCCTAGTGTCTGCATCGCATACATACATTTTTTTGTTTGGCAAGTATGGGGATGCCTACAGGGAAAAGGTCTCCTTCCCCAGGTACCCACAATTGATGTTTAAAACCAAGACTGGCTCTTATATATTCTGCCACTAAATACGAATATGGCACAATACGCCCGCCAACACCATCGGCCATCCGTATTTGATTAGTATTTCAGTAAAAATGCGACCGATGGCGGACTAAGTCATATTCGTATTCTCTGTAAATGTCCCCCATAATGTGTTATTTATTACATATTAGCTTTGTTGCTTTTCCTATTTTGCCTTTTATACCCAGCAAATGAGGGTCTGGGATCATTTGGTCTACAGCATGATGGTCAACAGTCATTAGGTCGACACCATTAGGTCGACATGGGAAAAGGTCGACATGGGTCTAGGTCGACATGGTTCTAGGTCGAAAGGTCATTAGTTCGACAGGTCGTTAGTTCGACAGGTCATTAGTTCAACAATGTCTAGGTCGACAGTCAAAAGGTCGACATGGGGCTTTTCACTGTTTTTTGACCTGGATGTCAACACAGTCAACATGGACACAGTTTAAAGTGCACTGCATCCCCTCGCATCACTCTCTGCGCTCACCATATGTCGAGCACAGTGCCTCGCTACGCTCGGCACACTATTTTATTCTCCCACCATGCCCTAGTGCAGGGGTGGCCAACCCGCGGCTCTCTAGCCGCATGCGGCTCTCCCCCTGATAATGTGTGGCTCCTGCTCCCACTGGAACGGAAGCCGCAACGCTGCCCGGCACTGCGGCTATTTCTGGAAGGCAGCACCCTCAGAGCTGCGATGCCGCTGACCTTAGCTTGAGGTGTAGCCGCCACCGGGTAGCAAGGCAGCGCTACGCCTGCAGCTTCCGCTCCATTCTTCTTCCAGCTTGCACCTCTCCTCACATTAACCATGTGATGCCGGCGTGCTCCCCCGACATCACGGACCATCATTCATGGCGCAACAACAGTGCGCACAATATTTGAAATGTCCTCTGGAAGGGACACCAGGAGGGGAGCAGGAGAGTGCTCTGCTCCTCTCCCCATAGAAGCAGCTGCACCGCTCTCCGTCTCTACCTGCAGCAGCGAAGGCTGAGCTGACCTCATATAAATATTTACAGTAAGTGGCACTTTTGGGGACACTACTAGAGGCAGTATGTGGGGGTATTATGTTTTGCATAATGTGTGGCATGTGTAAGGAGCATTACAGTGTGCAGCATCATGTGAAGGGGCATTACGGGGTGCAGCATCATGTGAAAGGGGCATTATGATGTGAAGCTTTATGTATCAGGGTTCGCAAATACTCGCTATAGCGAGTATTTTACCCACTTTGGAGCACCAGGGACCCATTTTTTATGAATGGCTGGGTCCCCTGGGACCCAGCCATTTCGGCTTGCACGCTGTGTTAATATGTGTGACAAGGGCGGAGGGATCTGTTTCCCCCTCAGTTGTGATGCGACCGTGGAGAAGACACAGCGTGACTTACGGCCGCTTCATACATCTGCTGGGCGTGAAAATGAAAGGGTCCCTGTCACCGTAGAGTCATAGGCAGCAGTGCACGGAAGCCGCGTAAGCTGGCTACTGCACCGTGCCTCAACAACAGACGGCTGGAGCCAACACCAGAAGCAGCTTCTCAGCAGGGGAACAGAGCTGCGGCTGGTGTGAGGACGGAGCACAAGGAACTGAAACCAGCATTGGGGGCCAGAACCAGGGAGGTGTGACAGTGAGGACGGAGCAGACCCGGGCAGAAAGTAGAGGTAAGAGGGGTGCGTGGTCCATTTAGCAGGCTGCTTGGCATTGTCATGTAAGGGGATTTATTGCTAGCAGGACTCGGGCTGCAGACTTCCCTCTTCCTCTCCTACCTCGCGGTGCTGCTCTCTTGTGTGTCACTGTCACCTCCTCCAGGCTCTGAGTGTTGGTTGTTATTGGCCCACTTGTCCTTCCTCCCCTCACTGCATGGCTGGCAGAGAGGCTGCAGCTCACCAATTAACTCTTAACAGGCTGAGCTGCCTGTAGGAGAGGAGCCTATAGACTCTGCTGGGAATTCACTCACCCTAGCCCTCCTGTTCCTGCTGCCATTACTTTTACAATCCTGATTGGTGCAGCACAGGTGTCCCTATTCCGACATTATGCCTTTTTCTAGTATATGTGTATCTTGCTTTATGTGAGTGGGTACATTGCCTATTGATTTAACCCCCCCCCCCCCACCAACCCACAATAGCCACAGTTTTGGGGTGCCCTTAGCTCAGGGTATATGCCATATGGAAGAGAGGAGGAGGCTTCTGTATGTGCCATGCTGGGGAAGGGACCCAGAAAAAGTCAAGTAGGACCCCGCTTTATGTAAGTGAGGGGTCCCCGGGACCCATGATTTTTTTGGGTTTTCGCGATCACTGTGTATAATGGGCAATTCAGTGTGCAGCATCATGTGTAATGGGGACTTTGGTGTGCGGCATACTTCCAAATAGACCACGCCCCTTTTTATGGGCGCACACAACTTCGACGCGTGCATGTTGTTGGCTCTTTGGCTTGACTACAGATCTTTTTTGGCTCTTTACCTCTGACCGGTTGGCCACCCCTGCCCTAGTGGATGGTAGGGCATGAAATACCGACTGTCAGCACGTCGGCTCAAAAAACAGTGAAAAACCCCATGTCGACCTTTTGACTGTTGACCTAGACACTGTCGAACTAATAACCTGTCGAACTAAAGACCTGTCAAACTAATGACCTTCCGACCTAGAACCATGTCGACCTTTTCTATGTTGACCTAGATCCATGTTGACCTTTTCCCATGTCGACCTAATGGTGGCGACCTAATGACTGTCGACCATCATGCTGTAGACCAAATGACCGCATCCCCAAATGAGAATGATTTTAACTAGGTTGGCCAATCCCTGGATCGGCGGGATCCTGTGATTTTGGCCTAAAATCATCGGAATTTTGGGATTGCTGCACACATGCGCATTTGGATAATGAAGCGCTTGGCAGCGCTTAGCAGCAGACGGCTTAGACACTGCCCAATTGCCCCTGCACTTCAACTGTGCACAGCATGACAACAGAGGTCACTCTGCACAGCCCGACGGCAGAAGTCATGTTGCGCAGCCCGACTGCAGAAGTCATGCTGCGCAGCCCAAGAGCCTCCACACTGCCTTGATGCCCACGGCTGAGATGCCCGCCGAGACGCCTTAATGCCTGCCAGTTCACCTCGATGATTGCCTGCCCGCCGAGGTGACTGACTGACCTCCCGCCTGCCTGCCGGGGATCTGCATGGAGGGAGCAACTTTTACAGGCTAGTACGGGGAAGGGGGAAAAAGAGAGAAGCCCTGTGGGGGTGGGAGAGAGAGAAAAGAGGATACTGCCTGCCATTGTGGTCATTAAATCAATCCCGGAATGCCGGTTTTTAAAACATTTCCCGGGATTGGCATCCCTGGTTTTAACATAGCAAATAATTATAGTTCTGCAAAAATTTGTGGTTATGATACTTAGTTCCTGTTCTGTATACCAGTATATGAAAAATCACTTTGACCTACTCAAGCTTTTATCTATCTATGCTTTTTCATTAACTTAGCAAAATTGACTGAAATCGAAATGTCTTGAATAAACCAAACATGAATTGCAGATGTCAAGTTTTATTTTACTTAAGACCCTAATTCAACTACAAAGAAATAAGTACTGTACATAAAAAAACGTAATAAAGCTTCTTCTTTTGCAGTCAAAGAAATAGGCATGTTTCTAGCCTTGAGGGTTATATTTATTAAGCTCGGTAGGGGCTTCCGCTTCCGGTCTCATGCGGGCAGCAGCTTTAAATAGCCGCTCCGCACACCCGCTATCTGGGCTGTCATAGCCCGAAAATCAGCCGCAGTATACCTTACCCTAAACCCTCTGCCACAAATGGAGAAGTCCTTCTCCCCCCTGGGCGCTCAGAAGCCGCAGCAACAACGGGCAGAGAAACGCCCAGCAGATTCCAAGATGGCGCCTGACGCCACTTCAGCACCTCTCAATCCTGCACAGAAGCAGCAGGAGACTCAGGTACAGCCACACACTTCTTTCCCTAAGCACCATGCTATATATAATGAAATAGTGGCAGCAATAACAGTCACAATGACACCACTACTCAATAAAGCTGTGGCAGATATAACAATGCAACTGCAACACCTCACAATTAGAGTCTCAGATAATGAGAACAGAATAGGAGCAGTGTGCCATGACATGCATTTAGCACAGCGGGACATTATAAGAATACAGAGAGAAAATACGCAACTATGGAACAAACTCGACGAAATAGAAAACCGCTCGAGACGTAATAATGTCCGAGTAATTGGTCTCCCAGAAACCCTTAAAGGACCAGAATTGACCACATTCGTTTCAGTGACCCTACCATCTCTACTGAACATAACTTCTGAATGTAATGGACTTGTGATTGAACGAGTGCGCAGTCGGACATGATAAACGCCCCAGAGCTGTCCTATTCCGCTGTATGAATTACCTTCATAAAGTAGCCTTTTGGAAATCCTCTCGGAAAATACCTGACCTGGTATGGGAAGGCCACAAACTCAGAATTTTCCAAGACTACTCGGTAGAGCTGTCCAGACAAAGAAAGGCCTTCTCCCACATTTGTACAGCCCTGGTCGCAGACAAGATAAAGTTTGCCCTCATTTATCCGGCCCGTCTACGCATATTCACAGAAGACACGCATTATGACTTTAATAACCCAGAAGACGCACAAGCCTTTCTAAGGGAGAAACGGATGTCGACATTTGCTGATATAACTGATTCACCTAATTGATTTATTACCATGCCAATACCTGCAATGCCCTGAAGACGTGACTCTTCAAGTATATTATGGTTACCTTAGAGTTAGACTTTCCTGCTAGAAACCGTCGAAAGACTCAAACTACATCTCTATAATCCCAGTTCCGATTAAGAAAACGTTCTCAAAGTTTAAATTTGAAACAAATGTTCATTTTCAGGTTGCTTATACCTGAACCTAGAGTTAAAAATAGGATACTGCTTAATTGTGAATTTTTTTATTTTTTATTTATATATATACTTACTGCATAACTATTTTATAGGCTCTATTTGCTTAATTCTTTTTATAGCTATATTTAGATAACGCGGTTAGATTTATAAAAGATAAATTTAGGTCTTAGTGTACCCCACATGTACCATATTAGTATTGCCCTTATTCAAATTTCTGTACAATTATCTAAAGAAACCTCCACATACAAGTCTTGGAGATTTCCAGCCCATCTCACTCACTCCCCTCCCTTTGTGACCTTACTAGAAACAGAATGGACCTTTTTTCACACCCATAATAGTGAAACACTGGCAACAAATCCCCCTATTTACTGGATGACAGCGAAAGCAGTCCATAGAGGCATTGTCATTAAATATGAAGCCCAACTCAAATGCCAATATTCTCAAAAATATCTTCAGCTTCAAGAATCCCTTACGGAGTCCTACTCTACATATACCACAAACCCAACATCTTCCAACAAGCTTACATATCTGTAAACAAAATCCTTAATGGATGATTTACTACAATCCATGACAGACAAACAGCAATTCTTTTAGAATTACCACTTCCATAAGTTTGGAAATAAGACAAGCAAATTGCTTACCAATATTTTAAATTCTACACGATCCTCAATGACAGTGCACCCCCTTAAATGTCCTGATGGCTCTCTCACTACAACAAATGCCCAAATCTCTGAACAAATGTCAGCTTTTTACAGAAAAATTTATGCATCACAAGACAATTCCACACCTAATCCTCCCTTAATTTCACCTACCCCCTCTGAATCACAACAAACTAATGAGAATATATGGTCATCCCTGATATATCCCCAAATCCCAGCAGAATATAATTCTACCCTCACAAATCCTATCACTCTTGATGAAGTAACTAATGCTATTAAATCATTAAAAACGGCAAAGGCTCCAGGCCCAGATGGGTTTTCAGGTGATTTTTATAAAAAATTCTCAGACAAAATTGCCCCAGTTTTAGTCTCAGTGTTCAATTACATATTATATAATAACTCCCTACCACCCCACTTCAACACAGCCATAATTAAAGTCTTACCAAAACCTGGCAGAGATCTATCCAATCCGGGCTCCTACCGACCCATATCACTGCTTAATTGTGACTATAAGCTCCTTACAAAAATATTAGCTGATAGATTAGCTCCCATATTAACTCATATCATCCACCCCAATCAGACAGGCTTTATATCAGGAAGACACTCAGTACAAAATGTGAGGACGATATTGACGGCGACCCACTCATTTCACTCCAACAAATGTTCTGATAACCCAAATCTTATTTTATCGGTAGACGCAGAAAAAGCCTTTGACTTAGTCTTATGGCCACATCTTTTCACAACAATGACTAACTTTGGCATACCCCCCACATACATTGGCTTTATCAGAACCATCTATTCAAATTCATCCTCTCAGATTGCATGCAATGGTTACCTGTCATCTCCTTTCCCTATCCAAAAGGGTACCCATCAGGGATGCCCACTCTCTCCCTTACTCTTTGCTATAGCAATTGAACCCCTAACATTAGCGCTCAGAAGATCTACTCTTTTTTCAGGCATTAAGATAAATAATACAGAAATTAAACTAGCATTGTTTGCCGACGACATGCTACTGTTCGTCTCCAACCCCCTTAGATCAATCCCGGCCATTATGAATATTATTGACTCCTTTGGTCCCATATCTGGTTATAAAATTAATGTTTCCAAATCAGAAATTCTCCCTCTAACGTCCTTCTCCCCTCAAATCCAACAACACCCTATTATGTCCCAGTTTCAAATACAACAGACACAGATCAAATACTTAGGCATAGCAATAACTAGAAATCCCCAACTAATGTATAAAAATAACATAACCCCATTAATCTCGAAAATTAAAACACAACTAGACGGTTGGACGAAATTACCACTTTCTCTCTTAGGGAGAGCCTCGGTACTGAAGAGCATAATTTTCCCAAAAATCTTTTATTGTCTTCAATTAATACCCTGCATAATACCTAACTCAGATATTAAGCTCCTAAATGCAATGATGTCCAAATTCATGTGGGCAGGAAAACGTCCAAGAATGGCTATTCACAAATTAATGTAACCACGTACAGAAGGCGGTCTTCAACTCCCCAACTTCCAACATTACTCACGGGCAATACACTTCCGTTTCATTAATGACTGGCTACAAAACTCATCAGTATTCACAGATGAAAAATTAGACACAGCAATTTTTCACCCTTTTTCTCCAAGTGCACTACTCCACACCCCTATAAAACACATCCCCACACATATCTTAAATCATATTCTTTTTAAGGGCACGTATAATGCATGGCTTGCACTAAATAAAAAACCACTTAGGGATCCCACTAAATCCCACTATATACCGCTATGGGGCAATCCTAATTTCCCTCCCTCCCTAACCAACCCCGCTTTCAAAGAATGGAAAGAAAAAGGTTTAGATTTAGCAACCAAGTTATTCGACCCTGGAGGAAACATAATCCCTTTCATTACTTTGAAGAATACATACAACATAAAGAACACACAGTTCTTTATGTATCTCCAAGTTCGACACTATGTCTCACCTTTGATACCATCTCTATTGACACCTTATAACCCAGATCCTTTATCAGAAACATTTGCATGGTTGAGTACCTCCAAATATAAAACTAAATATATATGTGATATAATATCCTCACATATTGTTGATAGATCCAAATCACAGCTACTAAATAACTGGTCATCAGACATTCGTAGCATAACTAATAATGAAGACCTCTTTGCACATTTCACACAAACAATGAGTCACCTAAAATCTGCATACTTACAAGAAGTACATTTTAAAATCATACATAGAATATATATCGCTCCGGCTCAAAATAAATACATGATTCCAGAAGTCACTGGAGAATGCTTAAAATGCAAGATGACGAACGCAAAATTCTACCATTGTTTTTTGTCATGCTCTAAGATACTAAAATTTTGCCGCAAAATTCTGATTTATGTCAATGAGCTGTACTCGTCTGACTTCCCCCTGGATCCAAGGGCATGCCTCTGCTCAAATTTTATGGATTGGCAAATCCCGCCTCCTCGTTCTGCTACTATATCATTCCTTGTAACTATTTTTACGATGGCAAAAAAGCTCATCTTAACCCACTGGACAGCTAGAACCACACCTAGACTAGAAGATTTGAAAGATAGAACCGGTACTTGTGTATTTTGGCGGCGCCCCCGATGTCCGTCGTACGACGAACAGATCGCATCGCATCGCATGCCATGCACCCGATGGCATGCGATGCGACGCGATTTTGACCCCCTATACGACCAAAAATCGTATAAGCACCCTAAAGGGTGCTTTTGAGCACCCAAATGGGTGCTTACAATGTTAAATGCACCCCCACGCCACCCCCCACTATAAACGTGAACCCGAAGCGTGGCGAGCGCAGCGAGCCCGCGAGGGGCGGCGGTACGCGTCCTACGACCTTTTCATACCCCCACTATCCACGTCGGCGTGGAGTTGAGAATAGAATAGTGTGGCGAGCGCAGCGAGCCACCGAGCCCGAAGCGTGGCGAGCGCAGCGAGCCCCGCGAGGGGACACGGATACCTTCACAGTTATACGCGTCCCCTCGCGGGCTTCACAGGTGTCCGTGGCGACGCGGACACCTGTGAAGCCCGCAAGGGGACGCGTTTACCTGTGAAGGTATCCGCGTCCCCTCGCGGGGCTCGCTGCGCTCGCCACGCTTCGGGCTCGCTGCGCTCGCCACACTATTCTATTCTCAACTCCACGCCGACGTGGATAGTGGGGGTATGAAAAGGTCGTAGGACGCGTACCGCCGCCCCTCGCGGGCTCGCTGCGCTCGCCACGCTTCGGGTTCACGTTTATAGTGGGGGGTGGCGTGGGGGTGCATTTAACATTGTAAGCACCCATTTGGGTGCTTAACATTGTATAAGCACCCATTAGGGTGCTTATACAATGTTTAATCGCATCGCATCGTATGGCATCGTATGCCATGTACAATGGCATACAATTTCAAAATTGTATGCCATCGTGCACTATCGTACGATATCGCGTCGCATCGCATACCATCGTATGTGTTATGGTATGCGATGCGATGGGCGCCGCCAAAATACACAAGTACCATAGAACCTTTCAATTAATGCTTTTTGACAAAAAAACCCTGTTGAATAACCCCTCCATGTCCCCGGACAGGTTTCAAATGGGGAAGATTCATAGATTCTCTACCTCAGCAACAAAAAACCCAAATCACACATTATTTAAATCTAAATTAATTCTACCCGACTTTACCCCTATCTGCAAGATAAAGAAAAAAAAATGATTGAATTAAACAATAACAGTAATTGCTTTTGTGTCAGTCTCCTGGATGCATTGCCAATGACAGATATACTACCAAAGACAGAATAAACTTTTCTGACGAGTTACGTATTATACGGCTATACCACCTATAGAATTACTACAATATTAGAAATGGAAAAATAGAAACCCATATGAACAATTGTCTACCAAGAGGATGGAGTTCTAACATGTTGAAATCAGTTACACAATTGACTTAAATGTACCTTGAAACTAGGCCAGTAGAAATACCATTGAAACCAAACTTGAACTGATTCCCCCCCCCCCCTCCCCAATTCTCTCCTACTCTTTCCTCCCCCCTCCTTTCTTCCACTGACGTTTGCTTACACAGTTAAAAAGATATGAACCTGTTTTCTTCTTTGTAAGTGGGTAATACCTTTATAAATACATCAATATTTAACTATAGAAGATGATTTCCATAGGAACGCAGTACTCAGGAAATCATTCTCCCCTTGTTTGAATATCACTTATAAGTAAGAAGGAATAATAGAAACTCAGATGGTCAACGTATAACTGTGGAAAATTGTAATTTAGTACTATGAAAATCCGTATATTCATATATGGAGAATACCACTTTCATATCTATTATATATCTATTTGTTACAAATGTTTGTTTACTTTGTACACTTATTGTGTCATATTCATCTTAAAAATAAATAAAAATTATATTAAAATATTAAGCTCGGTAAAGTGATAGTTGAAGGGGGAAATTTACTAAAGGAAATTTGTAAAAAATTTCACATCTTGGTAAATTTCACCCTTTATCACTTCACCGAGCTTAATAAATCTACCCCTCATTGTTTTAGGGATAATTAAATGCTGCATACTGTACTAGCTGTTGTACAGCTGAATAAACAAAAGCAATAATGTATGTATATTAAACGCCGCTGTATACAGTAGCTTCAGCTCCTTGGGTGATCCTCTATCATCTGGAAACTGCCTTTCAGAATCCATTTTGGCGGTCTGTGAAATTCCATAAACTAACTGGTCAATAAGTCTATCAGCAGTAGTAAGCCTTGGACAGTGATAAAGTGGAGTGAAAAAAACTATCATCCATCCAGCTCCTGTCATTTTTCAAGCACAGCCTGTAACATTTAGCAGTTAGGAGCTGATTGGCTGCCCCTTTATCTCTTGCCAGGGCTTAGCCAACACCCCCCCCCCCCTTCATGTTTTTTAATTGTACATAGGAATATGAGATGCAATATAGTACACTATTATTCCTAATGAATGTTGGATACTCATTGGTACACGGTATGTTTTGGAGATACACTACTAAGTAAATACCATATACAGTAGTGCCATTTGAGAGAACATACAGTATAGTAAGTTTGTACAAATTTGGGTCGGGTAAACAAGAGTTAATTATTATCATACAACTGGAGTTAAACTACAATACTATGAGCATCTTTCTTGGTCATTCTCTTTCTATATATTTATAGATGCAACCATGTCCTCCTATGCCAACAGCTGGGTATCTTGGTACGCAGGTGCTTGCATTCAAATGGCCAAAACACATCCACGGAATAGACCATTTTTACATGCATTTATAGCCTTCTCGAGGCACTGCCCATCCTCAGTGTAAATTCTTAGTGCCCGATTCAGAAACGCTCATTCCCCAGCGTATTCGCATTGGGGACCAATTCTTTCATTCTGCGCATGGGTATATTTTCACATGCGCATGTGAAGGGCCTCTGTGCGGATGCTTTCGGCAACTTGTACAGTCACCGAGGCATCTGCACCCAGGTGGGAAGGCGGGATGGAGGCGGGCAAGAGGCTGTCAAATGGGGACAACCAGAGTTTCCTGGGCATTCCCACAAAAATGGTGGGTGCACCAAGGAAAAATGTGTGTCCCCATGCGAACGCAGGCAGACTGATGGCTGCTAGGGGTGGGTGGCTGATATCACATGATGTCATTACCCGCCCCCCATTCTTGGAGACGGATGCTGCAAATATAAGTCAGTCGGCGACCATCGAATTCACCCCTGTACGCTCCTGTGCGAATGGATGGTTATGCTAAACATCAATTCACAATGCGGCGGTGCCGCATTGTGAATTGATGTTTAGCATAACCATCCATTCGCACAGGAGCGTACAGGGGTGAATTCGATGGTCGCCGACTGACTTATATGGCTTGCTAAGCAGCAATTTACGCTGAAGTATGGACAGAGGTATGGACCAGTGTCTGACTAGTGCCAGTTGATGGCCCTAAAGTTGCGATCCCGGTGGTCATAGATTATTCTCCATCACCCACCCATGGCCCTCATAGAGGTAGAATAGAATCTGTGGTGAGCACAGCGAGCCCGCGACATGGAGAGCACAACGAGCCTGCAAGAGGCTAGACTGCGCTCGCCCCCTGTTTGGAGTACCGGCAGTCGGGTTTCCGATGTCTGTATATTGACCATTGGAATCCCGAGTTGTGCCGCTATACCACACCCAGTCTGACTAGGCTCACAAATCTAGCTATGCCTCTGTACATAGTATTATAAAAGACAATACCCATATAAATCATATTTTATTAAAAAGAAACAAGTAACCAAACACTTAACAAACAAGCCTAAATAATAAAATACATTATGGGGCAGATGTATTAAAACAAGAGATAAATGCAAGGGTGATAAAGAGAGATAAATGCCCAGCCAATCACATGATAACTGCCATGTTAAAGGATGTGTTTGAAAAAAGTCAGTAAGGAGCTGATTGGCTGGACGTTTATCTCTCTTTATCACCCTTGCATTTCTTGTTAAGGCTTAATACATCTGCCCCTCTATAACATGTCCGTTTAACAGATTAGATAATACAAAGCAGATTCTCTTTATGGACCAAGCCCTGTAAATTATTGTCAGCCACAAACTGTGAAACTTGGATATTAACACAACAGAGCCATAAGCCTGGAATGGTTCCCAAATTGCTGCCTACATGAAAAATATGAAGAATTTAAGGACAAACAGGGTTTGATTCAATTACACATGAATCAGCCAAAATTAATGAAGCTTCCTAATCTCTACAAATGTGACGCCTTCACAGCTTGGCAATATGCTCTTATTTAAAATCAGTTGAGCCAAAATTAGTGTTCAGTTGCTCTCAATTTCAGCAGTAATTCCTAGGAGCTGCATCTCCAATTTCACATAACTCTCCATTGTTTTTGTGACTAACACTAATCAACTCTTTAAGCAAGTGTGCAAGATATTAGTTACAAGGACAGACACAACTGGAACATGGGAAACAAGAAATACTGTTAATGCCATGAAGTAAAACATCTGTGTCAGACTTTCTCCTCTTTGTGGACTTCGTGTGATGCCATATAAATAAAGAATAATAATAATCTGGAGCCATATCTACATTATATCTGCCTGTGTGTAACTTTAAAGAAGCCATTTCATGATATTATTATTATTATTATTATTATTATTATTATTATTATCAATAATAAATTCATTGCCATTGCAAGGAATAGCTTGTTATGTATATTTTTTGATTGTTATATTTCTTCCAACAAATATTATTTGATACGGCTGCATATTTTTTAGTATTATGTGTCTACCATGGCATATGATGGAGTGAGCACTGAGGCTTTGGAATGCCCCTCTGAGCTCTATTTTTATTGGGACAGTCCCTCCTTTTCTTCCCTCTACATTTCGCCTTTTATAATCTGAGGAGCCTTTGTCTATATTTAAAAGTCAAACTTCCTTTCACTCAAGAGAGGTTTTATAAAGAAGACAATTATTTATAGGATAGCTAGGAAAAATCGAATGCATACTTAAAATGTACTTTTCATTTAAAATAAAAAACCTGCGTCAGACTACTGCTTATGAATGAAGCCTTGAAGTCACAAAGTAAAGTTGACATCTGTTATACATTAGACATACATCATTGTAAAGTGCTACATCAATCCTTCTAATCTGTGCAAGACACACACACAATGGAATAAAAACAATGCAGAGCTTTAAATACCTGTACGTAATGCCTAATGAGCCAGCATTGTAGTTATCTACAGTACCTTTCATTTACATTGCGTTGCATCTTAAAATATCACAGTGAAGCTATTTCATGTACTCAGTAATGTGAGTGACGTTATTTTTAGGGCATATTTTAAAAGATAGCTAATAGATTAGAGAGAGACAGAGGTTTCGATTTTAGAAAAAGACTAAAATATTCATTAAGTAAATGCAATTATGTCTACATTAATCATGCATATTCTTTTTCATAACATATGCAAAATCATCAATCACTTTCATTTTAACAATGTCATCCTTCTAAGAATGGATGACTGCTTTCATGGACTGGTTTGTGTGTCGGAGTACTGTGCGTAGCTGTCCCCTGCCTGTAACTTAGATCTTTCTCTTGATCTTAAGCGTATTAACCTTTATATTGCTGCCTAGTTGGACGTGCTGCCTAGTTGGACGTAAATACAATTGATCTTATAAAGTGAATATTTGTGTTTATCTGAACGTATTAGTACTTTTATATAGTTTTAGTTTATATTTGCATCTCGATTCATTGCTTTTTACATGATAAATAAAAGTCAAATTTTAATAATAGTACCGTTCAGACATAGTGGGTCTGATTGAGAGTCGCAGGTAATCCCATGACAGTGTGCATCTGCAATAATCTTTAAAAACTTACACGGCAAGTCACAAAGCCAATTAAGATGCACAGTATCAGAAATGTAATTGTATTTGGTGTTCCTGAGCGGTGATTGGAAGGTGCCTCATCAGGACCAAGGAGATGCATTGTCTTGTGGGAGCATTGTTGCTTAATCGCTTACATTGGAGACCAAACGCTAACGGAGATTTTTGCACCTATCATGGGGCTGGTGCTAGGTTCCATGGTGCATCCAGGGGCGGATTGGTAACAAAAGTCCAGGGAAGATCCCCAGTGGGCCAGCGTGCCTGTAGGGCCACTTGTGGCAAGGATAGGGTAGTGGGTGACAGACTAGTGGTGTGGGTGTGTTAGGAGGCAGAGTGTGCCATGATGGTGTGGATGTGTTTTGTGGTAGGTGGTGTCAGGCTAGCAATGCGAGCGCATAAGGGGGGCATTTTACATTGCCAATCCACCCATGACACCGGGGAAGGGCATTGTAGTGGAATTAGCATGCAGTTGCATACAAAACAGTTGCTGCAATTGTGTCCAACTCAGAATTAGGTCCTAAAAGGATCGATCCCGCCTCTTCAACAGACCACTCCCTCTCAACAGACCCTGCTTCTGAGGACTGCTTCCAGAAATTTTCTAGGCTTTTCCATCCCAATCTTCTCCTGGGCCATCCCGTTTACTTGCCCATTCTGACTCTCACTTGTATACCAAAGGAGGGCTTTTACTATGCAAAATGATCTACTGTATATTGTGGCGCACATTTGATCCAATCTTTGAAATATTGCTGGATTTTAATCAGTTAACTTAGGACCATTAATGAAAAGTAATTGTTAGATTATTTCACAAATTCTAGGATATTGAATTCTTCTGTGTATATTTCTCCTTTGTTTTCCCATCTGTGAGCTGAGACTGGCACTTTTTGGGCTGGCCTATCTATCTAGCTATCCACACACATTACCTTGATATTTTTTTTTCATAAGACTGAATTTTCAGAAATAGCATTAGTTTGCTTATCCCACCTGATACAATCTACAAAGAGTAGCAATTTCAGTTTTCATTGAAACTGGAAGAATTTGAGCTAAACGCATTTTTTTTTTTTTTTTTATAAAGTTTACCAAAAATCACTTTGTGGTTCTTGCTTCAGCATCTTTCTATCTCCCCAAACAGCAATAAATAGGAATCCACATACAGTATATATCAGCTCCTGCACATTTGACAGTAGCAGCTTGCTGTGCTGTAACATTACATGCAGCAACTGGCTCCTGTCACAGTGTATGATCCGACACTGCAGCCAGAGCAGTCTCCATGAGCATCCCGCATCTCCCAGAACCCTGGGGTGATGAAAACAGAGATCTGTACCGAGAGGCCATGTCCCTGACCCGCGGGGCCAAGCCCCTTAGTAGCTAAAGCCAGATGCCTATTTGCCACTGGGAAACTGAACAGTATTGAAACACGCACTGGGTATCACCCAAAGTATGGACGCCAAGCGCTGGCTTATTTGGGTCTTATTGGATAGCCCCCAGCAAGACAACAACCCACCTATTTCACCTAATTACTGTATGATGAAACCGTTTTCACATTTTATCTCTATGATACTGTCACTGGCAATGGATTTGCCCTGCTCCCTTAGCTCCAACTCCATATGACTCTGATTCTGTCTGATGGCCTAAATGTTGACTCCTTATATCAACAGTGAGTTGCCCTACCCTAGTTATCTGTGCATCCCAAGGATTATTATAAACATTTGGTACTTTTGCTATGGCATGCCACTCTGTATTGTTGTTACAATCTTAAACCTTGTTTACTGTGACATGTCTTGTATTATTACTTTGTATGTTGCTACCTACACTTTGTGGCACCATATAAAGTAATAATAATAATAATCTCTTGAAAAGTTCATGCTAAATAGTTGCCATTCTACTTACACACTAGTGTCATGCCAAAGAACACTCTGGAGCACTCAGTGCTGCCTGACCATTCGGTCCAGCATTCGATGGTCGGCGACCATCGAATGATGGGGGAGGTTCCCACACATGGAGGAGGTGTTCACATGAAAACTCCACTCCCGGTCTGTTCGGTCGGCGTCTTACCGCATTCGGACAGTGTGAGCGATCCGTACGGAAGGTGGGGCTAAGAACACTCGGTTCCAGTCAACAAATACGCATCCGTCCAAACCAACCAGAATAAGGTCCCATGCAAAGACTGGCATGGTGTCAGAGTGCCAGCCAAAGAAGATAGGAGGAGGGCTGTTGCATTGAAAAGGGGGGCTGTGGGCATTAATACACCACTGAATTGGCCTCCAAGCTCTTACACCCCCTGCACTCCATTCATGGCAGATTACTGAGATAACATATTGTTTTAATTTCAAAGCATTAGCTTTCTGATTACCACCTGCAGTATACCTGCACTACAGAAAGAAATACATCTACTCTACTCTGATGAGTAGCATGTGTGTTTACTCAGAGTTTCTATTCATAGTGCTCAGGTTGGCATAATCAGTTTATGAATACAGAACAGCATCAATTAAAATCATAATCATACAAGATGCTACTGAAAATGTTACAGCATACAGTACATGCTCCAATCATAGCTACCCAGCAGCAAACCCAATATTATTCCAGTGATTATATAAAGCAATTTCCAAGTGCCTACTAGATTTTCATGAAAGCAGGAATACACGGCTCTTATGATTAAGATGTGACTGGGGATATTCAAGGATGATTGTTATTTTAAAATTGATAAGGCAAAGCAACCAAGAGCTGTCAAAATCATTTTATTGGTGTTTTGCCAATAGAGCAATAACATAGAGATGTGTAATGTGTAAGATGTTTTGCTCCTTTTAATGGGTCCAATTGAATAGGCTACATTTTGGTGCCATTTTTCTTTATTGGTTTAAAACATAAAATGAAAGCAACATCATAAGCGAAGACACTGGAATAAAATACAAGGAGTAATCACAGCATGGCCAAATGAGCGTTAAAACAGAGAAGCCATGATCAATAGTGAGAACAAAAATATATCAGAAAGCCATCAAGCTTCCTGGGAACTCATCCAAGTCAAGGTATAAGCAAACAACCAGTGTATGTGAGATTGAAATACAATATGGTTTAGGATAAGGATGGCATAGAGGGTGGGAGGGTCCGAGAGTTATGCTCGACTACTCATAAAAAATGGTAGAGTGGATGTGTTCTCAGGAGCCAAGAGTCCCAAAAAGGCTGAGCACTCTAAACCTGAAGCCAGAAGCTGTGTTCTAGTGAACCAAACATCCAGAAGGAAGCCAGCGGTATGAAGGGTACTTGTGTACTTTCACGGCTCCCATCGCATGCCATTGCATGCCATATGTAGTGGCATGCGATGGGATGCGATTTTTGCAAGTTTTAAGAATTTTTATTTAAAAATCGCATGCGATTGCATCGCATGCGATTGCATGCAATTTTTAACAGAAATGCATTGAAATTAGTATCAAACATGTTCAATGGCCCCCAAATGTCATTTTTCAGGCTGTACCACCCCCACTATCAACGCGAACCCGGTACGCGTCCTACGACCTTTTCATACCCCCACTATCCATGTCGGCGTGGAGTAGAGAATAGAAAGTGTGGCGAGCGTAGCAAGCCCCCGAGCCCGAAGCGTGGCGAGGGGACGCGGACACCTGTGAAGCCCGCGAGGGGACGCGTATACCTGTTTGATACTAATTTCAATGCATTTGGATGCATTTCTGTTAAAAATCGCATGCGATCGGATGCGATCGCATGCGGTGGACATCGTGGGAGCCGTGATTGTACACAAGTACCGTATGAAGCATAGTTTTAGGGGGATATTCAATGTCCGGCGAGCACCTCCCATCGGAGAGATGCCCGCCGGGCCCTATTCAATGCTGTCTTACCCGACAGCATTGAGCAGGGTATCTCGGCAGAACGAGCCCGACATCACTAGCTGTCGGGCTCGTTCTGCCGAGAACAGCCGGGAAGTGATGAGCTAACGGCTGCAGATCGCCTCTTCCCGGCCGCAACTGGCCACGCCCCCTTTTCAATTCCTGGCAGGCGGGATATTGAGTCCCGCCTGCATGTTCTCGGTCGAGCTGACCGAGAATGGGACTGGGTCACGGCAGTCGAGCAAGCTCGACTGCCGTGACCCTAACATTGAATACCCCCCCCATAGTCGGGAGGGGGGACTTAAAAGAGGCAGAGTCTTTAAATTCAAGCCAATGATTCCAATAGTCTTGGAAATAGCTATCTTCCAAAGATAAGAGTGAATTACCCATATCCATATAAAAGTCACTTTTGTAGTACCAGCCTGAAATAGTTGCATGTGAACTGGAATCACTGCTTTAGTGGCAATATTTCAAAAGGGAATTTTTTGTAGTTTGAAATAGACAGTGTTGAAAAAATTGTAGAAAAATAATGGAGACTCACCTAGCGGTATATTTACTAAAGTTATGTGGAGATTTTGCCCGTACTAATAAATCAGATTTTACTTAGCATTCATCTAGCATTGGATATAAGATAGTAACTGTATTCTGATTGGAGGCAACGTCGCAATCCCAACATTTGGCAAATGACAGTGGATGAGAGTAGTAGTTGTTGAAAAGGAGTACATACAGTAAAACGGATGGTATGCAAGGGAATGTGTGGATTCCCATGTATTTGTTCAAAGGGCACAAGTTCCTTGCAGAAAGCAGTAAGAAATGGTCAATGATGATGATTCTATAGCTAAGTGCCCACTTAGTACACAAAACTTTGAAAGTGCAGATATTTCCAGAAGTATAAGCGCGGACATCCACTTGCAGCGAAGCGAGGAGGAGCATGGAGTGTTCCGCGGGGTAGCGTTCACCTGCTTGCTATGCTCCGGGTCTGAATCAGGCTCGTACTGGTCTAAGACAATGGATCAGTGCTTGACATGGTCTTATCGTGGTAAAATTAGTGGTGGGACTGGACAGGACTAGGCACGACTACAAGAGACTTTTTGTAACAATTAAATTTAAAACACTCCACTTAAGGGTCTGATTCAATACCATTTGCTACAGGGGGGAATTTGGCCCCATTCCAATGGTGGGGGTCCGCATGTGCCCATGCGTGTATTTGCCCATGTGCAGACCCCTAGAGCGAGCTAGCCGAGCCATTTGATTCAGAGGGGGCAGATGGGGGTGGACATCGGGCCAGACCAGGGAAACACCCTGCATTTTAGGGCTGAAGGAAATAAAAGTTAGTTTAGATGGACTTTTATTTTCGAAAGCGAGATAAATCATTCGATGGTCAGAGAGGGGATGTGTGCACGTTATCAATGCCACTGAATATGCTGTTTTCATGTGTTGAAATACTGTTATATTCTTCCTTTTTTCTTCTTAGCTCTATTTTTAAATGCTCCAATTTCATATTTTTTAGGCTATTTTGGGTTGTGCATATCCAAAATTGCTATACACATCATCTATTTATATGTCTAGTGTCTGTATGTCTCCGAAACATTGCCATCTGCTGGCAGAGAGTGAAACTACATCTCTTTGTCTCACACATGCACACAGAGGCAAGTGTTTGTGCATGTTTGTACAAGGTAGCAGACTAGCTTTTGAAGCATTAGTTTGAGCGGGGCTTACTAGTAAATTATTATAAACATGTTAAAATGTAGGGCTTTATCCTAATCAATACTGGGACATAATAAAGTAAAAATAAATGGTGTCAGATTTGAAATAGCCACGGACCTGCTCTGAATACAGCCAGCCTGCCCACTGCTCTCTCTGCCTGGCTGCCACCACTCTCTACCTGGCTGGTGGCTGTTCCCAACTTCACGCATAATCAGGCACCAGGGCGCTGTCAGCCCTGATTACTATAGCGTCTTACTTAACTGCGTAGGCCGCATAATGGGTGGAGATGCCATGGAGTTAATTCGCTGTGTCTATACACTGCTTTACTTTGCATTGAAAAGAAAGACAATGGGCCATACTATTGTAAAAGATAACCTATTATTTATTGTATGTTTTTGTTATTTATATATTTTTCAAACAGCAGAAACCAATAGGAAGTAATAGCAAAATTCCACACTAAAAATCAATGAGCAATTTTTGAGATGGCTTTAATATACGGAAAATGTTAATCATTAGTTCTGGTGTATGGTTCGCAATACGTATTATAATAATTTAATTAGCTAAAATCAATTAATGCATGAAAATTAAATTATGTAGGAAATCACAAAAGTCAATCCACTGAACTAAAAAAGGCATTTTCTATTAATTACAGCATGAAATGAAATAGTCTATGGTAATACAATGAATTTACAGACTATGGCAGCAAGAAAGAAGATCGACAATGCATCTGCTCTACTGCTTACCGGCCAGTGCTGCAAATGTCTTGATGAGCAAATGGATGTGTACTGTTAGATAGGGGGGTGGAATTAAGGCCCTTATTCTGGTTGGTGCGGATATGTCCGCGTGCGTTCGTTCCGCCGATGTTTTGTGTTTGCGCATGTGCAGAGGCATATCTGCGCATGTGCGAAAGGGACATACGTCCAAATTCCACATGAATTGTTTACACTACGAACAGGGGGAGGAGAGGGGCGTGAAGGGCTGTTTGGCCTCATTAACATATGCATACGCCCCGCGTTTCATGGGAATTCCCATGAAAATGCTGGGCGTACGTATGGTAATGCGGCCATGACGCACGTGTAGGGGGCGGATATATGACATTGCCGGATGTCAGCTGCCCGCCCAGATCCCTGCTTTTGCACGGAGAAATGCCCAAGTGGTCTGAGCTCGCGGGAGCTGCCTGACCACTCGGTCCTGCATTCGATGGGGGAGGTTCCCAGAGATGGAGGAGGTGTATACATGAGAAATCCACTCGTGCTCTGTGCGGTCAGCGGCTTACCGCATTCGGACGGAGTGAGCGATCCGTACGGAAGGCGGGGTTTAGGACGCACGTTCCTGGCCGCATATTCGGCTCTGGACGCACAGACCAGAATAAGGCCCTAAGTTACAAACAAAAGGAGCTAAATGCTGTTGCCGCCACCACATATAAATGCCAGCAAGGGCACTGCATCTCACACCTTTCGCTCCTCCGTTCGAAAACCACATTTGCGTAAAATTGCTTTCTAGTAGAAAGTTTCTACCCTATGAGGCTGTGAATGTGTGTGAGATTAGGCTGCCATAAAGCAACGCTATTGCTGCGCTGATTCACCTTGGCCTAGTAGCTTAAAATGATCTGGATTTTAGTATTTCATGCACGGTTATGTCTTTTTACAATAAGTAATGTTGGTTTAGATGTGTACATATATACTGTGGCTCACGTCACAGGAAACCTTTGCTTTGCTGCGGCATGTAAAACTTGCGATATAGCTGCAGGTAGGTGCGCTAAGATGTGAGATGGTTCACACCATGTGGTACACAACCACTAGGTGGCAACCGCTCCACTGATTACACTACAATACTGTACACAATAGCGATGACGCAGACTGCACTGCAGCACTACAAGCTTTGACTGGAGGTCAGCCCTATATGGGTTGTAGGTGTGAACATGCTTTAAACCAAATTTCTAATGTGCTGAAGTGCAAGACCCTGGATAATAAATGAATACACAAGGATGTCTGGGGTAGTCTTTAAAGGCATGCATTTACTTCTGCACTTATTTCAACTAAATCATTTCCCAGCTAATGCATATAGTCAGAGGTCCCGCAGATCTACCAAACTCAGACAATACACATAAATATCTACAGGTGTGACCTCATACACCTAGCTATCACCCATTTGCCATGCAACGCAGCAAGCTTTCCATGTCTAATATGCAGCACATACAGTATCCCGCCACTCAGGACAGGAAGAGGGAGGTATCTGTCCAGCATCTTAACACAATGCTGGCCTCCTTACAAGTCAGCTCCCTCAGGGAGATGGTGACCGCACCTTCTCTGGCTGCCAGTCTTTTTTGGACTTGCGGCTTACACATCCTCCGTGTAGTGGTGGAGGGGGACAACGTCGCCCTCAGCAGTTGACGGGGGTCTCTCCACTCAGCTCCTATGCATGTAAATAGTACCATCCCCCTGCATATACTTCTGTAGTCCACTCTGAAACTATATTTTCCATGACTTGCTGTTTGTAATTTTCTTTAAACTTCTTAAGCTTTGATCATTTTTGTTACATTATATTTAAATATATGAACCACATTGGCTAAAAACAGCAAGATATTTCCATAGGCGAAAGACAACAATGTTCCATTAAGGTTTTGTATTGCTGCAGACACTTACGCATCAATAATTATTAAATATTTAAGGATTGGAAGTAACCGACTTTTAGGAAACAAAATCATAAGCACTTTATTTAAAAATAATAATAATTTTTCCTCGTCTAGGTACAGTAATTAGCAAGGACCAAAATAATTTTTCAAATGTATACAATAATTATTAGCAAAAGCCTCTTTTTTTTTTTTTTACTCATGTGCATAGCTATTGTGGGTGCAAAGGGTGACATTTCTATGGGCCCAGAGGGTTAAGGGGTTCTGAAACTAGTTTATATACGTAGTTGTATACCAAATTCCCATCATCGCCTGCTAAGAAATTGGGTCCAGAATATTGAATGGGTCTGAAAAGGAAGACTTGACAGCAGCGATCTTGTCTCCCCCTCTCAGTAAAGCTCAAAGTGATATGATCCATAATTCCTGTTTCATTCTCACAGATACAGCTGAGCTAATCAGTGTTTCCTGCCATGAAGCTGAGGTACAGAAATTGTGCCCAGAGATAAGCAATGTCACAGAAATGGACAGTCTGAGTAAATTAGATCTCCGTTCAAAATGGAATGACCTGCATTAGGACATTTTCCTCTCAGATAGGAGCTGGTTGGTCCCAACCCATTGTGTTGCATAATATCATACCTCCCAACTGTCCCGAATACCGCCGGAATGTCCCGGTTTTTGGGGACGTTCCCGCGGCCGGCAGTGTCCCGCGGCGAGGGGAGTTGGGAGTACCCCCATCAGATGCTGCCCAGCGCTAAATAGATGCTGCGCGCATGCGCACAGCGTCTATTCCCGCAGCCAGAGAGGCTGGGGGCATGTCTAGTGGCTCACAGAGCCTATGGGCCATGCCCCCACAGCATCAAAAGGGGGCGTGGCCTCACAGGAAGATGCTATTATAGACCACGCCCACTTCACAGCAAGTCACGCCCCTCATTTTGGGCGCGCGCCTGCGGCGCATGCCTTTGTCCCTCCCTGCCGGACCTAAAAGTTGGGAGGTATGTAATATGTACTGGCACCTATAGAATGTGGAATAATGTTAATTGGGGGAATACAAAGTGACCTAATATGAACTAGTGGCACTTTGTGTTTTTATGTGAAATAGGGACATAAAATGAACCATGTCACTATTATTTTAGTGAACTAGGGCAATATACAGTAAATAGCGGTATTCAATCGGTTTGTACGGCGGGGAGTTTGAACGAGTTTACCTAGCCGAAAATAAGCCATCCTTGCTGTGAAACCCCCTCTCCATATTCAACGATGAGGCCGACGAGGATCCCCTTACATGGCAAGTCCACCGCATTTTGTGGGCGAGCTTTACCATTTTAATGGCCACACTTGCCGCTGCCACCTCACCTCAGGGAACAGGCGAGGACACATTAAATAACCTGACAAAGTTATCAACACTTTTATGTGCCGATAACTCGCCGTCATATGTGTCATAAAATTAACACTGACCATGGAAAGAAGTGTCTCTCATAGAAGTATTGGGAGGGGCACCTTAAAATATAGCTATGGAGCCCACACATTTCTGGCTACACCCCTGGGTTTACATGAAATAATTTTAAAATCAAATTGTCATAGCTGATGTGCCTGGTTTCAACAGGGCAAAGGTTTCTGGTAAGAACAGTTTACCCCTTTTCACCAAGGAGTCAAATAAAAAAAAAAACCTGCTTAGTGGCTGGCTGCAAATAATGGTCACAGTTTCCATACCACCCAGCAGGTTACATGTTCGCACAGGGAAAGTTCACAGAGAGTCACATTTCCCAGAGCACAATGGTGATGCATTATAAATGCCAGGCGGAGTTTTTGATACATAAGTCCGAAACAAGGCAACCAATTACGATGCCAATGTCTATCTATCTATCTATTTAGAACAAATAGGTGATATATGTGCACAAAGGAACATCACTCTTAAAATGGTTTGAATGCATTTTCTACATAGTTTAGAATGCATAGTTTATTTGGTGAAAGAAACAGCAATGTTTCAGTTCTATTTTGGACCCTTGATAGCTTGGAAAGTGCCTTCATTGCTGCGCACACACACACATCTAGTGTTTTGCGTACCAACTGCAACTAGATGGCACCTAACCGATCAAATCAAGTGTTGCTCCTTTCAGGCTCTCACAGCCACAACCGCTGACATTACTGTTATGTTGTCCCATCATGGGAACGGGTGCATAATGATGCATTTCAGTACAAATGGATGTTGTTCTATCATGGGGACGGGTGCATAATGATGCATTTCAACACAAATGGTGTCATAAAGTCACTTGGGTAGCAGCAAGCAGCTACATAATGACTCCTTGAGATGTAACTACTTTTCATAGCATCAGAAATAGTCACCTGAGATTTAAGAGTCTCCTGGACATGCCTTTAGAGTAGACAATATAACTATAACTCTTCTTACAACAAACTTACTTTGACCTTGCGCGTATCTAAGGTGCACACACCCAGAGAGAGTTGTGGCCACACAGGAAGGGGATGTCAAACCTCCTCCATTTCTGTCACTCTTGGGAAGTTCTCAGCATTCCCGGAGCAGTTGAGTGGCCATGAGGCTCGCTCCACACATTATTTAGATGTTGCACACATGGGCATGGCGCAGAGGCGCTTCAAGAGAGGAGGAGGCCAATGTGCAGCCTCCTCTTTTTGCCCCCCCCTCCAGGCCGCCACGACAGCACTGCATTTGTTCACAGTGTAGTAGAGTCTGAGCACTAGAGGTCAGGGTCTACTGCACATGCGCGCAACTCCCAAGAAATGGTGCCCTGGCTATTTTTCAGGCAATTGCAGAAGCATTGCTGACTCCATAGGGGTAAGTATTTAAAAATGGGCACAGTGCACCCATTATAAATATGCCACTGGCAAATCGTCTATGCAGTTTGACATCTATTGGGCTATGCAGGACAGCAGTAGTGTTCGAGTGTTAACCCAATCGCAGACTGTCTCATTTAAAGAGGGATGGTTGGGAGGTATGCTATAAAAACTAATTACATTTTATTTTATTTTTCAAGCACAGCTTAGAACATTAAAGCAAAAATCTCATTGGTTGCTATGACAAATTCCGCTTTTCTTCACAGAAATGCTGTAAGACAATTTTAGTAAGCATCTTATAGGATGTTTTTTCTTTTTAAATATAACTGAAAGTAGTGTTCAAACTGTATGTGGGATAAAGAACTCTCTAATTATATGGATATTAGATGTTGCAGGAGTGTTTGCTGACAGTAACAATGCACAAGACTATAGAATAAGTGCTTTTGTACAGATTTCCATGGGGAATTCTTATATACATAAACATTTATAGTAGAGAAAACTGCGGTAACAGCAAGAAATATATTTATGAAAAATACAACTATTTTCTAAGATTAGATGAAAAATACCTACCCTTTAGAAGACTGACTCACAGCCTGCAATCCATGGCGGACTCCTCACTATTCCTCTGTAAGGGCATCAGTCTGCCAGCTCAGCCATGACTAGGGTAAAGTCAAATACGCTTATATTAACCTCACATAGAAAGACAGAAATCCATGGTGCGATTTGGGAGTGGCTTTATCAGTTTTATTACTATAATTGCACATATTTAAAATATAAATATGAAAAAATAAAATCCAACACGATAACCTTACACAATAACAGAGAATCTTAGTATCCCTTCAGCTATAAAAATCTTTTACCTAGATATAAATAAAGTTATATCCTAAGCAAATGAGGCAGGTGCATCAGTATGGGTTTCAGAACACACCTTGGATTAACCCTCGGAGGAGGTTACACCAAGATGCCAGCTATTCCATAGTAAGAGATAGCCTGGCTACAATGTTTCTGAGAATGAGTTGGCAGTGCAGGCACACAGTCTCCGGGGGTAGTACAACATCTCCAGCAAAACTCGGCATGTCTCCAGAGTGATGACAATGGGAGTGTGCCTTATGGCCACACCCTTTTCTGTGAAGCCATGCATGGGGGATACATTTTGCACAAAGCCTCCAGATAATCTATGCTTTTATCTACATCCTTCTGTAGACTTTAGCATCTGAAAGCATAAGTGATTTCATCACCATAACCCAAAATGTCCTAACAGTTACCATGAAACAAAATACCATATTGTTTTCTACCATAACATCACCAGCTAAAATACCATACAGGGCCCACAACATGGACTTCTAACACAAACAACAGGACTATGACTACATACTATGAAAAAAGGATAAGAGTAGCAGAAAAGAACCTGGTTGCCTGGCAGGCAAATTAAAATCCCCCCACACCCTTATTGGGTTCGAGTGCAGGAAGTATATATTATAGAGGTGTAAATGAGCTGAAAGAAAAGAAAGAGGAAGAGGAAGTAAGCAGCAATATATTCTGATGGTAGGTATGCTCTAAAATCAACTACATTTTCTTGTATTTTAACATAAAACATAACTTATAATGCTCATAAGAGTCTTAAGTGCCTTAAATATTGTGTACCCAAAACTTCAAATATATCACTGAGGGAAGTCCACGACAGAGCTGTATCCACGACTACTAATGAAGCAGCCATTCCTCAGCGTTCCACTGCCATGACCCATGGTCTTCCTTTGGCAGAACCACCTTTGCCTTCTCTTTAATGCCACTGTGTTTAACCGGGTGTGGTGGTCCGACAATCCTGACGGGCAGTATCCTGACATCGAAATCCCCACTGCCGGTGCTCTGACAGGGGGGCGAGTGCAAAGAAGCCTCCTGCTGGCTCGCTACGCTCGCCGCACTGTGGACTTGGTGTCTCGCTTCACTAGCCCTATCAGGCATTTAAACAGTCAGGATTGTGATGTCGGAGTACTGACCGTCGGAATTCCGACTGTCAGGCAGTCTTCTGGCACCCGTTTAATCTGTTTATGTCATGAGCCCCTCAATGTACAGCGCTACTGCATAAAAGGTAAGGAAGATAATAAATAATATGCAATAACACAAAGATCTGCACATCAGTATTACATTCATAGCTAAACATGGCACTCTCCAAGTTCCAGAAAAAAAGACATACAGAATGATGAACCCTATAATTGTTCAAACTATAGAACACTTCATTGCCAGTACAGATGAGCGGGTAAGCTTTTGCTTGGATCTTCCTGCATCGTCATGGGCACTCCTTATCTTTTATGGCTAGCGCATCATCTTGACCAAAATGTCTCTCATATGTTTTGACACATGTGACTTGAGCCCATTGCAGGAATATCTGAGCAAAAATCAAGCCGTTTATCTCTAATTGTCAGTGGCAGAAATGTTTGTAAGGATATGTAATGTAACTAACAGAACAGCATTTAAAAAATGTTTAGTGAATAACATTGATGTAAAACTAAAAATTAAAGGTCCACCTTTTGTATTTTCTTTATGGACCCCAAACAGTCAATTTGGCTAATACAACTCTCATATATATTAATTGATAAGATACAGCCTGAGACAGGTGTGGAGTTGGGAAGGACCCGTTATAGCAGCTGCTACAGCATCCCTACCTATGGTAGCACTACAGTAACCAATCACTGCCATTAAATAAACTGTGCTAGATAAATGATGGCTAGAAGCTGATTGGCTTATATAGCTAACTGTTTCACTTTCCAGAGAGTGAACCCAGCTAATTGTCAGGATTAGGATAGGAGTATTTTTAACTAAGGAGATACTTATGATTTAGGCAGTCAGTATAGTGGTCCACAACATGGGCAAAGACACAGCTGAGAATTAGCTCTTCGTTACCAATGCATTAGAAAACTGGACAAACTGCAACTTCTAAAATAAAGAACTACTAAGACCCTCAGTACAGAAATACATTAAAGATAAGAAAGCCTGTTTGTATAATTTAAGGGGTATTAAATCCCGACTGCTATTTTCGACGGCGGAAATAGCGGCCCCCGCCTATTCAATGCTTTTGTTTTCTACAGCATTGAAGGCAGTTTCCGACAAAACAGATCTGACTTTAAAACTGGTCGGATCTGTTTTTGTCGGAAATGGCCGCGGAATGTCGAATATTTGGTTGTTTTTCGTCAATCCGCGCCCATTTTTGCCAGTCTTTTTCAACACTCAACAGTTGGAACAATGAATTCCGACTTTCTAGTTCCTATTGAACTGAACCAAAATGGCATGAGATTCCGACTGAATACCCTTCTAAGGGTTGGTGTTATTTATTAAGCATTAATAACAATCACTGAATATGCATATATAAAAATATCCATACAGAAATTAGGAGATATCTTCCATTGTCTGCCGGTAATGAATGGCTAGACACGTCTCTTATGGACATGGTCATGTCCCCATTGTGAGTCCCTGTCTGAATCACAGATGGGAAATGTGGGTAGGTATGATCCATGTTAATTAAATGTTTCTATTCATTTTTACAATTGTGAGAATGACAGACGTTCAGAATTAATGCACCTTCGTCGGACCTTCTAATTGGAAACATCATAGTTGTAATCTTGTATTTTTGTAGTTTCCTTTTTTATCAAAATGTTAAAGTTTTCCAATCAATAACATAAAAAGTACAAAGTCTCCTAGCAAAGGCATTGTGTGATACATTTATTATCATACATATTTATGCAGCTATTTGCTCACTACATTACATATTGATTAATAATTGGGACATCCTCTTTGTGCTGCCTTAGCTCATCTATTCTGACTCAGCAAGATTAATTTCTACTGTGGGTTTCAGCATTGATTAAAGAGAAATAACAAAGACTGCATTGTCTGGCCCACATTAAAAATCAATTAACGGAATCTGCATAAAATATGTCCTTCTAACAAAATGTATCTGAAAATGTTACACCGCTGTCAATATTATATTCCAAATACAGAATACATAATAACATAAATACAGTATTAGGAACACAAACATTAACAGTATTGGTAGACATGCTGGTTACATGGCATTGCATTTCTACTGCAATTCATGTTATTTATTCCTCTTTTATTCCTGATCATAAATTAGGGATCTAAGGCCTCATTACGAGTTATACGCAATATCGATGTTGTAGGCAGTGGAGTGACTATCTGCCACTGCACAAGCTCCAAAGCCAAACTCTGGGGAAATTTACTAAGATTGGAGTTATATTTCACATGGCGGTATGGCCAATCAATAAGATACTATCTATTATCTTCTAGAAGCTTCTTCATAAATAAGTAGATTTTGATTGGTTGCCCACAGCAAGAGAGCTAGAGAAATGCAGGCATGCTGGGAGGATTTTTTTATGGATGTAACAAAATCGGGTGTTATATACGGCCGGGACAGTCAGGATTCCGACAGTCATCCTACAGGGTGGCGAGGGCATCAGAGCCCCTTGTGGGCTTACTGCACTCTCCACGCTGCAGGCTCGATGGTTTGCTGCAGTCTCCACCAGTCCTATTCTCCCGACTGTCGGACATTTAGTAGTCGGGATTCCAGCGTCGAAGAAACGGCCATCAGAATCCCAACTGTCTTAGGGTGATCTAGCACCCGCCAAAATCAGTTAGTGTGCATGCGCTCACAGCTGGAGAGCCCTTGGCATCTATGTCCCTGGGTATGATTTATTGGTAGATTTTCACAATTGCATAGCAATCAAAATCACATCTGTGAATGCATTTTTATACAACTCTGAATTAGGTTCATATTTATCATAATGCAAACTCCAGGCTATTCAACATGGGGAATAATGAGTTTTCCAATATTACAAGCTGACCGAAATGGATAGTAAGCACGTACTGTAATGCAGACAAATGTAGTTTACCTTAAAGCAGCTTCTCATGAAATTGGAATCCCAGAGAAACCCATCAAGGTATGATCAAGGTATGATTTGGCTTCCATACTGCCCACTCAGTACTCTTTATGGAGCTTATTGCTTATATGTTCCTAATAAATCTGCTGCATACAGATAGCTAAGACAGACATGTGGGTATTCTATTAGCTGCAGGGATTACTATGCAACTAATTGTTGGCAAAAAGTCCATGTGGCGCAGGGAAAGGCTATTCCAATAAACATTGGGGTTGGCCTAATAATTGGGATTCAGGCACAGAAACCTACTGATTCTGCAAACTGCGGAATTAATGTTTTTTTTCTTGCACACAAACCTGATTCTGTCTTTTTCCACAGACTTTTCCACGCATGAGAAGTTCATTCCGAGAGCGGGGACATGCATGGGTTAATCCCTGCTAACTGTATTCACCCTGCATAGCAATTAAAACCTGTGGCTAATTGAATACTACCCTACTCTATCTAAAGCCAAAGTCTCCTTCTTATGCCACCAGCATTAGATCCTACAAGTACATGCCAATTGTATAACCTTCGTTACATGGACATGGGCAGTATGAAGGGGCGAGTCCCTGAGCACCCATACACCTGTGGTTAGAAACATTATATGGGGAGCTACATGTGTATAAGCCTAGGGCACCTGGAACCTTTACTCAGGCCCTGCAGACATCATCGAGATCCTGGTTAGTCTCCACTTTTTTTTAAGCAGCAATAGTACAAAAATTAAAACCTCATTGGATTTTAATTTTAAATAAAAACTCTGAAACCTTTATGTCTTGAAACTAACAAGCAAACAAACAAACAAACATTCTTAAAAATGTGCATTATGGCCAGATACTACCCTCAAACTGTAATGCCTTTAGAAAGCAGTAGCTACACAAATGATGCTAACTACAAAGACCACAAAAGCGACTTCTATACACAACAACCTTTTGCTAATATTTGAACTGGTCACAGATTTACTCTCAGTTACATAAACACCTCTACTATATCCACACTTCTATCCGGGTGGCTGATAGATAATGTTTAGGTTGACAGTCAATCAGTCAACACCATATGGTTGACATGCATATGGTCGATATATCAAAAGTTCAAATCAATCAATAAGTTGACATGGCAATGATCAACATATGAAAAGGTCGACATGAGTTTATTTGTAATATTTTAAATTTTTTGGACTTTTTCATACACAAAGAATGGGGAGCAAAATGAGCCATGCGAGAAGACATGTACACTAATTGGGGGTTCACATGTTCAGTTGTCAACAGTGCTATAAACATAACATGTAAAATCATGTGTCAACCTTTTCCATGTTGACCAAGACTATAAGGGAAGGAAGCAGAGTAGGGAACTATCGTGGAAAATAAGGAATGGCTGACTATGAATGAAAAACAATATATACAACTTATGGGAGACCCACAAAGATGAGTGATGCAAGTACACCCATAGGGAGTCATCAGCAACCACCAAACTTAAGAAGGGGGCATCTATACAACAAGAATAATAGTAACACAAATACAGCCATCCATACTGCCAACACTAAAACACATATAACATAATACCAAAAGACCACTATGAAAGAAAGAAACACTATTAACAAACCAATAGTAGGCAGGAGGGATAGCCTTAAGGGGTGTATACACGAGGCAAGTTGGCCAGGTGCTTTAGGCAATATCCCCTAGAAGGTTAGCCAGAATTGTCCCATGTGTACACAGTGGGTGATAGCAAATCATCACTATCACCTTTCCAAATAGACTGTGCAGGCAAGTCAATTTTGACTAGCCTCCACACATAGTGCATTTGGCTTTACTCACAGGGCAAATGGCTGGGGATGGCAGCCATCTATCTCTGACGGCTTCCACAAATCTTGATTTTGACTAAGCCTCAAGTCAAAATCCCCCAGTCCAAAACTGTGTGTACACCCCTTTAGAGCAAAGTGGCTGGGAGATACAGAGATATCCCAAAAGGGATAAACATACCCTAAATGATTAATCACAACCAACAACAACTAAAAAAAAAAATCACACCGAAATGTAGTAAACTTTAACCCTTACCTACCAGATTTTTAAAAACACATGGCTGTGTCTCAAATTACCTTATGGTTTAACTACTACTAGCATGATTTTTGACTGCTAAAACAGCCTGGTGCCGGCCTGGACAGTTTGCACGGAGAAGCCCAGTGCCGCCGTAGACGGTGATGACTGGTGCTTCCCCAGCAGCTTAGCAACTTCGGCGGGGCAGGGCCCGCCCCCTTTAGCCCCTTTTCATGACGTTGCAGCCCGGGCACAACCCTTTTGTGTTGTCGGCGGCCCAGGACCATCCACAATTGTGACGTCGGTGGGCCCGGTCCTCCCCCATTGCGCTGCCACCGTGCAGCGGCGCCCAGCCCCCGTGCAGCGGCGCCCCCCACCCCCAAGAATTCCTAGAGGGAACACTATAATTAAATCTTATATTTCAAGAGAAAAATGTCCAGTTTCTGCCTAAACACATGGGATGTGGGGAAAGTATCCAAACCCATATCTTATCGCAGTTCTGAGAGCCATTTATGCACCGTTATGCACCGGCCGCAGGCATGCATATCTCTCCGATCCGTGACTGATCCGCTGACAATGATGCGGAGAGGAACACATAAGATTCTATAGAATATCGCCAGCTTTGCAGTGGTGCCCCAGCTTTAGAGCATGCGAAAATACGATAAAAACTCCATATCTGAGTTTTTACCACTTTTTCGCTTTAGAGCATCTTCCCCAGGATGCTTGCATTGTAGCCTAAAGAGTTAATAGATTTGAGTAATTGCATTTTGTAAAACACATCAACCATGCAAGGAATAAGCTTCATGGGCCATTCCCTGCACCTAGAATAGTAAAGCAAAACAGAAAATTGAAGATACATCTCACTTCTCTATCCAGCTGTTCTACTGTCAGAGCGTGTCATAGTTCAAGGCTCTCCCTGTGCCTTCAATTTACTGCTGCTGCCAGTGGAACAAAAATTGTTGGTAGGCAAAAAGTTAATTGGCACTGTTGTAATGCAAAGAAAAGATGCAGTCTGTTTTAGCTAGCTGTTATATTATTAATCACTATAAATTATTATTTATACTTATTGTGTACTCTTCTAACACACAGTCATGTTTTAATTAGTATCAAAGAAACACACAGACATGTTTTCGTAAGTATCCAAGAAAGAGAAAACTTTTATTTTTAGAAATATTCGTTTTTAATTTCAGTGCTTTTTACAATTACAGGTAAAGATGAAAGCAAAATGTTGAGTCCCAGAGCATAGTTTGAGGATGGAGTTCAATACTGCAGAGATGATCAGAGCATTTCAATCACAGGGATTATTGGATTGTACAAAGAGACACACTTCAAAAAGCATGGTTTCCCCAGGCCAGCTGATACAATTAAGAGCTATTATAAACTTTTATCACCAACAATTTTCAGGGAAACTTTAAGGATGCAAGAGAGACTATGCCAACCTCTCAGATCCTGCTTCTCTTCCTTGTTATGTGGGTAGGCAATGATTATGCAATTTGAGTAATCAGGTCAGAACCTGGTTAAATAGGACACGTTTTACACCATACTTGCTCATGTTTGCTTTCTCTTCTCTGGGAGGTGCCCAGAGAGGAGATGCAACTGGCCATTTCGGGGGCCAGGCTATTATGTATCATTCATTATAGCATTCTGTGCCTTTCAAAACCTGTGCAGTTCCCAGGGTAAGCTTCAGAGGTGGGATTGCAGTGTTGTTCAAAATTCAAATAGGGGAGGCACAGCAACTGCCACCAACTGCCATTTCAAACTGAATCTCTGGCAGTTGGAGTTGATCCCCTATTTGGACCATGCTGGAGCCACCACTGACAGTACCTCTTTCCTGCCTGTGGTGTCGCTCTCTGCTTCGGTGCCACCGTGCTTTTGGTATTTGTACATTTGCATGTGACTAAAGGCCCACATACACCTGAAAGACATGGCACCCAATCATGTAAGAGGAGAAGAGAAAGAAATCAGTTTTGCTAGGATGCACTCCTCATCCACGTTGTCCCATAGGACATAAAAATAAAATTTTGTTTGATAATATCTTTATTAATGAGCAATTAAAGGTAAAAAGCCATCTTTTGCTATTTATATTGGTCAATTGTATAAATTGTCTGTGACCTGATACATAGAGTCCCTGTATAAAGGATATCGATGGCGAAGTATAAAAACAAAGTGATGAATATAGAATAGAAAGAAAATAAGAAGATTAAAATCTGTAAACTGTTTTCAAATTCCGGTTTATCCTGGTACTTTTATTGATAAGTAGCAGTAACATTATACCAGTGTGTGCCTTTTTAATGAATGGTTTAGGGCCGCTGTGTATATTTTATGCTATATCTACCTTCATTCAGCTTGTATAGCTAGTTTAGTAATAGTTATTGACATACACTGTTGCAACAAATTACTAAATTACTCTTATCTTTAGAGTCACAGTAGGTTTGTCTGGCTGGAAAAAGTCTCAGTCAGAATTTTACTGCAGATAGTACTGCCTTTTATCTGATCAGGTTTGCCAGGAGATATTGTGTAGTGAGTAGCTGTGATTGGTGTATATATTTTATTAATATATATTTTTCCTGATAACAAGATGTTAGTATTGAGTGTGCAACAAAGCTTCAATTAGTGACACTTAGAATAGTATCCCCAGTATACATACAGTAGTTGACTATGTAGTCTGTATTACTGATGTGGATATTACTCGCAAATAACAGATCACACCTAAAAGCACTTATAGCGGACTGACAGCTCAGAGGGTGGCGGGCGTGTCAGCACTAGCGCAGCCTAGGGTAGTGTTCCTTTCTAATATCTGCATGCCGGCGTGAATGCACAGCTAGGTAGCAGAGTCTCTGTATGAGATCTCCGTTTTCAGCACCTTCGCAGCATAGGGATGTATACCCTTACACTCGCTGCGTGTGCTAGCGTGATGCTCACGCTTCCTACAGTTAGCGCTAAGTCCCCTGCCCTGCGTACCCTTCTGTTACATGCTAGATAATATTACAAGTTTAAGGCAAAACACATGATATAATGTACAAAACAGTTTACAGCGATATGCCAATGCGCATTTCGCTCTCTTTGAGCTTTGTCAAGGCTCAATCTAACACTTAGATTGAGCCTTGACAATGCTAAAAGAGAGCGAAATGCGCAGAAATAATGTAGAAATAATAAGATAACATGTATCCAATAACATAAAATCGCTAAACCAATGCTACCATCCGCTCTAGAATGAAGTCAGTAAGTCAGAAGCACACTGTAAATAAGTAAAAACAGTAAATACACTATGAGATACTTTATGGACAACAAGATTCTTTGAAGTCATCTTCTGCAGAATGTTATAGCTAGGAGACGGAAATAATGAATAATATGAGAAATCTTTCCCTAGTGGTGAAGACCGGGTCGCCCCCTCTGTGAACATCTAGAGAGGATACAATTACATAATATGATACAGTAATTCCAGGAATTGTTTTGAATCAGCAAAAATGTAATTAGTGATTTACAGTAGGTCTTATAAACACAGCAGCCTATAAGGATAATTTATTTCCAAATCCTGCGTTTGTGTTGAGAGCTAGTTCCTGTGCAAATAAGAAGAAGCATCCACTAAAGGGATTATTCATTTTATAAGCATTCTAGGTTTGTTGAGAGCATACTCTGCAAAACTTATGACATATTGACCCTTTTACTAGGCATTTAGGGCTCCTTTCGGACAAGGAGCCAATGATCATATACTTGGAACAGTTCTCAAAGTACTAAGGGGTGAAACGGTGGAAGCATTAAAGGCATATGTGACTCATTAGACTGTACTAAAGGTATTTTCTCTGTCTGTAGCCCAGTAGCTCTAGTGGCAGGCTACAAAATTGGTGCTGCACCTGGGTCACTATCACTGCCATAGGCAGAAGAAAGCTTACTTACTGCTGGCTGTAGCGCTGCATTGCCATCTGTCGCTCACTAGAGGTCGGCTATCAATATTGGCTGCTACTACACTGTACAGGACTCAAAAGATGTGTCACATATAATGCAACATATGTCTCTGCTGTTACTACCGAGGGGGTGACATAATATTCACCCTTTATGATGGGGCTATTTGTAGTAAACATTGCAGTAGCAGGCTCATGCGTCACAGCAACAGCATGTGAAGCAGGGGTGGCTTTTTCTGCACTATAAGCATACTTGCCTACCCTCCCGGAAATGTAAGAGGGGGCAAGACTAAAAAGATGCAAATCATGTAATTTTAGCTAGAGATGTGCAGGCTCTGATTTACTCTGATTTCAAAGAAGGATCTTATTGGCTATCAACTGTCATCAACTGTCATGTGATTTGGGATAGCCAATAAGATCCTGCTTTGAAATCAGAGTAAATCAGAGTAAATCAGAACTTGCACATCTCTAATTTTAGCCCCACCCCCTCCACACACATCCACTAATGGAGACAAGTATGAGGGCGGGGCTTGATAACATCAGGCTCTGGCCCTGCCCCCAGAAGCACTGCTGAAAGTCTCCTCTCCTGGCTTCTCATATGAAAACCACTATTTATATAGTGCAGAAATTTGTATCTGTGCACTTTGTGCCGGCATGCCTATGCTGTTCAGACAAACAGTGTTGAAAATCACAGGGCAGCTTCAAATGTCTAAATATCACGCATGTTAGGTGTTCTAGCATGAAAGTCTCACATGCTGTTTTTCTAATCAATGATCACAATTTCGGCATGAGACTGAGTTTCTCATGTTGTGTTATATTTGGAACACAGCGTGGACAAATGCCTAATAAATGCTTTGTTTGTAGAAGCCTTATACAGTGATGGATATTGTATTTGAAATGGTGATAGTTTTGCTTCATAGCAGAAAGAGCATTGGTGGAAGTTATTATTTTTCTTCTTGGACAAATCATTTTTAGTTACACCTCTGACATGAGTATATGTGACGCAGGAATGCTTGTATTTAACCATGCTTAAGCTTTTAGCATAAGGCAAACGTTTTTTGAAAGGACTCAGAAATACTTCATAAGAAGTGTTGGAAAGTGCAGGTCAGCCACAAACATGAGCATGCATGATACGCCAGCGAACAGCGCTGACCTGTGGCTTCTCCCACTGTTCATTTTGGCAGCAGAGGCATGCAAGCACCAGGGTGAATGATTCCAGTGTCTGTGAAACATTCAGATGGGTTTGCTCAAACTGTATTCAAACGGGAACCATGTGTAGGCAAGTTCTTAACACTAACACCATTAAATGGCTGTAAAAACCTAAAGGTGCCCAAACTCTAGGAAGATCAATGATCTTAAGATGTGCGCATAAATGTGCCGTCCTGGACAATAGATTTCAGGCAAACGTACATTTTCACTAAAGATTTCTCTTAAGATCCCATGTGCGTTCCTATTGATCTATTGCTAAATCTTCTGATCTTTCATGCAGCATGTAAGATCAGAAGATTTAGCAAAAGATCTGCGGGAGCGTGTATTCGATCGAGATTGGACGATTTCCGGGAATTAAAAAAAATAAAAGAGAATGTTGACACATCTTGAAAATGCTTTTGTGAACAATCTCAGGTAGTGGAGAGGAGTGACCTTTCCTTTAGGACTATAATCTGCTTAACCCTAGTTGGAAGTCCGCCTGCTGCAGCGCACACTTGTATTGCAGTGTCCATCTCGATGCTTAGATCAAAGGTCACTGGCGTGGTCGGAAGTTGGGTGTCCCGGAGGGAGCTGGAGGCGGCATTCTTCACATGTTTGTGCTTGGCTCCTTTGCTAGAGATTTTCTATGCGGGTCACAGAGAGAGCTGTACGCCAGGTAGTCTACTAACGCATTTCTCTCTAATTAAGAGCTTTTTCAAAGAGTATTTTTGAATCAGTCCTACACACAGAGCGATATGCTCAATTTGTTATTCTGATTCAGCCAGAAATAATAAAACAGCTTGATAGTGTACCAAGCTAACTTACCCTACCACTTAACACTGCTCATGTGATATTCTGTCTTCTTGGACAGCTGCAGGCTGCAGTCTGCTTGTGTAACATCATGTTGGAGCACCATAGTTGACCACCTAGTTGGCTGGTAGGAACTCAAATCTGGTAATGTATGGGAGCAAATTACAATCAACCCTTTGTTCTCAAATGTCAGAAAACAGACAAAAACAGTTGTTCAGACAAATTTGTTAAATCAATAGTATACAGTTTAGCAACTTTAGACAACCAATTTATTGATTTATTTATTGGGGGGGGGGAGGGGGGGGGAGGGCTAGCCAAGTAATTGGATAATTGAATGGATCTTAAACTATATGGTCAGCTTACCAAGCATACATTGTGATAATTTTGTGAACATGCAATTTACAGTATTTAACCATCATTAAGAACAATTTAGTGGCCTGCAGATCCTGTTTGTACTCATAAATCAGCCCCAGTCACTGTAAAGCATCACCTATTGAAGGACAGTGAGAATCCTTCTTCCAAAGTTAATGAGGCATAAAGCCAGCTGTTTCACCTAATTCATCTGTTTTACTGAATATCTCTTAACAAAATGTTCATTATGTAGTTATCCTACTTGACCAAGATATAGCACACTTGCATAACTGCCTCGTGTTATACATCGTTTTTGTAATTACACTGTAATTACTGTTCCATTTATAAATATCAGGTTCATTTTGAAATCAGTTAGATTTAGAAACACAATGCATGCTACAATATTTACACAAAAATCAATATGACATACATATAGTATATGTATACTGCCTGGAGTTGAATAGAATAATAGATGTATTTTCCAGTTTAGAACCAATATCACCTATTAACCTGCACTGGACTAGTGTGATCCAAAGTTCCATTCCTTTCTGATTCTGATTTATGTACTAAGTACACTTTGCTGGTGTCAGGAACACTCTGAGAGGTGACTGACATCTTCTAGTCCTCTAGAATAACAAAAGCATCAATTTTCAATATGAACACTTCCCTCAGAAAAACACTTCAAAGGCTTTACTACATTGATTTTAAAAGTGATTTTTTTTGTTCTACAAAGTGAAATGATCTTATTATAAAAAGTAATAATAGACAAACAAGAATTATTTTGTATGCCTCACTAATACATGTACATAAATATTACCTATACATAGTGGGGGAAATTTACTAAAGGACATTTGTATCCAGAAATACACTTATTTTTGACATTTTCTATCCCGAAAATACGGCAATTCGTATTCGTATTGATGTGCTATCAATACGAATACGAATTGCCGTATTTTAGGGATAGTAAATGTAAAAAATAAGTGTATTTCTGGATACAAATACACCTATTTTTTACAAATTTCCTTTAGTAAATTTCCCCACACATACTGTGTTAATTTTTCAGTAAGTGCACACATGGCCTTCGATACTATAGGGGAATTCAAATCTTTTGCGCCCTCCTGCGAGCAATCTCCCTGATTCAGACATGTTCGTTAAGAAGCCAGCAAGCTGGCTGGTAACAGGACCAGGTGGGGTAGTGCATACATAGTTGCCGATGACGCCAGCAACAGTGCGACAGCTGAGGGGGGGGGGCATGCTGCATTCAGCAGCACGGCATTACTAGACATGCACCAATTGAGATGCATTAAGGTTGCTAGCGAGCCAGGGGAGCACACATCTCTAACTATGTATATAATGTTCATATCATAGTCGGTGCAGTTCTAGTTTAGTAATATACATCATAGTAGCCCTTTGTTGCATGATTTATTTTTGAAATATTTTTATCTTCTTTTGTATACGAAAAATAATGAAAAATATCCAAGGCAAGAAATAAATGATTTAGTTAGAAAAAACTCTCTGTAGCAAATAGTCCACAACATGAAACGGGATGCCGCAGGGGAGGAGCCTGCTTCTTAAAGACATAGCATAGGTGCCTTGACTCCTCTAGACCCGACTACATCCCATGGTTAAGCTGTGTCACCAGGATGGAATGAAAGAGATAATTACATTTAGAACCTGATTGTCTGGAGGACCATTTATCATTTGTATCACTCTTTGATAAATCTGCTCCTCGAGGTAAAATAACATCCAAGCAGCTCCTGTCATTTTTCAAACAAAGCCTCTAAAATGCCAGTTAGTAGCTGATTGATTAGTACTGTATCTCTATCTCTATCTATCTCTTCTTGATCTCTTGCAGTGCATTATATTTTAAGCTTTTAGAACATATATATATATATATATATATATGTGTGTGTGTGTGTGTGTTAAATATGTCAATAGTCATGGGAGGCCATTGGGGAGGGGTACCTGGAAATGCCTTATGTACCCCATTGAGTTCCCTTATCTGGTCTGACCAGATAAAGTGGCTACTTTCCATGTAGCCACTATAGAAAGTAGCTTACATGATTTACTGGCCCTTTAAGACTATTATTTGCATGTTAGTGGCCATTTACACTTAAGCATGAATGCTCAATATTAAACTGGGAGAGAGACTTTCCAGGACATGCCAGACTTTACTTACTTTTTGTACAAATCAATGAGTAATTAGAACTCAGTCAATGCTGACATATTTAACTTTCCATTTTTGTACATTTTGGATTTCCAGGTGCTGTTTTGACAATTTTAGAAATTAAACTAATCAATCAAACAAAAGTTTTCTGCCATCATTTCTAGTTTCAAAAGTTATAAATAGGAATCCATAAATTAGAATGGAATTATACTGCCCTTTTCAAAATGCGCTGTGTCTTTCTTATTGTAAACAGTTCGCCACAAAAAGTTCACTACCTCAGGGAATTCAATGAAGCTGAAAGATATTTTTTTCTCCTCATTTATTCTTGATACACATTGTAATTTCCATTTTCCCAACACTAATCACACAGCACAACACAGAAATAAGTCACAGTTGAAAAAAATAAATTATAAGGAATTGCAAAAATAGTAGAAATTCTAAATATCGCTCATTAGGAAATCTGCATCTGCATAATAATATATATATAATACAATGAGCATATTAATAGCTTACAGTAGCATGTTATTCTTATGGAAATAATGGACAATTTAAATTTAAAATTTTACTGATGAAATCTGTGACATGCCTGCACAGGAATGTCGTCTATGACAGTGAAAAAGGGAAACTTTTAGGTGAGGAGGGCAGGCAAAGGCCCAAAACCCAGTGCCAATACGGGACCCCTAAAATCTTTTTTTTTTTTTTTTTGTAAGCTACACACAAGATCATTTATTATCATCTCCTGGCCTTTTCTGTCCTTTTTCCTGAAAGATTCCAAAGCAGTTGCCAGCCAGGTGTCTTAAGCCCCTACACACGGGAGCCCCGTGCTGAGAGGTGCTTAACACAGATCTTTTAGCATACATCGCTGGCACACATGCAATGCACCAGCGATGTATGCTGAGCATAAGCATGGGCACAGGAGGTGCCCTGGCACCTCCTAATGACCAGTACAACCCCCTCCCCCTGCTGCTGTCGCCTGTGAGGAAGTTCTCTCAATATGAAAAGCATCTATCACAATTGAGCAGGAAGCACTTTACATACACTTACCAGCATCTATAGATTACTAATCTACCTTAAATACAACTTGCTATTTATTGTATCTTATGCTGGGGTACTATTGTAGCCACCATAGGAGAGATCCATGCTTCCACTGTTTATTATCCACAAGCAAGCAGTGCTGGACACTCTCCAGTTTTGAAATTCTTTAAAAGTGATTTATTTATCCATACAGTGTCATAGGGCAGTAAGTAGAGCTGACGATAAGTTCATGTACCAGAATTATTAATATTACAGTACATACATTTATATATTGAACTGGGGCATATTCAATAGCGAGTTTAGCAGCGGTGCGGCATATTGGCTGAACTTAGACATTTTTTTTTTTAAACATGTTTTATTGAAACACCGGAAGTCACAATATTACAAAATGAAAGTGTGTATAACAATTTCGATACAGGTAACATGGGCATACGAAGATGAAGTCATTGTTCAATGTTATCTATTTGACCAGACATTGTCCGCTACAAATAAAGGTCTTGGCAAAGCAGAATATGTATCTATGTCATTTCTTCACGTAAGATATATAACCTATCAATGAACCCTCAATGGCCCAGGGCTGTCAATCGAGTTAGCAAAAGCACCACACTTTTAGGCATCTAAAACTATCGGGGGTCCCCTGAGATAAGTAACTTAGACATTTTTTTTTTAAAGCACCAATTATTTACCAGGCATAACCATGCCATGTAAAGGATTGCCGCTTTAAAAAAGCATCCCAGGTCAGCCACCATGCCCAACTTGGATGCTATTACATATGCCCCAATGTGTCTATTGCTGTGTAAACCCTGGAGCAAGGAGGATTTGTTCTGACATTGGAATGAATCTCCTTCAGCATGGATTGGCTGATCACACTGGAGCAAAGATAATGTAGAATGGAGCGATCATTTTCCATCCTTCATTAGCATACTACAGGAAACTAACAATATGGTCAGGTTCGATGTGCTTCACATCCAATTTGACAATGCCACTAGCAGCCGCAGGCACCTGCGTATCAAGCATACATACGGTCCAATATATGATAAATTGAGTGATATGTCGTCTAGGCCAACATATTGCTCAGTGTGTACCCAGCTTATTACTGACTGCCTTACTCCTGTACATAGCCTCTCTTCTCCGCAGCCCTGTAGAGATATACAGTACAGGGCAGTTCCTTCTTGCTTGTCTAGCAATCTTTCAATAATGTGCCAAATTAGATTAAAGGGAAAAAAAAATTCATGAATTTTTTTCCGAATGTAAAATTTGATTATTATACTGTCGTTTATATTTTAAAGTAGAGATAGATTAAAAATGTAAATCTATGTGTATATGTATTACTGTATATATTTTGAACAGGACAATAAAAAATAGATGACAAATTGTGTTTTGAAAGATAATGTGTACTGGATAGCTTGCCTCCAACAGAATAAGGGAATGGGAAGCCCACACTCATGCTGTCACATATAAAGCAATCAGGACATCAAATGCTTTCCAGTTTGGATGTAGGAAGCCAAGCCTACTCTTTCTTCATTTCAGGAACCAAATCTATTTTGCTTAATATTGTTTTTTTTTCTTCTAAAGCTCATTGGCAATTATTGTCCAAAGGGGAGAGCGTCAGCGCAGTCAATTTCTCATTTTAACTGTTTTATATGTTATAGATGTGATATGACAAAACAAATATGCCTATTAACCCCTTCAGCTGTGTTTTTTTTTTAAAGGGAGCACTCCCCACTGGGAAAGTTTTTTCTGGGGAGCGCATTACCCCTGTCTCCCCAGATCCGGGCAGCGCAGCTGAACCGTCAATCAACCGAAACATGCGGCCAGCCTGGGCATTAAGGCATAGCCCGGAAAATTCTCCGGATTGCCAGTGAAGGGGTTAAACATATATGCACAAAGGTATAGTCTCTCTCTATATATATATATATACATATATATAGTACAGAAATTAAGGCGGTACTCGTAAGGCTTTAGACGAATTTCAGCTTTTATTTATCCAACATGTTTTGGGAGGATAACCTGACGACGGGAGGTTATCCTACTGAAACATGTTGGATAAATAAAAGCTGAAATTCGTCTAAAGCCTTACGAGTGCTGCCTTAATTTCTGTACTGTGGTGGTCCCAAGGGTCCAAGGAATGCACTGGAGCAGTATTATCTCCAAGTGAGCAGTGAGTGCCAGGTCACTGGATGTATATATATATCTGGTTCGGGCCCGGCACTCACCCCTCCTGTTTGACTGCCCGGGTGCCTGTACCGGTGGATCGACGATAGATGAAAGAAAGGACTGGCACTCCTGGGTCTTGTGAGAAAACGTGTATTCAGCAAGTAACAACCAACGTTTCGGGGCAGATGCCCCTTTGTCAAGGTGTAGGTGATAACGTTATCACCTACACCTTGACAAAGGGGCATCTGCCCCGAAACGTTGGTTGTTACTTGCTATATATATATATATATATATTGTGGTGGTAAGGCGGCACTCCGGCGACTTTCAAATAAAGGAGACAGACGTCTGTCTCCTTTATTTGAAAGTCGCCGGAGTGCCGCCTTACCACCACAATATATTTTGGGGACCTGTTGGTCTGCCAAGGGAAGGCACCTGGTGCTGTTACTTCTACACTGAGCCGTGGAGTGCTGGCTACCCCACAAACTATACATATATATATATATATATATATATACTGTATATCTATCAATAGTAGTGTTCTTGCAAAATAATGCTGCTGCATCCATTCTTTTTTATGTTACTTATTGTTATGAAAAAATCATCAAGTATTGTGTATTTTTACATTCACAAGGTTATCATGTTTGAATTGTAACTTGATCTAGCACACTGCAGAAGCGTAGTCATAATACGTTTCACCTCAAAGAACACTCATTTGTGAGCTGAACAATTATCAGGGGAATGTAGTCTATACATTCTCTAGCAACATCTTTGAGGCACAGTACAAATCTGCAGCTTATCCATTTTAGATTTGTCAATGTCTTCAAGTGCACAAATCTTCATAAAAATGGCTGAAATATAGGCATAGAAATCTTAACACACGGCATAAGTTACCATGTGAAAGGCACAACCCAGGTTATAAGATGTTTAAAAGCTAATAATTGGCTGTGTATACAGAGAACCGTGTCAAGGGAGTAACTTGCAAGGTGGACACAGGTGAAGTGTGGAATAACCCAGGTCCAACATGAGAAAAGGGTTTGAGCAGCTGTGACATGTCCTGCAACCATGTTCACTTTACCTGGTATTTCGGTGTGAAAGACCTATAAGATAATCATGTGATGTGTAAGCACCTGTATATAACTGTTCATTGCACAGCAAGTAACAACACAAAGTGCAAAGTACAAGGTAAGCAATTTCTACACAATGCGAGCCTGATGGGTTAAAGAAATCTGACAATAACAAAGAATAATGGCATTTGAATCCTAACGTGTGTAAATGTCATTATAATATAGCACTACAATATTGATTTGATTGTATTCTGGGTGAGATGAATTGAGCCTTGGAAAGAGGTAAAGAGACAGTTGCTGAAAGCAATCAATCAGCTTCTAGCTGTTAATTCAAAGACTGTTGGATAAGTGACAGAAGCTCATTGGTTGCTTTGGCAACTTTTCCGGTTTATCACTCTCCCCGGAGTGTGCCCCTATGTCATATAACATTTTGGCCTAAAGCAGTCTCAGTTACAGTATGTTGCAGGCATGTTCGCTGCCCATTATGCAAACAAATCATTCTGTTAACAGATAATCATAATTGGTAAAATGTTGCCAGATTTAGCATTCATCATTACTTGATGTCCCCAATTGTACAATATACCACCACAATTATGGGGCCTACACACGTAGAGATTTAGGGGCATTTCATAAATGATCTCACTAGATCACTGAGAAAATGCTCCTACATAGCTATGTGTGTAGGGGCCATAGCGATGTGTGGAACCGCGCGTCGCTATCGCCCGTTGATTGATATCCAGCATATCCAGAACCCCGGCCCTGGCTGATCACTCAGCACACAGCGCTGACACATACTGTAGTTGTTTGCTGAGGGATCTTGCTGAGGGTTCTGAGCAATCTAGTATCGCTCAGAACGCTCAGCACATCTCTCCACGTGTAGGCCCCTTGACTCTTGGGGGCCCGTGTTGTCAGATTTTCCCCTTTTAGGCCTCCCAGCAGAGACTTGCCTGGATTATCTCCAGGAGAGCCAATATAAATGGGCAAAAGTAGGTCACATCAGTGATTCTGCATGAGAGCTGCAGAAATTTATGAGACCATATATTCTAAAAGGATTATATTGTACAACCCCCAAAAGTGGTGTTATAAAAGATCAATGAATTGTAAAACACAATTTTCTATATGCGCACATTATTATAGTTTGCAACTATAGTGCATTAAACTAAACCAGATCTCTATTTTTAGATGACAGGGTCACTTTAAACAAAATCAGTTTCGAATCACATTTATACCCCGTGTAAATGGGTTACCTGAAAAAAAAACCCGGGTCCATTTTCCTGGGAATCTTACTCAGGTCCTGATCAGGGTGAAACCCAGGAAGGACATGGGTGGTGGGGCAGTGTAAACAGGTAACCCAGGTCATCCGAACCGGGGCCCGTTTACAATAATGGGGAGCCAGGGAGGAGGTAAATGGATGCCTGTGTGCGGCATCCATTCACCTCTGGGGCTAGGGGGTGCACAGAGGCTGGGGCAGCCCAGCAGCTTACCTTGGTACTGTGCTTGCCCCCAGCGTGGCAATCGGCGGTCACTGGGCTTGTTCGACAGTGACATAATCTCCAAGCACCGCCCCCTGTATCTGTGTGCAGTGTAAACAGTGCTGGCCTGAGAAAATTCCGGGGGAACAAAGCAGTGTAAACAGGGCAAATCCTGGATCTGACCCGGATTGGTAAAGTGTTCCAAATATCAGGTCGGCCCGGGATCTGGGTAAAAGTGGTATTAATGTCCTGACACAATTTTGACTAATCTTCAAATGTCTGATGACTTGCTAGAGATGCAAATGTTCTGACATTGTTTTTTAACTACTGATTTGTTATCTTTTGAACACACATACTGTAGCTCTTTCAAGTCTTCATATTGAGATCACAGTGTTTGTATACATTTGATTTCCCAGTTTTTCATTTATGTAACATAAAATTTTCTTTAAAGTTCTTCTTTCTTCAAACCCTTCATTTTATCATATACCAGAATCAATACATCAATAACAGATGGGATACAGCAAACATACAGTATATCATAAAACAAACTCTTTAAAAGTACAAAATAGTAAGAAACTGAACAATTCAGTTTTATTTTATGAGGCACATGTGTGAGTACATTTCACTAATATATTTTATAATGTATCAATGATGATGATATTATTATTAATAATAATAATAATAATAATAAGAAGAAGAATTAATAATAATAATTGCTAATATTATTTACATATAAGGGCCAGAAGGGTTCTATAGTAGATGGGACATGCAACAACAAAACAAGACAGTACCGGACAAGTTCACAGCTTCAGTATGAATAACTTATTTATGATGTACAGATTACAGTGGATGGAGACAAACTACCAACCAATCAGCATCTTACTGTCATTTTTCAAAAGCAGCCTGTAACATATCAGTTAGCTGATTGGACCCATCCATGTTATCTCTCTCCAAGGCTTAGTTAATCTCCCCCAGTTATATTTATAATTGGAAAAATAGGGAGTCTTGAGCCCTTGAAATTATAAGGCAACCAAAGACAATCATTGGTCACTCCTTCTGGACACACAAACCCCACCAGAAGACCTAAACGGATGGTAATATACCAATTAACATCAATTAAAGCCATTTAATATGGAGATCTTAACAATCTAATATATATCCCTGTGATATCTATTATTGCTCAAATTTTTATGTATTTCTATGTTTAATTTTTTTATTTGTGATAGATGTACATCAGTATGTATTATTAAATGTTATTTTATTGAGAACCGTCTTGTCTATATCATCGGAACAGCCAGCGCTGGCACACCCTCTTGTTTTTTTATCTTTAAAATTTTGGGTTTGACAACCCAGTGCCAGCTGCTGTTGATAGCGCACCACTCCAATCCCTTTTTCTTCGTATTTATAATTGGAGCAGTGTGTGCATAAATATACTTTTCAATAATAATTTATAATACCCTTTCCATACTTATTTTGCCGAAATCATCAGGAAAATGGCGCTGTCGCCATTTTCCCAGCATTTTGCACATGCCCAGTATGAAAATCACTGGTAAAATGTCTGCCGTGACATTTTCATAAAGAACTGGACATACACAGTAGACAGCGGGACAGCACTAGGGTCTTCTAGAGACACTAGTACCCAGAGTCTACAGCAGGATCAGAGAGGCAGGTGGCCAGACTGAGTCCTCCTCTCTAGATACACCTCTGGTTATAGCTAAAGGATCAGTCAGAAATGCATTACACATGTATAACTGCCTCATACAGTATCTGGGATGCCTCACTGTTTTTGGTCATTTTTATTGTTTTCCTATTGACCTCCTATATCCCATAGATGAGCTGCTGATTTAGACATCTGGATTATGACAGGCCAAAATGGTATGAATGCAGTTTGTTTAGCCACTAAACAAATTTCCGTATTACAATGTCATCCACAAGAAGCTTCTGAAGATTAAGGAAAACAAGTTAAATATTTTCGTTGGATTCTAATAGCAGCATTTCAGTTCAGCTGGCTTAGGGGAATGTGCAATGTAAAAAAACCCTCATATTTCACATTAAGAGGGCTGAAAAAGGTACACTTTATTATTATACAGGATCAAGCCGTAATGATCATAAATGGAATACATCTGATGCTCCTAGACAAAAAGCAGACAAAGTGGCCTCAGCAGAGTTCACTAATATACAGCGCTGTCAGTAACGCTTTATTTTGTCTAGCAGCTACTCTGTTAGGAAATAACTTATTGCAAAACCAATCAGTTCACTTCATGCCTCATTTCACTCAATACTGTATAATGCTTACAGGTGACTGTAATGGCTTTCACCCTACAATGCTGATTACTGGTATTCCTTTATTGAATGTATACCGTACTTTAGGGATATGCTGTTAAAATACATCATTGCTAACACCGGCTCATGTAGTAATAAGAAATATTTATCAACATAATCTGCAGTTTGGACAGTTTTCATACTGAGAAAAGCCATACTGTACCAGATGAATCCAGGACATATTTAAATGACTAACTTTGTGAGAGGCAGTGGTTACATCAGGGGCTTCTCTTGTAAGGGGTCAATGCTCTCGGCCGAGGAGTGGGTTTTGTACAGCAAGGATGGCTTTTTTTAGCGAGGAAAAGCCATCCTCGCTGTCCAGCCCCCTCACACCGGCCGCTCGCTCCATTTCTACGTTCCAGGGAAATCAGTTCCAGTGAAATCCTCCCCGTCTTCTGATGACAAGGATTCCCTTAAATGGCAAGGTTCACCGCAAATGCAGTGAGCCCACTGCATATAGCACTCACCATATTGACGGCTACACTCACTGTTTCCACCTCGCCTCAGGGAACAGGTGAGGTTGATATGGCGAGTGCGGGGGGGAGGGGGTCAGTTGAATACTGACCTACGAGCTAAGACGGCGAGCTATAGGCACTGCTTGCTGTCATGGCTCCACTTTTGGCATTGAATATACCCCCCCCCCCCCACACACACACACACCTTTTGTCTTATCAGCTCGCTGTTCTGTCTCACCAGTCATTCATCTCCAGCCCCTGCCAGTCCCCGATTGACACACTTAAGCTGGCCATACATCTACGGATTTATTTTCTGATCTGGCTGCTTGGAACAAAAACCTGGTAATGGGTAAGAGCATATGACAATAGACCATTTGCTTCAAAATGCTGGAAAACTGCCAAACTGTCATCCAGATATTACCAAAATTTTGTTCCAACCAGACAGATTTGACAATCAATCTGTAGATGTATGGCCAGCTTTACCTTCTTCTGGCAGCTCTGTCCCCACACGCCACAGTTACTCTCTCTTTAAGCAGCATGGAATGATGTCACGATTGCTGGGAAGCAATGAAAAAAATTGCACGGTAATAGCAAGAGCCAGTGTGGGGAATGGAATTAGCAGTCGTCTACATTTGGATTGAGACACCAACCAGCAGCTTTGCAAATCCCAGCAGATTAGGCCTTTAGAAGGGGTGGTTATGCTACGATGTGGGAGGGTTAGGCTGTGGGGGGAGGGTTAGGAGGGGAATAGGGAATGTAAGTAGACTTACCAGCCCCTATCAAGATTCCCTCTTGGAGTGTCAGTGTCAGCATTTTGACCGCCGGCACCCCGTCTGCTAGTCACCAGCATATATACAGTATTTCTTATAAACCTGCTCTACTTTGTATTGACAGGCATATTCAATTAGGGTTTACCCCATAACTAATACCGCTTTCAGAACGCACTCTAGACCCGGGTTATTGCCGTGTTCTTGCGGCCCCAACACGGGTCAAGGTGCGGTCTGAAAAGGCCACCGCGGGTCGAGCAACACGTGTGTTCAACCCTGGTATTGACCAGGGTTGAACACGGCTATGACCCGTGTCAAGTGCAGTGTGAACGGGTGCCTGGGTCGAGCGACCCGTGTCCCGTTCACAGTATGGAGGAGGCAGCACTGTCAGCTCAAAGTACTGCCTCCTCCCAAGCCCCCGATGACGCGCCGCCGCCCAGCTCCGCCCCATGTGACGTCACCGACTCGGCAATATGCTGTGTCAGAACTTTCAGACCGCATATGCCGTATTGCTCTGGGGATAGGACCCGTGTCCTAATCCCGTGTGCGACACAGAATTTGCGGTCTGAAAGTAGTATAATACTGCCCTGGCCCCATCCAATTAGCAGGGCTTCACGCATGTACTTTATCATGTCTGCGTAACTTCAGGATCTGTATCTAAAGTCTGCGAGAAAAAAGGAAAGATCAATGGTTCATGCGTGAGGGAAACCCATTGATTTTCAGCATAGTAATCCCCTAGATTAGGCACAAGGAAAAGGCTATTTAATTTAATCTTTCCCCCTGGCCAGGCTGACTGGTCGGTAGGGTTAATGTTTTGGCCGCGGGACCTTATATCATAAGTGTCCCCCGGCTGTGACATTACCCTGCTGGCTGGTTGTGCCTGGGACTGGTTCTTGAAATACGGGGGACCCCTAGTCATTTTGTCCCCCGTATTTTGGGAACCAGCCCCGGACCTGGAGCCTGGGGCTGGTTGTTAAAAATCGGGGAACCCCTATTTGTCGGGTTCCCTGATTTTTAATTACCGGCTCCAGGCTCTGTCAGCCTGGTGCTGGTTTCGGCTGTGGGGGGGACCCCACGACGTTTTTTTATTTATTTATTTTTCTATTTTTTTTTTACACACTGCAGCCTGCACGGATCTGACTGATCCGTGCAGACTGCTACAAATAATTCGTATTAGCAGCCGTATATACGGCCGCTAATACGAATGGTTACACCATCGGAGGGTTACAAAGCAGTCGTATCTGACTGCTTTGTAATTTCCCCTCCGGAACACGACTTTGCATACGACTTAAACAGTCGTATGCAACCGTAGGGGAAATACCAATACGAAAAACTAGGTTTTTCATATTGGTAAATTTCCCCCTTTATGTCTGAGTGCCGCCGGGATTTCTATAGGAGCAGCTTGTACAAGGCTGGTTACGGAAGGCACTTTGGTCATTTGACCCGTTAATTCTTCATTACCACAGCGAAATTTATGAGAGTGCCGCCTCGAGGAATTTATATATATATATATATATATATATATATATAAATATTTGGGAAAAATCTGCACTCACGGCTACCTTTGATCACTTGCTGGGGTGCACCTCTATGGTGTCCCATTTATATAGCAGTGTATGATATAGTAATCCAATGAGGGCACTCACCACAGTCTTGTTATGAAACAATTTAATTAGGGTACATCACCATTACATGTATTGTAGTCTACATTTCGGCTACTAGGTGGCCTTTCTCAAGACCAGTCATCCATAGACATCCTCACAGCTTGAGTCAGGATACATATATATTTATATATATATATAACAAATGGGGGGACCCCTTCCTGCGCTAATAGAATAGAAGCAGCACCTCTGAAGGGTCCTCTGTTAGACAAGACCCAAACAATAGAAATGGAAAAAAAGGGGGGGATCAGAGTGCGCTAGTATACAATCAATACAGCTTTGAAAATTAGATATTTAATATAAAATATAAAATGTACAAAAATATATAATGTACAGAAATAAAACAAGCCCTTATAAGGGTATCACAAGTACACAAATGGTGAACAGACATAAATAATAATTGCTCAGTTCAGGAGATCTTGATCACAAATAGGGGCCACCTATTTGTGATCAAGATCTCCTGAACTGAGCAATTATTATTTATGTCTGTTCAACATTTGTGTACTTGTGATACCTTTATAAGGGCTTGTTTTATTTCTGTACATTATATATTTTTGTACATTTTATATTTTATATTAAATATCTAATTTTCAAAGCTGTATTGATTGTATACTAGCGCACTCTGATCCCCCCCCCATTTTTTCCATATATATTTTCAAAGCTGTACTGATTGTATACTAGCGCACTCTGATCCCCCCCCCCCCCCATTTTTTCCATATATATATATATATATATATATATATATATATATATATAGGGAATTTCCGATGGATGGCCGGCACTCCAAAAATCAAAACAATAGGGTCGGGTGCCCTCCCAGGGGGAGAGAGAGACAATCTCACTCCAATATAACGATACTGCACGGGTGGCACTCCAGAAATAACGACAGGTAGACAGGTGTCAAATTACCAACGTTTCAAATGTTGTATTAATGAAAAATGTTAATACAACATTTGAAACGTTGGTAATTTGACACCTGTCTACCTGTCGTTATTTCTGGAGTGCCACCCGTGCAGTATCGTTATATATATATATATATATATATATATATATATATATATATATATATACACATATATACACACTAAACATCGGCACTCACCTTTTCTAGTTTTGGGGTACCCTATGGCTTGTGACCACATTGTTTAAACAGACATTGTAGGGCAGGGGTGGCCAACCGGTCAGAGGTAAAGAGCCGAAAAATATCGGTAGTCAAGCTAAAGAGCCGACATCATGCGCGTGCCGAAGGCGCATGCGCCAAAAAAGGGGGCGTACTCTATTTTGACCCCTTGGGTGGGTGTGATACAAATATGCCTCCAATAGTGCAGTGCCATATATACATATGCCCCCAATAGTGCCAGATACACATATGCCCCCCACGGTGCCAGGTATGCACCACACGGTGCCGGGTATGCCCCTACGGTGCCAGAAAGCTGGTATGCCCCTACGGTGCCAGAAAGCTGGTATGCCCCTACGGTGCCAGAAAGCTGGTATGCCCCCATAGTGCCAAAAAGCTGGTATGCCCCCACAGTGCCACAAACTGCTATGCCCCCACAGTGCCACAAACTGCTATGCCTCCACAGTGCCACAAACTGCTATGCCCCCACAGTGCCACAAACTGCTATGCCCCCACAGTGCAAATTTCCCAGCAGCAGCACTCACCATTGTTGCTGCTGCTGCCAGGCAGGGAGAGGACAGTCTGGTGTCCCCCTGCAGTCCTCCTGTCATGTCACTGATGGGAGGAGAGCACAGCACACCGCGCATCTCCTTCCCCCTCACTTCCCTGTGACTGGGCCTCCACCAATCAAAGCTCGCTGGCCGGCTCCTGATTGGCTGCTGGCCCGCGAGCTCTAATTGGCGGACGGCCCAGTCACAAGGATGCACAGTAAGGGGTAGGAGAGATGCACGATGCGCGCTCTCCTCCCCTCAGAAGGAGAAGGGATTCTGGGAACCGGCAGCAGGGGGGAATGGGACAGACGGTGGGCGGCGGGCAGCAGTGGGAGCAGGAGCCACACTTTACAAAGGGGAGAGCCGCATGAGGCTCAAGAGCCACGGGTTGGGCACCACTGTTGTAGGGGCTCTGCACACACTAAATTAACTGATAATAAATAGTGGAGATATATATAATATATATATAAAAAGGCCAAAGAATAATAGCACTGGGGAGGCAATGGTAATAATCAAAGGATGTGTATTCACATAGTCAAGCTTTTGGGGTATAACCCCCTTCCTCAGGACACAATCCTACAGCCAATCCTGTAGGAGTGGCTGTAGAGTAGTAATCACATCTGCCCATGGGAAGTATATGTCTTATAGATGTAGCCATGCTATGTTTTGCCACAATGCGTCCTAATCATGGCAAAGCTGGTGGGATTCGCATGATGCGAGTGGGCTGTGGATAGTCGCAGCAATGTAAAGTCGCACCTGCGCCACGTGGATATATGACCGCTACATTGGTACACCAAAGGATACCTATTAATAATACATAAGGTGGCACGCTATATTACTTTTGTTGTTTGCTTCAGTAAAAGAACTATACGAGAAGTTAGGAAAAGGAAAGTACATGCTGAGAAGCCGAACAGTCATTAAAGTATAATTGCTGTGATTACACTAAGATTACTTGGAAAGCAATTAAAGCAATTAAAGGGCAACATCATAATTTACTATTTAATGAATTTTAGATAGAGACATTAAAGGAATGTTTCATTGAGTTAGTAGTCCTCTGTATAGTGTTATCTTTCCACATCGATAGACATTCAGGAGACATGACATATCTTGGCCCAAGTGACACGCTATCAGTACATAAATCACTTTATGTCAGTGGGATGTAAAGTGGCTTATTGTTAGATGTGGTATATATACCTATTTTATTACAATGAATTGGGTGAAGTGAAACACTAATGAAGATATGTAGCAGAGTGTAATCATGCTGAATCATGGAAATCACTGTAAAATAGCATTCCGTATGCAGGTACAGCCACAGTCGCACACAGAATATAGGCATGCCGCATATCATCTGAATAATCGGAAGCTCCTTGTGTGTGCTGGTCATAACAATGCAAAGAAGACAAATTTTCCGCAAAAAAGGCACCCAACGTTAGCAGAACTGGCAAGGAGCTGCATGGCCTATTGAGGCAAGATGTATGAGGAAACATCTGTATCCAAACAGAGGCAGAGGTCACAGTATTAGCCGCTGTGCGAGTGCTGTCTGCGGGTGGGTTGGTTGTGCAATAGTGTTCGGCATATGTGTAAGGGGCATTATGTGTGTCATGTATAAATGCATTAATAATGTGCGACATATGTGTAACAGGCATTATGTGTGTCATGTGTATAAGGGCATTAATAATGTGCAACATATGTGTAATGGGCATTATGTGTGTCATGTGTATAAGGGCATTAATAATGTGCAACATATGTGTAACGGGCATTATGTGTGTCATTATGTGTATGAAGGGCATTAATAAAGGTTGGCATAATGTGTAAGGGGCATTATGGTTATAAGGACATTAATAATGTGTATCATGTGTAAGGGGCATTACTGTGTGGTTTTATCAGGGGTGCAGAGAGAAAGGGGTAGGGGGTACAAATTACCCAGGCCAAAGTCTGATGGAAGGGTCTAGTGGGGGCCCCAGGCCCCCTCCCCTTGAGTGACAACAGCAGCTGCAGCTCTTCTCCTCTGCCCAGCACACACTGCTTTGTGCTGGGTTGCAGTGTGGCCATGGAGGTGCTTAAAATACAATATTTTCTCAGGATTTTTTTATAAGGGTATAATGTGAATAATGTGAGGAGTAATGTACATAAGCTAAAGTGGTACTACTGTGTGATGTATCGTGAATAAGGGACACCATTGCATGATATAATGTAAATAAAGTTGCACTACTGTGTGGCATAATTTGAATTGGGGGTACTATTGGGAGGCCATTCCCCTTCCCAGCAAGAACACACCCCTGTTTGGGCTGCGCACCGAATGTGTGCACTGTTTCTATTTAAAATATTGCGGGTAGGAGCACCAAAATGATGACTGCTATGATGAGGGTTGATGGTGCTGGGAAAGGGGAGCAGGGCCAGAGGCAGAACTAGTTACGGTGCTAGGGGGCACCAGCCAAAATCTTGCCTAGGGCGTCATTTAGGCTAGGGCCGGCTCTGGTACTATATTTTCATAAATGGGTAATTTCAGCAGCAGAGTAATATATTATGTACAATTACATATAATGCAACATAACTGTTTAATTACATAATAATACTACCTATTCACCTTATTCAGTTATTGTAGCAATTTCAGCAGCAAAGTTCTCCCATGGTTACTGCCATTTGGGTGCTGACAAAGTAACCCTCTCACACAGAAGTGTCAATAAATTAACAATCAACACTGGCTTAGTATAAATGAATGTTAAAATTGACAATAAATAAAGAATAATCTAATATGAACTATGACGCATATGTTTTACTGTTTCACCAAGTGTCACCTAAAATCCACTCTGCAACAACTGCATTTTACTAAGCATGGAAAATAATTTTATGCTCATAAAGGTGTCAAAGACAAAAAGAATGTTTAGACATTTTTTTATTAAGCCCCGGAGAATCATTGTATTCTGGATGACACAACATTAAATCAGCAATGTGCTTAATGCTAACCATGTCATGTCTTCTTTATAGATGAATATTCACACTTTATTATATACCTCAGCTGTCTTGTTTTCACTACTGGAAAAAGGGAATTGCTCTGTAAATTGAGAGCATGGCTTTTGCAAATCAGATGACTGGGGTGTGACACTATTGTTTTTATTTTGGAAGGTTTCTAGAGGCAGATTTAGCTAATTGTTTGACGGAACCTATATTCAATTAGCACCACATCGCCGTGTCTTACGCCTCAGGGAATGCACAAATTAATTAAATAGCTCTTGGCATTAAAACGGGAACTTTACACACAAAGCAAACACAACAGGTAGTGGAATACATCTATCACAAAACCTCAAAGATTACTAAGTATTTGAGGAACCTTAGAACTTCCTGCATAAATAATTTGATATGGCATATACAGAAAGAAAAGCCAACAAAAGTCATTTAGAATAAAGTAAATAGAGCAACAGAAAAAATTTATAGAATATCAGAAGTGTTTATACATTACTGTCTGTCCATCCTCTCTATAGTCTGTGAGTTATATCTCAACGGTACAAATGAGATTGAGAATGTTCCGAAATACTGTATGAAACACGTGGATGTTGAAGTTGGAGCTTACATCAGTAATACCCCTTTTAGACATACTACCCGGGAATTACCCTGCATTTTGACTGCTGGGTCATTTTCCCGGGTGCACCCTGCACCCTTTCACACTTACAGCAGCAAATTACCGGGTAAAGCAGTTGTACCCAGTAATTTGCTGAAAAACCCGGGTTTTTCTTATGTCTGAAAGGGTCAACCCGGGTCTTAAATCCCGGGTCCTCAACCCAGGTAAAAAGAAGGGTCGGAGACCTGGGTTTTAACACCTGGGTTGACCCTTTCCGACATACCAAAATCCCGTGTTGATGCGCGTTCATGTGCAAAAACCTGGGATTTTGCCGTATGTCTGAAAGGGGTATAATTGATATCTTTCTCTATTTCCCCCCAGGAAGAAAGTCAATTTTGATGATTATATAACCAGGTGCTAGCAAGGTGTATTTCATAGAGTAATTAAATGTTGTGACATCAAAACTTTTTGAACACTTGCAAAATGCTTTTTTTTATTATGGATACATTTTTTTTATGTGTATGACCTTTTTATTTACAAATTCAGTACCCTGCCCCCAACCCTATGTTTATTCAATTAATCTGATAATTTAAGGCCGATATGGGGCGACAACGACATGCTAAGCACTGCACGCAAGTAAATGCCCTAAAACCCAGCAATCTAGCAGTATAAACAGTGCATCATCGCCAGCGCCCGGGGTCATACACACAGAGTGATCCGTGCTTCATTTTTGAGCGGTCTAATCAGATTTCTTAGAAATGGGGTTAAAATTGCCCCGTGTGTATACCTTTTAAGTGGAAGATACTAGTAGCAGCTCTCTGCAGTGAATGCGCTGCCAGCTAAAGCCTTCTTTAATGTGCACACACTGTAATTACACATTTTGGGGCTAATTTGGATGTGGTAAGAGATTCTATCACTGCTGGATACAAGTATTGGCCTCCTGGTGTAGTACTTTTCCAACCTGATTCATTCAGCAACTTTTTAACACATTTCAAGTCTCTTATGTACCCTCCCCCTTCGGCTACCATCAGTGCACAAGAACTTGCCTCCTACTAACATCCGAGATGAAATGGTATGTCCTTCCTCAACCTCTAACCAATTTCCCCCCCCTGCCCTCTGGCACTTTCTCTTCATTTGAGCCCACAATTGAAAAGGAAGTATCCACACTCTTCTTATCCTCCTATTCTACTACCTCTCCTCTTGATCCTATACCTGCACGAGTCATTAAAAAACTATCTCCTCTGCTTATTCCAACCTTAACTAAAATCTGCAATCTCTCTCTTGCTACTGGTGCTTTTCCTTCTCTACTCAAACATGCAGTGATTACTCCTATTCTGAAAAAAACACAATTCTGACCCTTACTACCACCCTATACCTCCCATGCCTCTCCAAGCTACTCGAGAGACTTGTCTACTGTCGCCTCACACACTTTCTTAACTATTACATCCTATTAGACCCCCTTCAGTCAGGCTTTCACTCTCAACACTCCACTGAGACATCACTGACTAAAGTGGTGAATGATCTGATAACTGCTAAGTCTAAAGGACATTACTCACTACTTATTCTTCTAGATCTTTCTGCTGTGTTTGACACTGGATCACCCTCTTCTCTTACAAACACTACACTCCCTAGGTCTTAATGATACAGCCCTTTCCTGGTTCTCATCTTACCTATCTGATTGATACTCAAATCTATCTATAAACCCCAGAGTTGTCACCAGTGGTTTTGGGCCGAGTCTCTGAATGTCTCTCTGCCATCTCATCTTGGATGTCTTCTCGCCAACGCAAACTCAATATTTCCAAAATGGAATTACTTATATTCCCACCAACCAATAATAGTTACAATCCTGATATCTCCATAACTGTTGACAACTCGACAATCTACCCTACCCCGCAAGCTCGTTGCCTAGGGGCCATCCTTGACTCTCAACTGTCCTTTCTATATACATCTAAATATAAAACTATTAACCATACTGCACCAGTATCTCTTTACTTATCACAAAATATCTCCCATCTCGACCACTACGCTCTGCACAAGATCTGCGTCTCTCTTCTGCACGGATCACTAGCTCCCATTCACTATTACAGGACTTTCAGCGGGCTGCTCCCATCCTATGGAATGCCCTTCCACACAAATTGAGACTCTCCACTAGCCTCCAAACTTTCAAGTGTTCCCTGAAAACTCACCTCTTCAGGCAAGCCTATCATTGTTAAGATCTAAAAACATAACCCTCTGAGGCACTTGTGTACTATATAGCTTTTCTTCTGGACTTGCAACTTGGTGGGACTGCTATGCTATTACTGGTGCCTGTCCTTGTGTTTCCCTCCTATGACATACCCTCCAACATGACCCATCCCATTAGGTACAAAATGCTCTGTTCCTGGACTTCCCTGCCAGTGGCAGTTACAGATGTGAGCCTACAGCACAGTCCAATATTCAAAGAGGGGGGGTCACATCAACTCTCAGTGATGTTTGGGATGGCAGCTGGTGTGGCTCCCCTATTTGAATATTGGACTGTGCTGCAGGCTCACATCTGTAACTGCCACTGGCAGGGAAGTCCAGGAACAGAGCATTTTGTACCTAATGGAATGGGTCATGTTGGAGGGTATGCTATGTCCCTATAGATTGTAAGCTTGCAGCAGGGCCCTCCTGCCTTCAAGTCTGTCTGTTGTTACCCAGTTTGTTTTATCACTGTGTACTACTGTAAAGCGCAATGGAAACTGTAAATAAAAATAATAATAATGTTGAATAGGATCACTCACTCACCATCAAGTGGATTGCAGCACCTATGGGGATGCACAAGCTGTCTGTCGCAGATGCCAGGAAATCTCCTTGTAACCATGGAGATCTTTGGCCTCTTACCTCCACTAAAACACATCTCCATTTGAAGAAATGGATACTGTCACTACCCTTTCCCTACTCCACCCCCAAACAGCATCAAACAGTCTTATGCTGATCGCCATACCATTCCGCAGGACCCATACGCACAGGCACAGAACAGGTCTTGTGCATGCAAAAATTACTGTTCCATCTGCTGTCACAAATCCTTTGGGATGTGAATATCCCCCAGTGTGAGTGCCCAGAGGTAAAACACTATATCCTTGTTCCCCATAGCAATATTTCTGTAGAGGCATGTTGTCTGTCCCCTCTGCTTATCTGGGCTTCTCTGTGTATGCTGTCAAATACTGTAATAGCGGGTAAAACTGCTTCCATCCATTAATTATGCCTGCACACATCCAGTTCAATTGTTTCTGCATCTCCAAATTGTAATGTGTTTTTATGATTTACCTTTTATCTATGTCAGTGTAAAGAACAATTTTAATATGACTTGTGGGACATAACAAGTGTTAATTTGAGTGAAGTAACAAGTTGTAAGTTGAGTGTTAAGCCCCACACACACTAGGCAATATTGTGAACAATAAAAGCGCTTCTATTCACAATATCGCCTTGTGTGTACACTCAATATTTGTAACGATGCGCACTCCCGTGCATCATAAACCACCCCCTCCTCTTCCTGAATGTTCAGGTGAGGGAGGTCCTCGTTAACGGCCATGCTTCAGCTGTTATCCATTTTCCAATCTGACACCTCTTTCGGAACATGACTACTAAAATTTATAAAGACCATTAGAAGTTAATAAAAAAAAATGAAAAAAGCAAAACAAATGGCATACAAAACTTCACACAATTTCTAGAGTCTACCAGTGTAACAGTTCTGTAGAAGGATTTCTGGTACTTGCTTTTTTGTCGATGATATGTGATATTTCTAGTTACTGGCCAAATGGCTGCCATCTTGCTATATTTCTCCAAATCTATCACAGCATCTGAAAAGTTTTGTACGAGTGTATGCTTTGTTATTAAAAAAAACTTCTAAAAATTATCTTTTCTGCCTAGTTAATTCCAGCAGCATAGTTTAATTCTCCAAAGGATTGAATTTAGAGCTTAAGCAATGTTGTACGTAAACCTGGAGGTCAACACAGCAGACTCAAGGTCCACCTACCAGAATTGCTAAAGCTCCAGCAAGAACACAAAGGTATGAGCAGAATACAGACCAGATTAGTATATCACTAGAAGCATATGAAGAGGAGTGTATGACTACAATAGGAAAGGTACATGTACATAGGAATATAACTTACTTTCCCACTTTCCCATGAGTTGCTGGAGGCTCTCGATTTTTTTAAGACCCCTGCGTCAACTAGGGAGGCCAATCCCAGGATCGGGATTGGCGGGATCTTGGCCTAAATTCGTCAGTATTTGAATCCCGAGATTGAAACTTCCAATCCCGGGATTCTGGAATTAGTACTCCCATGCCCCCCACAGAGGAAAGAAGCATGTCCTCTCAAGGGAACATGCAATGTAGGCACCTATGGTATATGTAAACAACTACTAGAGCTATTATGTTTCCATTTTCCCAAGGGAAGCCCCAAATTTATGTTTTTTTGAGTACTGCAATGTTTATGTTAAACAGGTAATATTGCTTTCTCAGGACATGATTTCCTATAGCAATATCTGGAAGAGTATTATCCAATACTGCAATGGACAGTCAGATTTTCCATAGTGTTAATCACTAGTTTATGCAGATAGAGTAGCATTTCTGATTATATAAGGCAGGTCCCACTAAGAGCATCAGACAAGGACAATGGAGGTCATTCTGTTTGACTTGCAAAGCTGCAAAATTCACAGCTTTGCGAGTCAACTAAAGGCTGCACGCCGCCCTCGCGAACACCCCGCAGTATGCATGCAGATTTTCCTGGCATGCATGCGAATCGATGTTTTGCATAAACATCCATTTGCAGCTTGCATGTGGGGCAGAAATCATTTGATGGTCGCCAAACATCAAATAATTTCTACAGCGATCGCAAATCTAAGTCACTTTCTGGTGACTCAGATTTGCAGTGACCTGGTACGGGAAGAGGGCGGGCAGCTGACATCCGATAACGTGAACTGCCCACCCCTGGCACCAGCGCCACGGGCGAATCACTGTGGGAAGGCCAAGCATTTTCATGGGGACACCAATGAAACGCAGGGAGTTCCCATGGGCGCGACTTATGTCTGCTGCCCGATGCCCCCCAACCGCATTGCTCCGCACAAATCGCTGCGTCCATTAGCACAGTTGGCCTGCACATGTGCATTAGCGAATATGAGCATGGGCAGTCCATTACAATCACTCACCATTGCGAATTCCCAACGGTGAGTATCAACCAGAATGACCTCCAATGACCGTTCATGTATGTGGGGCAGCCTGGACATTCAGGACCACAAAAAGTAGCGATGAATATTTCAATGATGCTGCAGAAATAATTAATTTCTCGGGGTGAAAGCGTAGGCACAATAAATGACTAGACTTATATGCACATTTATTATTTATAAAAACACAAAGCAATGTTGTTATTTATTACGAATTTTATATTTTCCTCAGTCTTTCTAGATCATCAGTTTCCTTCACACCGTGCTACGGTGACAGCTTCTGATTAAGTAACCGCTAATAAACACCACGGCGGTTAACTCTGTGAGAATTTGGGCTAGGATATAATGTTCTATTTACAGTATCGGAAGAAGAGTAATCTAAATATATTGCTGTTACAGGCTACACTAACATAATAAGGACTGAGCATAACAGACAGAAACAATGATTACAAATTAAATGATACTCAGATGCAGCAGACTAGTCAACACTGTGTGCCACTTTCTTGTGAAAATGAGCTGCTTTGCCTTACACAACCTTTACACCATGCAGAGAAAAATATCAATTGCTTTCAAAGTTTCTGCAATAAAATCCGAGCTGGGGATTTGTTTTGTAGAATAAATAATGTGAGGCCCTAGCCTTGCTGCTAACATTCAATACAACTGTATCTGAGCAGGCAACACCTTGTTAGCAAACAGTATTTATTTGACCACTTTTACCTGCCTGATATAAAAATTATAATTGTTGTGCAAATATCAAATGCTAATTAGGATCTGACCCTGACTTCACAAATACCTCTTTCTTTCCAGAATAATTAAGTAGTTGTAATCGTATCTTTTCACATTTATAATATGAATCTTTTATTTCTTATATTCCACTGCATTTATCCAGTCTATTGACATCAGCAGACACAATGGCTGCAATATAGATTACATTTGGTTCTAAGATCTACATGATTTGCTTACATTATTTGTGCACTGAATGCATTTACCTCTCATTAGATCAGAGTGCTCTGATACATGCCCAGTGTCACCATGCGCAGTTGCCTGGAGTGCTGGGACCTAGTTTCTCTTTCACCCTAAAGGTGCACATACACCAGCGGCAGAACTGGATTAAGCCTTCGGGGGGCCTGGGGCACTTTAGAAAGGGGGGCCCCCTCCTACTTTCATTACTGGCTGCAAACTGCACGGAAGAATATTACAATGTCAAAACACAGAGTAAGAGCAGTATAAACTTGTTCAATGGTCAACTGCAGGGGGGGGTTAAAAATAAAAATAAACATATATATATATATATATATATATATATATATATATATATATATATAAATACTGCATGAAAAGCCTGTGTTTGTCCCTCTGTACCTTACTCTGTAGGAGCCTTGACAGGCTCACCGCTGCCTCTGATTAAAAACCCTCCCATAACAAGGCAGCTGCTGCTGCTATCCTTCATGGGCCTGAGAAGCATATGATGAGCTCCACCAAGCAGAGCTCAGCACAAGCCACTCTGCCTCTGACCTCTTGTGCAAAGTCTTATGGGACTTAGTCAACTCCCAGTAATGCACTGCACACTTGTGCAGTCAGTATGCCTTGACTCCTTATGCTCAGCACCATTAATCATTGTCACATTGGCAGATAGGTGAAGCTGCAGCACTACCCCACTCCCATGCACAAAACCATTAGCTAAAATATATATATATATATATATATTTTAAATACATGCTAACCACAGGGGGCCCCTAGATAGAGGGGGGCCCAGGGGTACTGACCCCTTGTGCCCCCATTATAATCCGGCCCTGACCAGCGGTATATTGGAGCAATCCCCCTACCCCTGGTGGTCTCCGGGGATTAGGCATATTAAAAAATATACCAAACCTCCAAACCCAGTGTAGATATCAATAGGCCTATCTCATGAATGTTTAAATTGCTCAACTGTATTTGACTCTACCACCTCTGCTATTCCACTTATCCACTAACCTTTCTGTGAAGTAAATTTTCTTTAAGTTTCCCCTGAATCTTCCTCCCTCTAGTTTCAGTGCATGTCCTCTTGTTCTGCTGCTCCTCTTCCTGTGAAGGATGTCTCCCACCTGTACCTTGTTAACACCCTTGATATATTTGCAAGTTTCTATAATATCCCCCCCCCTTTCCCTTCTCTGCTCCAAACTACACATATCAAGATCTTTTAGTCCTTCCGGGTAAGTTTTGTGACGTACGCCATGCTCCATTTTAGTTGCCCTTCTTTGTACAGTCTCTAATGTATTTACATCCTTCTGGAGATATGGCCTCCAGAACTGAACACAATACTCTAGATGAGGTCGTACCAATGACCTATACAGTGGCATTAATACTTCTTTCTTTTTTACTGCTGATTCCTCTCCCTATGCAACCAAGCATCTGACTTGGCTTTTTCATTGCTTTATTAAATTGCTTTCCTGCCTTTAAGTCCCCTGAAATAGTGACACCTAGACCCCTCACTTCCTCAGTAGTTTCCATTACAGTGATATTTATAATATATTTAGTCTTTGGATTTCTGAGACCCAAGTGCACGATTTTGCATTTTTTGGCATTAAACTGTAGTTGCCATGCTCTTGACCATTGCTCTAATCTACCTAGATCATCAATCATTTGTTTTAACTCTCCTGGTGTGTCTACCCTGTTGCATACCTTTGTGTCATGTGTAAAAAGGCACATTTTACCCTCAATTCCATTTGCAATATCACCAATAAAGATATTAAAAAGCACTGGTCCAAGTACAGATCCCTGGGGTACTCCACTGGAAACCTATGCCTCCTGTGACCAGAGGCGTAGCTAGGGTGGAGCCGGTGGAGCACCAGCTCCAGGCGCAGGAATGTCACCTGGCGCCGGAGCTGTGCTCTCTGCTGCTGGCTCTCCCGCCCTGCTCGCCTGATTCCTGCTGTGCCCGGCGTCAGAGACAGCCCTAGCGGTGGCGGGCGCCAAAGGGGCGCAGGGTCCCGACACTGTAATCTGCAGCCGTGCGTTAAGTTATTGCTACAGACAGCCGGGAGACAGGACTCCCATAGCTGCCTGATTAACACAGGCTGTGTGGTGACTCCTGCAGTGCCTCATAGGGGACAGAGCACCCGCACCCCCCTGCAGACAAGGAAACAACCTTGTCTGCATCTCTGGCCGGGTTAACTGCTCAAGCAGCAGCGGCTCCTCACAGAGAGCTCGAACACCTAAGCTCTCTGCACTGATCAGACAGGAAGCGTCATGTGCAGCAGCAGCCAGCAGCTCCTCTCCCCGGCAGCCAGTGACTGATGTCCTTCTCAATGGTTAGTGCTTTACAGTATGTGTAGGTGGAGGAGTAGCAATGTGTGTGTGCTATACATCATGTATGTTTGTAGGTTAGGTATGCTGCAGGTGTGTTATATGCTCTGTGTGTGTGTTTGTTGTGTTTATCATGTTATATGTACAATATGTTTGTAGGTATGCTGTATGTGTGTATATTCTGCGTATGTCTTATATGCTGTGTGTGTTGTGCTATGTGTGTGTATAGGATATGCTGTGTGTGGGTTTTGTGTGTGTGCATGCTATTTGTATGTTTGTAGGTATGCTGAGTGTATGTACAGTATGCTGTATTTATGTATGTATGTTGTGTGTCTGTGTATATATGTATGCTGTGTGTATGCATACATGCTATGTGTGAGTGTCTGTATGTATGTATGCAAGACAAGGTGGGCCCCTAAAAATGACAATGGGCCTGATGTAATGTCGTCTGCGTTCGTCTCCCGTGTAGGATGCCAGCCAATCTTTTTTTTAAACATGCATTCAATTACAGGGAAAAACGTGCCTTGTAAAAGATTGTCCCTTTAAATAAGTCTGACCAGCCCACAGTCATTTGCTAGGGCCACCCCTTGTCCTAAGTATCCGGCCCCATTGGTCAGGAGCCAAGCTGCGCGTACCCTCACCCCTGCCCCGAGTGTCCACAGCAGCAACTACCACCTCACCCAATAGGTAATGCCACTATAATATCTAACAATGCACGTTTGTAGTGTTTGTGTACAATACACGTGTGTATGTGTGTGTTATAGACTTTTTTTGCAGGGGGGAGAAAATTTTATAGTTACGCCACTGGAGACAGCGTGCACCGTGCGACCCGCTAGCCTCCTGCTGGCCCCCGGCCGCGCACCCGCTAGCTTCCTCCTGCTGGCGGCTGGCGCCCACCCGCTGAACCCACCGGCTAGCTTCCTCCTCCTGCCACCCAAGATGCCGACCACCAACCCCGCTAGCTTACTGCTGCCAGCCAGCACCACCCGCCCTCACGCTAGCTTACTCCTGCTGCCCGCACACCCACCCACATGCTAGTTTCCTCCTGCTGTCAGTTAGCTTCCTCCTGCTACAATGTAGCCGCTAGCCTTATGAGTCCTGCCGTCGCCCACCCACTGCTAGCTGCCTTCTGCCCAGTATTTATGTGTATGAATGTGTGGACTGAGTAGGGGGGGCATTCAGTTTGCCTAGGGTGTTGACAAACCTGGCACCAGCCCTGGCAACGAGCAAGGTCAGTCCCCTTGGCAACGAGCAAGCTCAGTCCCCCTTGGCAACGAGCAATTTCAGTCCCCCTTGGCAACAAGCATGAAGCCCCTTGGCATCGAGCATAAAGCCCCTGGCATTGAGCATGAAGTTCCTAGCAATGAGCATGTACAGTGGGAGCCACTGCCATCTTTCTCTATAATAGGATTAAGTGAGTAATTGGATTACTCTGCTAATCCCCTACTCTATTGTTCTATGTATTGTATTGCATCTGAGAACAATAGGATAGCCATGTCTAGCCATCCTGAGCCATGGCCTAAGCAAGATAGATGAGATGTGCTCCTACTGTAGGTAAGTGGCACTTATGTGTCAAATGTGTAATGGGCACTACGGTTTGTTATATAGTATGCAATGGGCATCAAGTGGGGCCTTATGTGTAATTGTCATTACGGCATGTGGCTTTATGTGTAATGGGTATTACAAAGTTCGCTAAAATGTGCAATGGGCATTACGGTTTGTGGTATAATGTTAGGCTGTGCCCCCATTTCGCTGCGCAAGAGCCCCACCTACTACAAATCGGGGGCGGGGGGGGGGGGGGGTAAACATGCCCTTGCTCCGGGCACCTAGCTACACCACTGCCTGTGACTGTACTCAATTTACTACAACTCTCTGTTTTCTGTCCTGCAACCAAGATCTTATCTATTCAACCACCTTAGAATCCAATTCCAAGCTTTCAAGTTTATTTAACAGCCTGCAATGTGGGATAGTGCCAAAAGCCTTACTAAAGTCTAGATAAGCTACATATACAGTCCCATCTTGATCTAGTACTTTAGTTACCCAGTCAAAAAAGTCAATAAGATTTGTTTAACATGATCTTCCCCCAGTAAACCCATGCTCTTAAGGATCCTGTAAGTTGCTGGTTTTGATATATTCTACAACTCTTTGCTTTAAGAGTGTTTCCATCAATTTCCCTACTACTGACGTAAGGCTCACTGGTCGGTAGTTGCTTACCTCTTCCGTACTTCCACTTTTGTGCAGTCGGACAACATTCGCTATTTTACAGCCCCAGCCCTCTGGGATTACTTTAGTAGCTAGTGACTGGTTGAATAATTCTGTTATTGGTTTTACCAGCTCCCTTTTAAGCTCTTTTAGTATTCTTGGATGTATCCCATCTGGCCCCATTGATTTACCCACTTTCAGTTTTGAGAGTTGTGTTAGGACTCCTCTGTAAATGTACTTGTTTCTCCCTCATTTTTGTATCAGAAGTTATTTTATATTTCTAGTTTGCATTTGAAAAAATAATAAATCCATTAGATAAAGCAAACATTGTTTTTACTTGTAATAGGAGATGCAAATAATGTAAAATAAGCTGATGTGGCAGGTTTCAACCAGGCAAAGGTTTTTGTGGGTGAAACATTTGACCCCTTTTGACCCCCTTAGAAGTAGAATTTCAAAAAATCCCTGCTTAGTGGGTATCTGCAAATAACTATCACAGTTTCTAGACCACCCAGGTCACATGTTCCAGATTACCCAACAGATGGACAGGCAGAGTTCACCAACTGTCACTTTTGTAGAGCATTGACCATTTAGGCCAGGGATGGGGAACCCTTGGCCCTCCAGCTGTGGTTGAATTACACATCCAAGCAGGCCCTGCAATAGTTTAAGCATGACCAAATAGCAAAACTTATACAGGGCATGCTGGGATGTGTAGCTCAACAAAAGATGAAAAAACAAAAGTTGCCCACCTTGATTTAGGCAGATTTAGACATTTTTTCATATAACAATGAAATTAAGCCACCAATTACAACGCCAATATTTTTTTCTACAATATTATGGACCTAGACAATGCTCAGACAATGACATCATAGACATTGTTCACTCATAAAAGCCATCCTTTTGCTATTAATACATACATAAAATGTCAAAAAAATTCAATAAAATTCCAAAGAATATGATACATGTGTAAGTTTCATGATAGTAAAGTAAATAGAGAATTCCCTGTGCCAGTCAATGTATTGCACTTTTCTTTCATCCTTAACATTCTTCTCTTGTTTATCTATGGGTGTACTGGTGAACTACAACCTTGTCTAGCACAGGAATTCAATAATTAGGTTTCATGGCATAGCTTCAGGCTCTAGGGAACCTGGCTAATTCCTTTTCCTTCACACTACTATTATTTGTAATAAACAAAGAACTTGGTGGCAGAATGATGTGCTTTGTTATTGCTTTGATGTAACAGAGAATTCAGCTTTCCGTCAGAAATGAGTTTTAGGGGCTTACACTAAAGTGCTAGTCTAGCTTCAGTGGTTTGCTCTCTAGTCTGCTCAGTGTATCCATATATGGGATAGTACTTACAGTACTATAGATTACTATTGTTGTTTTGACTGCATTGAGGACAACAAGAGAGACTTGTGTTGCATTCCTTGATGGAAACATTGAGGTCCTTGTTATAATCATGTCTAGAAGCTCATTCTTGGGAGAGAAATTCCCAGAATGGTGCCGTCTATCATTTACATTTCACTTGAAAAGTACAGCAGGGACAAACACTTATCTGTACAAAGACATAGATAGTCATACACTTCGCTATCTACCTTCTTCACTCCCACTACCCAGCTGCCCCTGTTGTCCTCTTTTCCTCCTCTCTACCTTTACACTTAAATTGTCACCTTCCCTAAGTTTTCTTTACCTAATGTAGCAGGTACCCGGCCTTACTAGGACTAGCTACAGAAACCTTTTCTCTTCTTTTCTTACAGTACTCGTGCCTCCATTATATTTTCATACAGCATGTGCATATAATGTGATCACTTTATTTTCATACATCAATCTCCTATCCGAGCGTTTGTCCTGTACATGATCAATGATACATGCTGGCAGTATTCTATACCCTCTGTATATTCATACTGCATACAGTGTATACTTAAGTTTACAGTATATTTTTATACTTTATTTATTCTGCTTTACAGGGTGATGCCATAACAAAAATTTATATTTTCCTTGACAATGTGAGCTTTCATAACCAAACCCTAAACTATCTTGCAATGGGCCAAACATGCTGCAGGAGTTCAGCCACCATGGGGGATGCCGACTGAACTTGGATGTTTTTAAAGCAGCAATCACTTACAAGGCAAGACTATGCCTTGTAAGTTATTGCTCCTTTAAAAAAGGGCTTAGTTCGTCTGTATAACATATAATTATATTGTAATTTGATCATATTCAATAGGCATATCATGTTGATTTGGTTAAGTTTCATCTGTCTGTATTCATAGCCAAATAAACTGCGGGAATGGCAGCAAACAAGCCTATTAATACAATCCTGCACCGCTGCCAACCTCTGTCTCGCGTCTGTAACACTGATTGCTCTATTAGTCATGGGACACAAACATGGTAAATTGAATACAACCCAGAAGAGAGCAATTGGTGCAAAATTTAATGATATATATGTATGCCTACTAATTTTGGAATTTATGCTCAACAACAATTTTAAAGTGATGCCACCCCCACCTCCTTAGGAGCAGAGAGAAACCTGTCACCACTTGTATGGTTTTCTCTCCTTTCTCCTGAATGTATTCCTCAGATCACAAGGGAAGAAAAGGTAGACATGGAGGCAGAATGGTCTTTTTTTAGGCACTAGCCACTCTCACCTCGATACTGACCATATCCCCAGCCTGTGGCATGGCGCTGGTCGCTATAGGCTCTTTTTTAAACTCTGGGCCCACCTGATCTGTAATCTCCATAGATTATAAAAATACCTGGGAACACAGGCTGTGGCACAGTACAGCAATAGGGAACACAACCACATTCTAATGGACACGTCACCACTGAATGCACCACCACTCAAAAAGGGCGTGCTTGGCATTAAAATATGTGATCAGGTGGTGGTGGTTGCCAACTCAAAATGAGTATGTCCTGCCAAAATCTGGATAGTTGGGTGTAACATTATAGGTAAAATGTATTAGGACTGTTGGTGCACTATGCCACGTCTACACACTAGTCTACACTTACATTACATTGTTTGAGCTTTCCACTGTTACTGTAGTGTGGTCAGCGTATCCCTGCAGTAATAAATATCTGGACTAGGTAACTACTACTATAAAGATGGTATGACATACATACAAGTCTCTGAAGGGTGGAAGCCAGGTGTAAAAGTGTTATTATGAGCATTGTCTCCTCAATGTTGAAGACCGGGGACAAAATTATTATTTAATAAAGCAAATCTCTGCACCTGAGTAATATATAGTTTCACATTGTATAAAATGGTTTAGGGCATCATAGTTACATAGGTTGTGGCTTGCTCACATCTGTGTTTTTGTCTGTAATGTACTAGAATTTTTTAATAAAAGATCTACACTTGATAAGGCAGGCAGCTCCACAGGCGATTGCAGGTGTTTCCCTGGTGATCTCTGCAATCGCCATGACAATAATAAAAAAAAAACACCCAATGTACCCAAATTCTGTTAATTTTCTACAGTGGTAGATCTAAAATATATTTTCATAAGAAGCTGACGCTGTAGTTCCAACAGTTAGAATTAATTATTAGGCAGAAAAGTGATATTTATTTTCATGTAGTTCTCAGGATCAAGTTTATTACACAAAATCTTGCAGGCACATTTAATCCTGTTACAATGACCTTACAAGGTATTATTTGGCACAGGAAATCAATGCGGCATGAAAATCATAGAAAACAGGCTGGCTAATCCTTTTATTTTTTTTAACCTGGAATAAAGGCTGTCAGGTTTATCTAATATGTTTGTGTTCTGGTGCATTTCTATCAAACAAATCATTTGTATGAGGGCATCCTAAAATCTATTTATATTTTACCTGCAGTGACAGCTATGTTTGCTGTCATAGGGGACTATTTATCAATTGTTATTTGCAGGATATCCACCTGAGATACTTATTTTCATAGAGCATGTAAATATAGGGCCCAGATGTACTAAGCTTGAAATGTAATGAAATGAAGAGTGATAAACAACCAGCCAATCACCTCCTATTTATAATTTTTCAAACACAGCCTGTTTATCGCTCTCCATTTTATCACTTTTTGAAGCTTGATACATCTGGCCCTATAATGTGATCACTTTATTTTCATGCATTACAGGGTCCATCTAGTATCAAAGCGCTTGTCCCTGCACGTGTTCAAATATACAGTACATGTCGGCAGTATGTCCCCCCCAATCTGACAGAATAGACTCTGCCTATTCGCGGCCGAGATTTGCATAAGCTGCGCCCTCATTTACATACGTCACGCCTCCTTTTCGGGCACTCGCGTGGTCCCTATTCTGAAATTCACAAAGTTGGGAGGTATGCTTTACAGCACAGATCACAGAAGCAGGAAGCCCCAATATCGGCAGCCCTCAAGGAGCTCAGATGAGCAAACTCCAGGTAGGTCATGAGCAGCGGTGGGTAGAAGGTGCGGCACTGCGCTGAGGGTCATCAGGGAGGGTGTGCCAGCTGTGGCGGTAGCGGAGGAGGGACAGAGCTCTTTGCATGTGATAAGGTGCAATGTAATCAATTATAGCATTGCGAATTGGGCCGATATCATCACAGCACATCTGCATCTCAGGATGCTGATGATGATGATAAATTTGGCCCCTTAATTTTTTATTATATGCAGCACCAACATATTATGTAGTGCTTTGTATGGAATGTTTATTTTCATCTCCCAACCACAGGAACACAAATACTAGCATATTTCCCAAATGTCACATTTTAGGCTCTGAGCCAGATGCACAAAGCTTTAAAAGTGATCAAATGGAGAGTGATAAACACCCAGCCAATCAGCTCCTACCTACCATGTCACAGACAGTGTTTGAAAAATGTCAGACAGGAACTGATTGGCTGGCTGTTTATCACTCTCCATTTGATCACTTTTGAAGCTTAGTGCATCTGGCCCTATGTGTAAGGTGTATATGAAACATAAATGCATTTCATGTTTAGACATGGGTCCCATTCACAAAATCTCTCATTATGGTTGGTTAATATTCTAAAATCTGATATCCAAATACGTCTGGTCCCTAGCATTTTGGATGTTGGAGACTCGACCTGTATAACACCACTGCCATGTGGCCACACCTCCCGCATGGTGTGAGTGGTATGTCTAAGGCAGACCTGACCAAAGGGTAGATTGCGGGTTATCCACTGGTAGATCACGACCAAATGAACAAAAATACACTTGAACTGACATCTGAGGTCCCAGAACTCAGCTTCCAGCAGTGCAGCGTGCCCCTGATGTCAAGATGTCACCAGAACGCTGTGAAGAGCCCTCTTTAGCTGCTATATACAGTATATCAGCCTGGCCCCACGCCCACAGACTGTAATGCCGGGCTTACCACTCTGTACTGGCCCATTAGAACAAAGCACATCCAGAGCGGCTCCTGGATGTAGTGTGTGGGGTTTAATTGTCTGATATGGGTGATGCTGTTGGGTGATGCTGCTGGAGCACAG